>NC_080067.1:85928216-86239549 GCF_949987535.1 Balaenoptera acutorostrata | reverse complement strand
ATCTTTTCTGATTATAACAGTATGAAACTAGAAATCAAATACAGGAAGAAAAACAGAAAAAGGACAAACACGTGAAGACTAAACAACATGCTACTAAAAAAACCCAACAGGTCAATGATGAAATCAAAGAGAAAATCAGATAATACCTCAAGACAAATGACAATGAAAACACAACCTTACAAAATCTATGCGGTGCAGCAAAAGCAGTTTTAAGAGGGAAGTTCATAGCAATACAGGCCTTCCTCAAGAAACAAGACAGATCTCAAATACACAACCTAACCTACTACCTAAAAGAATTAGAAGAAGAAAAACAAAGCCCAAAGTCAGCAGAAGGAAGGAAATAATAAAGATCAGAGAGGAAATTTAAAAAACAGAGACCAAAAGACCAAAAAACAAAAAACAAGAAAAACCAACAACAGTAATAGAAAAGATCAATGAAACCAAGAGCTGGCTCTTTGAAAAGATAAACAAAAGTGATAAACCTTTAGCCAGGCTCACCAAGAAGAAAAGAGAAAGAACCCAAATAAACAAAATAAGAAATGAAAGAGGATAAATAACAATCAATATCACAGAGATATTAAAAAAATCATATGAGAATACATGCCAACAAATCAGACAACCTAGAAGAAACAGACAAATTTCTAGAAACACAGCATGCCAAGACTGAGTCAAGAAGAAACAGACAATTTGAACATACTGATCATTAGAAGTGAAATTGAATCTGTAATATAAAAAAAACTCCCAGCAAACAAAAGTCCAGGACCAGACAGCTTCACAGAGGAATTCTACCAAACATACAAAGAATTTTGGAGTGTACCCTTCGCTTCAATTTTTTGGAATAGTTTGAGAAAGATAAAAGACACAAACTACTATATATAAAATAGATTAGCAACAAGGATATACTGTATAGCACAGGGAATTATATGCATTATCTTGTAATAACCTATAATAAAATATCATCTGCAAAAATACTGAATCACTATGCAATATACCTGAAACTAATGCAATATTGTAAGTCAAATATACTTAAATTTTAAAAGACACGAGGTGAAGAAGTAGAAAGAGCAGGTGTAGACAATCTAAGTAGCCATCACTGACTACAAGAGCCAATGAAGAATAGACTTATGCCCGATTCAAGCAGTAGAAACCGGCACATATAAAATGGGCCTATATTCTACTCACAGAGGAAGGAAAGAGCTGCTTATCTCTTTGTAATAAGGTAAGACGTTTTTTCAACTGCTCATTTTGTCAGCCTACCTGGCTTCTGAATCCAAAGTCACAGTGTTCCTGATCAATTTGACAAACTCGGGTGGCAGGCTTAGATTTCAGCTCCAACAGTTTTCGAGGCCCTCATACAAATCCACACCCCAAATGCCTCAGGCCTCCACCCAATCAATAAATTGCAGTTAATGCCCTTAGGGAAAATGGTCTTTGATGAGGCTCAGCGTTAGCAGCCAATCCAAGCCCATTAACTTCCACATCTGGAAATAGGTAAGGAAAATGAGGCTGATGGCTTCAATTTAGTTCTCATTTATCAGCATCACAATAACCCGACTCAAGGACTTACAAGTCAGGGTGATTGGATGACTTTGCTGAGTAGAGGTCCAAGACCGAAACAGTAAGGAGGCTAATGGTCAGGATTCAGGATTACTGGTAGAGTTATTTCAAATGACCAGGTTTAGAGTCAGGGAGCAAGAATAAAAGAGACCAAATAAGATGCTCAGAGGCTCAAACCCAGAAAAGTCATCAAGCTAACACAGTATAATATAATTCACAGCTCCCCTGGGACTTCTGACTCTTAATTTAAATACATATATATATTTAAATTAAGTGTGATTAAAATAAACCTTACATTTCTACAGCTTAATCTCCTCCAAAACACTTTACTGTCTGGTATTTGTTTTCTTTTTTTCATTTGAGTCCCTTAGCAGACAATAATATTCTCCATTTCATAGGTGGAAAAACTGAGCTTGAGAGGGTGAGGTACACAGAACAGCAAACAGTGATGGCCAATAAAAAGCACACTTTGTTTCAGTGAATAACACACTCCCCTGATGAGAGAAGGAATTGGCTGTTGAGTTTAACAAAATTCGGAGAGTATATGTAACGGGGTGAAAAAAGTTTCATCTGTTAACACCAGAATGCTTCTTAAGGAGAAAACAGCCTGCAGTTAGGAAAATACTTCGATAAATAGCAGATTCTGGTTTGCCCAGAACAATCCCAATTTTTTGCCTTTTGTCCTGGAGAAATTATTAACATCGCCTGCTTGTACTTTCAAAGGTGTTCCGGTTCCTAGGATGTGGTCACCCTATTGACTATCTAGGCAGGGAGGGAGGTGAGACCCCACCAGAGAGGGAGGGTCAGCAGGAAATGAGGCAGCAAAGGGATGGCCAAGCTGCTCTGCACTGACATAAACAGGAATGGAGAGAAGAGCCAGAAGAGAGAAGAAAGCAGTTAGAAGAAACGAGGCCAGTTACGTGGGGCTGGCACACTGTAGGGGGTTAGGGGCCACATCCCCAGTCGCAGGGTGACCTTAGGATATCTCGTTTCCAATTTAAAATTCTTTTCATTCCCAAGTTGTAAAACCTTGCCCTGCCCTCCCTTTTCTCCACTTCAGTCACATCTATTATACACGTAAGTGCTTTATGTAAGTTTTTTTCATAGAAATTAAAGAAATGCAAGTTATATAGGTAGGGCTAAGAGGCACCGAACAAAGAGAACACACAAAGGACAGGTGATGATGCAAAAACCAAAATACAGGAAACCAGAAACTTAGAACCAGAGTTGACCATGAACATGTGAGCCCCCCAGGGAGTCTCAAAATCCACAGGACCCAGTATGGAGCTCTGGGACAACTTCCGGTAACTCTCACGGAGCAGGAACACCCAGGTCACATCTGGGTTGCATGAAGAGTAAACGCGATGGGGATTGACAGCTGTTCAATTACTCAGAAAAGTCAGTTAAAGTTCCTTACACATTTGATTCAAACTTAAACCTATAACTGCACATTTATTCACCAAGGTATTCATGCAGAGCCAAGGCTGCTGCTTCTACTATGAGTCTGTTGATTGGAGTTCTTACTGGTTTTCTTGCATAAACCACATCCATAATGCGGCATCTAATTTCTTTAGATGAGGCAAAACGATCTAAATGCAGAACTCTTCTAGACTTTTATAATATTTTTCTAATCTTTTGCAGATGGTGTGCCCATCCCTAATTTGAGAACAATTCTCCTTAGCCACTTGTTTTATCAAATCTTTCCAAAGAAGCTTAGCTTTCGTAGAAACGCTTTCTTCTTGCATTAATGTCCCATCTACTTATGTAATATTTAATAAAATTATATAATTATGATAACAAAGACAACTGGCATAAACAAGTTTGCCACAAAGGCAGCTGACTCTTGAGAAGTGAAGTCATCCGTGGGAGCAGAAGTGGTTGGTATATTAAGAGCATTCGGTTTACCACAAGTCTCGACAGTGTCCCGTGTTTTACAGAGGAGAGAGAGCTCTATTATTCCAAGGAGCTTACTAAATGGAGGTAAAGTTTTTAAAGTTTCTATTGGATTTATACCTAATTTTCCTGAAGAGTTGAACAGCTTGCCAATGCAAAGCACAGGGAACAGTGGCCATGCCCTGTTCCTTCCAGGGGTCACATCCCTGTCAACTCCCAGACGTTACGTGTGCTGTTCCTCCTGATCTCCATTCAGTGGGACGGACCTGGCTCAGAAGCAAGAGAACCATCCCCGTCACGAGAAAAAATCATTCCCATTCCTAACTGAATAATCTTATTGTGTGATGGACTTTGACATACGCTCAAACGTCAGTGAAGTCCCTTAAAGGAAGCCAAGCTGTGCCAAAAGCCAGACAGAACAGCTCCAGGAAACTCTCAACAAGAAGCTGTAACATTTAGTGGTAATGACTAAACTCATGCATGCAGTGTAAATTAGGACTCTCTTCCCCTGGAAAGGGCAGAGAGCTAAATCTAAGAAGCAGTCAGAGAAAGCAAATTTTCTCCTAATCAGAAAAGCACAATCATGGTGAAGTGGAACAGGTAAATGGAGCTGGTGTATACAATTAGGAACTTTTTTCTTTTCCTCCAAACTGCGAGAAAGGAAAGGTGGGCATCTGAGGAGAAGAAAGTTAGAAACTTCTGGAAGATGACTTCCTTGGTTAATTTAGGAGACAGGTTAAGCCTTGATAACTGTCTTTTTTAAAGAAGAGCTGAAAACACCTACAGCCCGAGGAAGTGCATGAATTTACAGGGACTTCTGATGTCAGAAATTCTAAAGTGATAGCATCCTTTCTTTAAAGTTACAGATTTTTTTAAAGGATTGATATTAAGTACAATAAGCAGTTAATAAGGAAGATTTCTAAAATACCCATGTTTTGCATTTCTTTTAAATTTTATCCTGCTTATATATATTCTTCAGAGATATAGTGTTTAATAAATACAGATGGTGGGGAACTTAGTACAAAAGGTGGTTGTTTTTATAAGAAAGGCAAAATTGAGTAAAAGAAATGTATGTACCATTGTGTTTGGAACTCAACCTCACCGGCAGGTCACCTAAGAATCCACACCTGAGGCAGTTTAATTAATCAGATCTAGAACTGCAGGGAACCCAGACAGCAGACTGAAAATGAGAACTGTTTTCCCAAGAAAACAAGAACTGACAACTGGCAGAAGGTGGGGGATGGAAAAGTGACAAAGATAACTGGATGTTTTATTTGTTTTTATATTTAAAAGATGTAGGGCTTCCCTGGTGGCGCAGTGGTTAAGAATCTACCTGCCAATGCAGGGGACACAGGTTTAAGCCCTGATCTGGGAAGATCCCTCACGCCGTGGAGCAACTAAGCCTGTGTGCCACAGCTACTGAGCCTGAGCTCTAGGGCCCACGAGCCACAACTACTGAGCCTGCGCCTCAACTACTGAAGCCCACGCGCCTAGAGCCCATGCTCCGCAACAAGAGAAGCCACCACAATGAGAAGCCCGCGCACCGCAACAAAGACCCAATGCTGCCGAAAATAAATAAATAAATTTATTTTAAAAATAAAATAAAAGATGTAAAAAAAAAAAAAAAGCAAAGAGATTAAATGAAAGTTACTGTTTGGGGGTCTGGGGAACAAACATGCAAATTGTGTTTTACCTGCAGCCAACTTTGCTGAAGAAGAGAGACTCTGGTTCCAGCCTAGCTTTTGTGGTGTGAAGTTGGGAGGCAAATATTAGTGGAGTCTCCACACTTCCCTCCTTTCTCTCATTCTCCCACAGCTCAAATTCATGGCAGGGAGGCCCATGCTGAGGCCTCTGCGGGAAACCATCAACAGCAGCTGCTAATGGGAAACCTAATGACCTTTTAATGGGACGAGGAAAGCTAAGAGTGTCGTGCAGATGATATTTATAATAGAAAAAAAAGAAACTATGCACTAAGCTAAAGCAAGAGCTGTGCATTCGCAGTGCACCATAAGGCCTCACAGGACACCAGCGTTAAACAACAGCAGTGGACGGACATTTTTCTTAACTTGCGTTTTTAGGAAGCAGTGTTAACCCATAGGAAACAGACTGTGGGTGGGTCTCCAAAACCTGGGCTAAATCCAACTGCAACAAAACACGTTGTCAATCTAATTCAAATATGCCCATTATAGCAGAAGAGCGTGACTGTAAGAGTATTTTCCAAGCCCTGCTACATCACCTGGTTTTACTAAGCTAACCCAAATTCATCTTTAGGTTTTGAAGATTTCCATCCCATCCATTCTGGTAGTATTAACACACCTGACACTCTAGAACAATGGTTCTTAAAGTCTGCTCCCCAGACCAGTGGCATCAGCAGCACCTGGGAACATTTTTGTTACGAATGCAAATACTCAAGCTCCACTTGAAGCCAAGTTACTAGGAAAATCTGGGGTTGGAACCCAGAATCTGTGTTTTAACAAGCCCTCCAGGTGATTCTGATACACACTCAAGTTCAAGAACCACAGATCTCAAATTTGGCCACGTGCTGGAATCTCCTAGGAACCTTTAAAAAATAAAATGCTGATGCCTAGCTCCTACCTCCTCCACCAGCTCCAGTTAACTGGCATCAGGTGGAGCCTAGGCATCTGGATTGTTTTAAAACTCCCCAGGTGATTCGAATGTGCAAGAAAGTTTGTAAACCTCTAGAACATACTCAGGAAATAAACATCAACAGACAAGTTCTGTTACCCGAGGCAAAATTTATATAGGTAGACAATACGTATTCAGAGCCATCCACTACAAAGAATAGCAAGTAATCTATACTGATAGACTCAACAATGTTTTTCTTTGATCATATTTCAACAAAAGAAAAAAAATGAATTTTCCAACAAAGGTCTTAGGCTTGATTTATTTAAATGTATGTTTGAGATCTCCTGTTTTGTCCTTGCTGCTAGGGAACTCAGAGGCTACTTTCTGCCCTTTGGAATTTTCTCTCTCCCTTTTATAGTACCTGACTCCTATTCTTTTATACCTATGGGAAAGTCCTATTGCCAGGCTCTGGCACTGAAGCGCATGTATCCCCAGGCTATGCAGTGATCTGTCATGGGATCCAGGAAGCCAGGGACAGTGATGACTCATATGTCTGGAGACCCCGATTTAATCAAAGTTAGGTCACTTAAAATATCTTAATACTAGGACAAACACAGATATATAATGAATTGGAAGGCAAAACTGGATCATTCTGGGTTCTCCCCCCAGGTCTCCCAAGAACGGTACCCATTTACTCTCCTCTGCCATTAGATGCACTTCACTAGGAAAGCTGGAAAGGCACAGACATGGTATATATGAGCCTTATTGAAAACTGCCTGGAGTTATTTTGGAAAAAGACATAATATAAACAAATAAAGGCAGGAATTGTCCCTTGAGTTCTCTTCTATGTAATTATTCAAAACTATTATTATTAGTATCTCTCCTCCTTCAAACACTCTTTATTCTTTGGATTCCATCGGACACCAATATTCAATAAAGAGAAAAGTTTTTCCCCATTGGACATGATTGATACATGAGATCCCACTGTAGGAGACATGCAGAATACCTTTGAAATAATAATAGCGCTAATAACCCCTTAACTTTTCTTAATGAGAATGGAGGCTGGGACTGGCCTTCCAGGTGAGGACTTGTGTCTCCAGGAGGCCTACGGCGGGAGCAAGTCAGGACTTCGTGGTAGAGAAACAAGGGAACAGGGCAGGAAGCAAAAAGGAGATAAGTTGCTGAAATTGAGATTCAAGGCAGAAACTTGTAAAAACTTATAAGGCAAAAGCCTGAGAAAATAGGGCGCCCTCACCCTCTGCCCGAAGAATGAGAGAGGAGAGAAGGCATCAAAAACCCAAATCAAGACTGCAACTTCAAGGAGAAACTGTCAGCATTTCGCATAGAATTCTGGTGCCACATTTACATATTTATAACACCCAAAGCGTTTATTGTTCAGTCTCTCCTCTGTCCTCTAGGTGAAAAATAGAACTCTGCTTCTCAGAGCTTTTACCAAAAAAGGGCAATAAAATTCTCCATAGAGCTGGCCCTGTCTCCCAGTCTTTCCTGCTTTGTAACCAAGTTTGAGCTTAGAGAATTGGCACTTTGGGGTGTATTTCATGTAACTCTGGCTTGAGGCACTGGCGCACTGCGCTACGTTTGGGGGCTTCTCACTTCTGCTGTGTTCCATCCAGCGCAGATGGCAGCACAGACAAATGCAGCACCCCTTGGGTTTGTCAATATTTTGGAGAAATGCAGTTTCTCTCTTTTTGTCAGAAAAGATTAAAATATAAAACTCCTAACTATCCTTAGGACTAACCATTCTCAGCAACAAGACAAGCATATCCCTTTCCCAGAAAGTGACAGAGATAATCCGCTCACATTCCACGAGTACTGCACTAGGAGCCGTGGCATCTTAGAACCAAACACCCCGTCCACACTCTGTTCCAACCATGAGGAAGAGGCAAGATGGCCTCTCAGGGCCACACAGCCAGTGAGACCAGAATCCCAGTCTCCTAGTTTAGTTCAATTTTCCTCCCAATCCACCTCTCCACTCCCCTGAATGCCACAGAAACCAGCAGGGCTGAGAGCTGCCGCTGCCACCAGCAAATTATTGATAAATGAAGCAGAATGAAATCTAATGGGATGGGAGTGAAGACTTGACACTTGATGAGGGTGGGAAATGGATGCACACACAGGAAGCAGCGAGCCGACTTGCAACAGGTCTTTGGCTCGTAGGGAAGCACTGGAGGCAGATCACACCACCACCGGCAGAGAGGGCCGAGCAAGGCCATGCAGGGAGCGCCAGAGGATGTCCTCAGAGCCTGGCCTAGGGCACAGACCCTCTTGTTTCTCTTCTGCTTTGATGCTCTGTGGACGGATACAAGGTATAAAGTCTGACACATGTATTCTTGCTCCCAGGGAAGTAGAAAGTACAACAGATATTCTAGAAAATTGATTTTAGCTTGTGTCTTTATCTATAAGATGGGATCATTACTCCCACCCTGTAAAAACATGAAGTGAGGTATGTGAGCTTGTATGCAAATTATAAAGGTGGGTGAGAGAGCACTTTTATTTATCAACACAATCCCTACTACCTCAGGGGCAAAAATACTAGGCCTTCAGGGAATTTCTAACAGAGTCCCTAGGTTTAGAGATGGAGAAAGTATGTAGTGAAATGAGAACAAACTTTGGAAACAAGCAGAGCTAGGTTTACGCAGCAGCTGAGTGACCCTAAGCAAATTCCTGAACTTCTCCAAACCTCAGTTTCTTAGCACATATTAGGAAATTAGTAAATCATACCATAAAAGAAGAAGAGGAGAAGAAGAAGGAGAAGAAGGAGGAGGAGGAGGGGAAGAAGGGGAGAGGGGGAGGGAGAGAGGGAGGAGGGATAATAATAAAAACAAAGATGCTAATAAAGCTCTCCCTGAGAAAGAGGCAATCTCAGGGCCAATACAAAATCTTTCTTCTAAATATTCATTCAGTCACTGATTGCAAACCTAATCCCAGCTGGGCTTATCTAGACACACCTTTGTCCCGAAAAATTTTCCCCTTGTCCCTTTCTTTTTTTTTTTTTTTTAAATTAATTAATTAATTTATTTTTGGCTGTGTTGGGTTTTCGTTTCCGTGCGAGGGCTTTCTCTAGTTGTGGCAGGCGGGGGCCACTCTTCATCACGGTGCGCGGGCCTCTCATTGTCGCGGCCTCTCTTGTTGCGGAGCACAGGCTCCAGACGCGCAGACTCAGTAGTTGTGGCTCACGGGCCTAGTTGCTCCGTGGTATGTGGGATCTTCCCAGACCAGGGCTCGAACCCGTGTCCCCTGCATTAGCAGGCAGATTCTCAACCACTGCGCCACCAGGGAAGCCCCCCCCGTCCCTTTCTGATTGCCCAGGAGTGGAAAGCCAAACTCCAGTCACGGTTTAATCTTCAAATCAGGGCTAGAAATACACCAACTAGCACAAAATAAAAAGGGAAGGGAAAAAACAATCTGTCAAAACCATCAGTTTTAAAAGTAACTAACCAGAAAACCAAATATTCATTACATAATTTTGGAAAATTCTTAAAAATAATTGGAAATGATTGCCTATATTTGACTTTCTTATTATACATACAAGAAATTAGAAATTCCTTCAGGAAGTGAAAGAAACAAAGGCGGAAAACAAAGACAGGTATATTGGGCAGAAATGATAGAAACCACAGTTATCCGAGCTGGGTCAAAAATATTAAAGAAAAAACACTCATTATTCTGTCAGCTCTAAGACATTTTCCGCTTGCTCAAACTGGAACGCATGCCCCTGTGGTCTTGTAAAACTCACTGAATTGGAGTAAAGTGGTGTAAGCAGCAGCTTCATCTTCAAAGGTGCCGTGTAAAATATACATATTAGCAAGCAGGGGTTTCTCACTCTTATTGCTTCTCTCTGTTTCCCGCTCTGTTCCAAGCCCTGGCCACGTCTTAGTAGCATAATACTGAGAACTGTTTACATGTGCCTGCACCCGCCACTGCCTCCCAACCCGGAGGCCTCAGCCTCTGCCAGGGGAGCCCTCCTGGGTTTCTCCAGTAGGGCCTGAACTTCCTGAGCCAATAAACCTGACGTAAGTACTTACATCTCTTTCCTCTAAGACAGTACCTGGTAAATAGCACCCAGGTTAAACTGCTTGTATTTGAAAAAGCAAATTAACCAAAAAGGCATGTTTGTGGGTGTTTGTCTCAGTGCTTTGCTGTGTAAATTCCTCTTGAATTAACTGATTAGACCAGGGACAAGCAGAGTCTTAGATCTGAAACAAGATTAGATATGTGAATTCAAATCTACAGTCCTAAACACATCTTCAGATTTGGGGAGTTCTGATACATCTTGCCGTTTATATCTTGCGGCACACTGGTGGACGGCTGTAGACATAGGATTAGGGACTCCTCTCTTCTTCACCCCCTGCCATCTTTTGCAATGGACGGTAGGTGGAACCGCAGAGCAGGATGACCAACAACTAAGAGACAGAAGACCTGGTGATAACTTCATTGTCTTCTTCAGCTCTTTATATGTGAGCTGCCCTTTTCCTTCCCACCTATGGGCACTGAGGCATGTCTCTCTAAAGGGACAGTAGCCATCCACAAAAGTGTGACTCTGGGCTTAATCCTACAGAGTGTAACTGAGCGACCATTTTTGGAGATCCACCTATAGGCCTAGAGTTATGCAAAACCCTGTATCTCCAGCACCTAGCATAGTGCCTCAGGCAGAGCAGACACTAAATAAAGTTTGTTGAATTAATTAATTAACTAATTAATCTGTACTTGGCCTAGATTTTAAAAAAGAGGTTAATGCTTGAATTTCTATCAATAGATTACAAAACTTAAAGATAGGTTTTGATCCTACTGCCGAAAGAAATACCGAATTCATGAGAGAGAGGAAATTACAAAAGAAAAAATATCAAAAGTCTAATTTGACCTTCAAAACAATGTCTGATGAGAAATAAAAAAGGAGACATGATGAGAGGAAGAGGGGCCAGACAACCGAGGGGTTAGAACTTGGAAATGCACAAACCCACTAGAGTGGAACAGGGGGTCCCTCAAGCTCTCAGAATTTGACAACAGAAATGCAGGCAAGTGGTTTGAGCATAATAAGTAGTAAAAGTTTGGCATGGGCCACCAGCAAGCAAACAGGACTCAGTCCTGGGAAAGTCTAGCGGCAGCTAGAGACTGACTCATGGGGTCTGGGGGTCACAGATAGGACTCCAGGAACTAGGTAAGCAGGATTAACAGGAAAACTCTCATTGCACAGCTGCAGAAAGCAAGCCTAGTGTTCCTTAAACCTCTGTCACCTAAAACCTCCCATGGTCTTAGTTGGCGTTTGAGACCAGAGTGGGGCTGCGCCTACAACAGTATCAACATCCATCAAATATCAATATGGTGCTCACTGTGCTGGGCACTGTTAAATCCAGTCACTCATCTAATCCTCTCCCCAGCCTTATGACGTAGACACGACCGTTACTGTTCCATTTTACAGATGAGGAAACTGAGTCCCAGAGCACTTAAATGCTTGTCCAGGGTCATGCAGCTAGTAAGTGGCACAGCAGGGATCTGAACCTGGGCAGCCTGGCACCAGAGTCCATGCTCTAAACACTAGATCTGCTACTTATTCGGGGCCCTGGTTGTGGGACTCCGAGGGAGGCGGTCAGGGAGCTCCATGTTCTTTCTAAGCAGGGCCAACAAAACCAATTACCTACGTGGAGATGCATACTTTGAAATGTGCAGAATTAGAAAGCAGAGCACATAACCAAAGATTCACATGCAGGATGGCATGACCCTATAAGAATAATTCAGCAGGGCAAAAGCCCCAAAGGGCCTGAGGCTCGCTCATGCAGTGAATTAAAATGTATACACTATGACTCAGATGTGCAGAAATGGAGTTTAATTCCCCATGCTCTTAAGCCCCCATGTCCATGTGGTTGCCCCTGCAAGGCTTCCAAGCAACCACTGGGGCTTAAAACTATCTCCTTGGGATGAATGCTCAGTGCATCCAGGATTCGCCCCTTTAGAGTCTACCCAGAGGGTGGACTTACCAACTCTCTTAGCTCTGGGAAAGGGCTGCAGGCTGAGGGATGCTGTCCCACTTACTCCTGGGCATGGGGCTCTGTAGTGTGTGGCTATTTCAGTCAAAATTAAATAAAATTTAAAATTCATTCTCCGTTCACATGGGCCACATTTTAAGTGCTCCATGGCCACATATGGCTAGTGGCTACTGTAACTGGGTAAGTGCAGAGGTAGAATATTCCCACCATCACAGAATATTCTATTGGACAGCACTATGTATACATATAATCTGTGTCTATTCTTGCCTATTTGTAGCTTACTTTCTTCCAAAAATAATAGTGTTAACACACAATAAAATACATATATAACAAGACATTCAAAAATCGAGTCTTAAGTCCCACACTTTGTAGAACCCAGCTCTGCCAACAGGTGGCAGTGGGATCATGAACAAGTTACTTAACCTCCTGAGTGTCGGTTTCCTGGTCTTTAAAATGGAGATAACAGTTACCGATCCCTTGAGATAATGCATGTGGAGGTACTTTCAAATTTCTAAGAAGACAAATTTAGCCGTTGTTATTCCTATACTAATAAAGAATCACGCTATACACTGAAAATCTGTCCCCCCCACAAATTCATATACTGAACTCCTAACTCCCTAGTGTTGCGGGGCCTTTGGGAGGAGATCAGTTCATGAGGGTGAGGCCCTCACTGGACTCTGAATCTGCCAGTGCCTTGACCATGGACCTCCCAGCATCCAGAACTGTGAGAAATAAATTTCTGTTACCTAAACCACTCAGTCTCTGGTATTTTGTTGTAACAGCCCAAACTGACTAAGACAAAGCATTATTTTATTTTTAAAAGAAAAAAAAAAAAAGCACATGTAGCAGAATTCAGACTAATTACATCTCAGGTGCTAAAGGAATCTGCACCTGTATCTCAGAGTTAATCTATGTTACCACGATGAAATCATGAAGAATAGATAATGATTAGATGACTGAAGATGGAAGAATTCTTGAGTTCATAAAAGGAGGTAAAAAGAATAGTTCCTGTTCCAACTACAGTCCAACACATTAGTTAGCAATTCTGAGGACATTTAGAACACACTTTAACAAAACCTTTTGAAATATTCACAAGACATATTTGTTAGAATTCCTTACCAAGCCGAATAATTTGAGGGATATGGCAAATATACCTTAATTTCAGCAAAATATTTAGCATTCCCCCAATATATCCCTCTGATTAGGATGGTGAAATGGGGACTCATGGGCAGTGTGATTAGGTATATCAGTGTCTGTTTGAAAAACTACCCCAAGTAGTGTTGATTATGTGTTCAAAGTTGGCTTGAAAGAGGGGTCTGAGAATATCTTCCTTGGAGCCATTCTGCTGCACATTTTTGACAATGATGGATGCTCAAGGGGAGTCTTTGCATAGGAAAGAACACAGAACAATTTGCCTAGGCTTCAACAGGGAAGGCTCTGAAGGGATACTGTCTAGAAGGGTGTGGCAGGCAGGCAGCTTCAACTCTAGGCAAGAACACACACACACACACACACACACACACACACAAATACTGGACATTTTGTCCTGCTAACCTACAATCATGCAAAGATAGATATTATTAACCCCACTTTAGAATTAAGGAAACTGAGAATCAGAGCAGTTAAATTAATCCCTTAGGGTCACAGGGTCAGCCAGCCCTGATTTTCCTAACACCCAAGCTTCCAGTCTTTCCTCTCTTCCTCTACCCCACATCTCGACTGTCTTCACTCCCAGCAATGTACGACTCCTTTATCCTTCTCCACCTGCCTCTTCTCTCCTTCCCACCTCTTTCCCTTTTCTGTAATCTGCTCTATCGATGCCCTATGCCTATTCATGTCTAGGAAGGCCTTGTTCCACTAGGGTTCTTAAGGAGAGGCCAGGGGCTGATCCCTGCCCTAGAAAATAATGTTCACATTCCCGCAAAGCCAAAATTACTAGATATCCCAAACACAGTTGGGAGTCACCCTTATTTTAGTGTTTATTCCATTTTCAACTCCGTTAGGACAAATAATTGTCCTATTTAAAATATTTAAAAAACTGGAACTAGGGTGTGGGAGTGAGAGAGAAAAAGAGAAAATATGTAATAATCTCACTTCCTGATTTTATAATTGAAATCTGCTAGGTCAATCACACGTTGTCCAATCAGCATTCCAAAAGCATGACCTCTTTCACCCAACACGCACATGCACCATCAGATACCTAATACCTCTATTTTTAATACAGACATCTGGAACCCCAATATTATCATTCACATCTCACATGCTCATTTTTATCTTCATAACAACCCTGTCTGATAAGAAGAAAAAATATTACCATTCCCATTTTAAAGAATTACCAAATCAGAGAAGGTCAGTCATTAAATTTATAAGCAATTATATTTCCAAGTCTCTAGATCTGGAGTCCCCTGGTTTCCAGGTCTGCTCCCTCTAATCTCAGAGGGCACATTGACATCATTTCTGGGAGAAAGCTAGGGCTCCTGTCTTCTTACTCAGGTCTTTTTACAGAAACACAAATTCATACCCCAAAGGGGCCATGGGTGGGCAGTTTAAATGGAAATAATTTATTCTCCCCTTAAGTAAAAAGGGGATAAAAGGAATAGAAAAAGAAAAGAAAGGAGACAAAACCTCCTACCACTTCAAATGCAGCTATGACCAGCTTCACGCATGGCCAGGGAAACAGTTATGTACAATCACACAGAGCCAAGGAATCTAAGAGCAGGGCCCTTCAACCTGACCCCCAGCCCCTTGCACAGACTCTACGGCATCCTTGATGATAATGACAATAATCACTAATGTTCAATGAGCACTCTCTAAATCCCAAATTCTGTGCTTACATGAGTTTTACATGTGTTCTCTCGTTTACTTAGTCTACTACACTAAGAGATAACTATTATTATCATCCCATTTTACAGATGAGAAAAAACTATGTTATAATCTATCTCTAATCTTTGTAACAGTCCAAAGAGATTGCTGTCACCTTTATTACCATTTTAGAGATGGTAAAATGAAGCTCATAAAGGTCAAGGAACTTGCCCACAGGTTACACAGATCTCACAAAATGGGGTGCAAAGCTCCTTCTACAGAGCAATAGCTCAGCAATAGAGAAAATGCCTTCACATCCTCCTCCTATTAGACCATCCATCACAAAACATTTAAATACCACAACTTAATGGTGACATTCTGCAAATAAGCCCAAGACTGGGTCTTGCAGTATCCCACTGAAGAAAGGGGAGCACTGGCCCCTGTGGAAATCATGAGTCAATAATTCAAAATGTAGACACGGATTTGTCCCAAAAGCAAACTTAACCCTCCAAAAAAAAAGAGGAGTAATTTCATAGGAAGAGAATTTTTAAAAGATAAATAGAGAATTGATGGCTTAGGTAAGGTAAAGTTATGGCACTGGGTTGTAAATCCTGATCATAAATTAGGGCTGAAATAAAGAGGGTTTTTGATTCAGTCGTAGGGCAAACTATTTTATTGGATACACTAGCACCACCTTGTGGTGAAGGGAAAGAACTTACAAGGTTCTACCTGCTGTATACTAATAAAACATGCCTTCGCTCCTGGGGATAAAACGATGTTGTTTACAAATCACAAATTTCCAGAATTTCATTCACTAAGTGATGATAGCTATTTTGACCAAATATCCTGCTTTCGGAAAAGCCTGTTTTACCCCAGAGAGGGCAAAATGCAAAATGAGCTTAGTCCAGGTATCTTCAGGGCCTATCATGAGTGTCTTTATTGATGAATGCTAAAACATGTTGAGATATGATAACACCTCACATTTGCATAACACATTCATATACATAATTTTTATTTTGTTATCAAAACAACACTGTGAGTTAGGCATACAATATACTGATCCCATTTTACAGGTGAAGAAACTGAGGTTCATTTGTGTTAAGTGTGAAGTCGTTTGTGAAGCTTCCAGAGACGAGTCCAGGGGTCAGTAAGCCAGCACAGACACTGAGAGCACTGTACAGATGGGCAGGCTGCAAAGGCCAGAGGATGAAAATCAAAAGTCAGTCGAGTAAATGTTTCATTCACTTAGAAATGACTTCTAAAGAGTTGACTTCTCAGCAAAGATGTGCCTTCCACACGTTTGAAAATAAACAGAATCATAGCAACAGATGCCCTCTGAAATAGGCAGCCCCATGCCATGCCCAGGCGCTGGCCCATTACTGAAGTCCTTTACGACCAACATACTGACAAAGAAGTACATTCCTCCCAAGCTGGCCTCATCACACTGCTGTTGAAATAATTACATCATCTTAACCAGACCACTTCACCCTGTCCCCAAGTTGTCCAAAATCTGCTTGTCCTTTCTTGTCTACAGAACATCAGAGAAATTATTTCTATCCCTCTGTTTGGACTGAGCCAAGGAATAGTGAACAGTCCTACATGTGGCCCTGTTCATGGTGGGATGGCATACATTTGTCAACTTTTTTGGATGCCGCTTTTAGTGGGGCTGTGTCAGGATCGGGTGCTCACCTGTCCCAGTTGGGAGGGGGCTCACTCAATTCCTAATTTTGTGTGATGTTATGAGACATGTGGAGGGTCACATGTTTGTTCAGCATTAATCTTATTGATCTCAAATGTCAGTTCATCAAATCTATCAGTAAACATACTACGAAAAAATATACGCACATTAATCTTTGCATTTCAAATTGTTTCCTATTGGATATTTTTTCAAGGGAGAGGTGTAGAACTTGACAAAGGTATTCTAAATTCCATTTGGGAAAATGAACAGACAAGAATACCTTTTTTAAATACCTTAGAAGAAGAATAAGGAACTCTCTCTTCAAGATATTATATAGTTATTTCAAATAGTTTTCCTTGTTTGTTGTTTGCCTTCTAATTTGATGATGAGGTTATTTGACATAGATTATAAGAATTGGAGGATTTAGAAGAATTTTTGGCCAAAGATCAGTATTCTTTTCTCTTTGGTTGGTCCCATATTAATTAATCGGTTCTTTTTTAAGGCAGTGAGTGAAAGGCCAAGATATCAATCAGACATTTTTTTCAACAAAGTCCCTTTATTTTCTATTCAAGATAACATTAAGAAATCATCAGATATCACTTCTCCTTGAACTGCTTTCAAAGGCCTGAGCCAAACTAGACCCACACACACACACACACACACACACCCCACATTCACTGGCTTAGATGCAACCATAGTCAAGTTCCCAGGACATGACCTGATCCTTCTATCTCTCCCCTGAGAAATCACAGCCTCCTCTATTATAATCCAAACATGATTGACAGTAATGACATCCAGCCACAACTTTCCTTTTTTCATTGGGCTCCAAGAGATGGGCTTCCCATTCTCTGAAAAGATGTTATAAAGTAGCAAACATTCAAACATTTTGGTGACATAATACAATATAAAGCTAATGAACATCTTAAGTGTTCATCTTTTTCTTTTTCCATTGTTATAATTCATGTATGTGTGTGTGTGTGTGTGTGTGTGTGCATCTATATCTCACGGGAACAACCCAGACCCCACTGCTCACAGATGAAAGCTGAATTTTCACTGCATAAGCTGGCACGTGGCAGTAGGTTTGCCTCAGAGTTCCTGAGAATGCCAGGTCAAACAACATGAAAAACATTAAGGAATGGAAGAAATCTCAAAGGATACTTTTGATAGATTTCATTATATTTTACCTATCAATAAAACAACAAATCAATAATGAAAATATTAAAACACTATAGAAAAACAGGCAAAGGATTAGACAATGCTAAGGAAAAAATACAAATGGCTTCTGAAAACATAGAGCCTATCATTAGCAGCTGCTTAAAATATATGTTAAATAAGAATAACTATAATTAAGGAAATGTAAGTTACCTCAGCAACAAGATACTATTTTCTATCAAGCTGGCAAAGATTAAGAACATTATAAAAACTCCCGACTGTCCAGTAAGACGCATATCTTTTATACTTTAATCCTCTTCCACTGTGAAAACACTAAGACAATATGCATCAAAAGTCTTAAAATTTTTATAACTTTTGACCTAGTAATTTCAATTCTAGATAACTACCCTAAGGAAATAACCAGAAGTTCAGGCAAATTTATGTGCAAATATGTTTATTATAGCATTATTTATTATAGTAATAAATGGAATCAATAAAAATGCCCAGCAAGAGAGGACTGCTTAAATAAATTACAGGCCATACAGACATGCATACTGTGGACTGTTACACAGCCATTAAAAATTACATTTACAAGGAATTTTGAATGACATGGGAAAACACTTACAATGCACTAAGTGAAAGAAACAGGATATAAAGCTGTTTATACAACAGAATCTCATCCTTTTTTTTTTTTTAATTTATTTTTATATTTATTTTTGGCTGTGTTGGGTCTTCGTTTCTGTGCCAGGGCTTTCTCTAGCTGTGGCGAGCGGGGGCCACTCCTCATCGCGGTGCGCGGGCCTCTCATTATCGCCGCTTCTCTTGCTGCGGAGCACAGGCTCCAGACGTGCAGGCTCAGTAATTGTGGCTCACGGGCTTAGTCGCTCCGCGGCATGTGGGATCTTCCCAGACCAGGGCTCGAACCCGTGTCCCCTGCATCGGCAGGCAGATTCTCAACCACTGCGCCACCAGGGAAGCCCACCTTATTTTTTTAAGTGAGTTTGTATGCAAAGATAAAGTACCAAAGCATGAACAATGTGTAAGATTACACGTGATTTTTATTTTACTCTTTATAACACTTCTTTGTTTTTTCCAAATTTTCCATAATGAGCACGTATTACTTTAACAATTAGAGAAAATATTCATTTAAAGTACATTCCATAGCATGGCACTCAAGGCCCTGGAAAGACTCCATTCCAGCTACTCCCTTCTATCCCTGACCGTTTCCTCAACACATCAGGCATTTCCACACCTTCTTGCTTCTCTTCTTAAAGTTCCTACTGCTTGGAGGTCCTTCCAAGAACTTGAAAGTCAGTTCTTCTAGGTGACATTCTCTGAAGCCCACAGTAAGAACTGGTTATTCCCTCATCTTGGTTTAAAACCACCTGATATTGGTTGTAGGATGCCATTCACCAAATTAATTCTAATTATTCATTTTACGTGTCGGTCTCCCCTCTTGGACTCTGAACTTTTCAAAGGTCCTAGGTCTTAGAAACCTTTAGATTTCTAATACCCAGTACCATCCCCTGACATGCCACAAATATTAAATATATGGATGAATGAATGATAAATGGAAGGATGAAAGGAAGGAAGGATGGATGGATGGATGGATGGATGAAAACCTACAGGTTTTCAAAGGGCGAAAGAATTTAGAAACTAAATCATCTTCAAGTCGTTTCACGTATCCAGATGTGTACAGACGACACACAAGAAGCACTACCTCAGAGCACTGCTAAGACAAGTGCAGCTATAATTAGCTTATAATAGAATTGAAATTTTTCTAGTGGAAACAAATCTGTTATCCTGCTTTACAGTAAATGGCTTTCTACAAAGGATACCCACATGCTATTTTATTATTAAAAACCATTCCAATAAAAGATATGCTAAAAAATTATTGCAATTTCTACTAATCAAAAACTAATTAAGTCATTTGCTGAATAATACATGTTCTCGACTTGCATTATCTATGAGCATGCTCTTCACTTACAAATATTTGTCTTCATTTCATTAAAGTAATTAAACGGCTTCAAGTACGGTTATTTTTACAAGCATTTTATAGCCAACTCTCAATTTTCCATACCAATGGAGAAGCATAATTGAAACATTTAAAACTGAATAACAGATAATACAGAACCTCCCTGCCGTTCTTCTCCTCCTCCAGTTTAACAAACAACAAAAACAAGCAACTTGAGTTTTAGCTCAGCTCCCTTCTCCCACTCCCACTCTGGGAGCCTGAACAGAACATAATTGCACACAAACAGTGGGGTTGTATTCGTGCGCATACGTCGCCTCCTCCCCACACCCACCCCGTCCCTTACTGTACAGTGTACGTTGTGGCAAAATGGAGGGATGAATGAGCCTACTTTACCCTGGAAGACGGACCATCCCCAAATCAATGACAAAATTAATTGCACTCTGTCTCTCCGACTGCATCACCCAGGCTTTGTCCCAGGCAATTAAGACAATTCCTTAAGTTCCTAGAGAAAAATTGCTGCACAAAGCAAAAAATTCTTTATGCTAAGAATGATAATGGAGATTCTGAGTGAAGGTGTCAGCGTGTGCATGACAGTGCTTCTGGCTGCAGCTTTGTTTGCTGTTTTAAATACGGGGAATTGTGCGGAGGAAACATTTTCCTTCACTGAACGGGAGGGATCATAATTAGGAAGGGGCAGTGAGTAAATATACGTTGGATGCATCTGATTACATACATGAAAAACGTGACAAGAAAACATATATTAGAAACGGGTTGACAATCCATTTTCCATAATAGGCACTTTGTCGGGGATAAACGGAATAAAGTTGTTCTGACTCCCTCCTGTCAGTTCTTGCCCTGAATGGAAGAGCTGCCTGTGGGAGGAGAGAGAGGGTGCTGGGCAGGGAAAGCACCATCCAAGGAGGCCAAGAGTCATGCAGAGGGACAGCCGTGAACAAATGAGCAGAGGAGGAAGGTGGTCAGGGTGCAGGCAGTGTGTGGCCCAGGAAGATCGGCTCCAAGGGCCTGGAAGCTGCAGTTGTGATACAAAACACATAGATGATATATAGATAGATAGATAGATAGACAGACGATAGATAGATAGGTAGATACATAGATAGACAGGCAATAGATAGGCAGATAGAAAGATAGGTAGATAGATAGACGATAGACATATAAATAGACGATAGGCAGATAGGTAGACAGATACGTAGATAGATGGACAGACGACAGATAGGTAGACGACAGGTAGACGATAGACAGGCAATAGACAGATAGGCAGATACAAAGATAGATAGGTAGATAGACGATAGATAGATAGATAGACGATAGGTAGATAGATAGATAGATAGGTAGATAGATAGACGATAGATAGATAGATAATTTGTTACCCACACCTAGCATATAATAAGAACCTAATAAATGTACTAAACCTTTGAGGTCTTCAGACACAATACGTGGTTTCTCATGTTAAAGACACAACACAGGTTGTGTGGCAGGGGGCAGGAGGAGGGTGTTTTTATTGTCATTTTGTTTCCTTTATAATACAGACCTCAGAGGTGGTTCCCAAAATGTGTTCCGAAGTCTTGAAACAGAATTTCATTCAGACCTCGTGTGTTGTATGGCATCTCCTTTATTCTGGACTTTCCCCTGCTTTCAATTTTATTGGATTTTAATCAGAGACCATCTGATGAAATGTTCTGAACCTAGATTAGAATGGAACATGCACTCCAGCTGAATGAGAGGGAGGACAGTGAAATCGCATAATGGAATATAAAATAGATTTTAAAAGCAATAAAACTGCGGCCGGCGGAGGGGTCTCCTCAGGGGCAAGGAGAAGCGGGGACATGCAGGGACACACTCACCACCCAGAGAAAGAGAACCTGGGCCGAGGCGGGGCCCAGCCCCAGCCAGTCACCTTGGGCCAGGGTGTGCCCAGTCCTGCCGGGACACAGCAGAAAGGAGAGGCAGGGTCCGGGCTGGTTTATGCAAATGAAACTGAACAGAGTCATAAAACAGGAAGAGCCAGAGTCCCCAGAAACCTGAGGCAGGCTCTTGACTTCTCCAGAAGTCATTATGAGAGACCGTGGAAGGTCAGTTTGGCTGCACCAGCTGGAGCAGGGCTTCCTGACCTTGACTATGCAACTGAACCACAGGAGGTCTTATTAAAATGCAGATTATGATTCACAAGGTCTGGAGGGGGCCTGGGACTCTGCATTTCTAGCAAGCTCAGAGGTGACGCTGATGCTGTGGTTCGAGGGACCACACTGTGCGGAGCGGGATGTAAAGCAGCGGTTTTCTCACCGGCATCAGCATCACGCAGCACTCAGCCATAGCTTAGATGCCTGAGCCCCAACCAGACTTGCATCTCTAGGGACAGCATCTGGTAATGTGCAGGCTTATCAGGCTCCCCTGTTGATCTGTATGCCTTCTCTTCCACCTGCCAGACCAATCCCTGCTGACATGTAACACGGACTCCTCTGCGGAAATGATTAGAAGACAGGAAGGTGAGCAAGCAGTTGACTGGCAGGACAGGCAGTGATGTGAGGAGGTGGGGAGGGGCTCCCCCCGAGGACTCAGCCGTGAGCCTGCGCACAGAAAACCATGCCAGGAAGCCTCTCTTCGGGCATCGGGTGCACGCGTTAGGGCAGATACTCGTACGTGATGGCTACTTCCTCCGGAGCAGATTTTTAAAAAACTAAGCCCAGTACAGGGCCCTATTCATTTCAGGAGCCATCGTTAGCTTCACACTTTCCCCGCACCCTTCTGCCCACACCCAGTTATACCAAGTGCTGGAGGCTCAGCCTCTAAGATCCAGCCTCTCACCCATCTCCTCCTCTCCACTTGCTCGCTGCATCCTAGTCCCAGCTGCTGTCTTCTCTCCCCTGGGCCAGGGCAACAGCGTCGCAGCTGCTGTCCCAACTACCATCCTGCTCCTGACCTTCACTCTCTATTCCACAGCTAGCCTAAAACTCCTTCAGAAGCTTCCCTCTGCGTTCAGGACAAAATCTTCACTGACGCCTAAAATGCTCTACGTGATCTTATCCCTCCAACCTCTCTGAGCCTCACCTCTCTCTCTCTGCTCCAGTCTCACTGGCCTTCTCTGTGTTTCTCAAATATGCCAAGATCTTTCCCACCGCACAGTCTCTGGACAGGCTCATTTTTGTTGAATATTCTTTTCCAGACACAGCGAGACCCCATGCTTCCTTTAGGTCTAGGCCTAAACACCACTTTCTCAGGGAGAACTTCCTGCCCATCTCACCTTAAATAAGTCCCTCTCTGGCACCTGAGTGTTCCTTTATAACATGAATTACAACTGACAATTATTTCACTTGCTTACTCATGCACTTTTCTTTCTCTTCCATTATGTCACTGGTTCTCAAAGTGTGGCCCCTGGAAAAGCCACACCAGCATCACCTGGGAAACCCTGAGGGTTGGACCCATGCTCTGTTTCAGCAAGCTCTCCTTGTGGGTGGGTGCATGCTGACATTTGAGGACCACTGCCCTGGACTGCAGCCACTGCAGAAGTACACTTGTCTGCCACTATGCACCTAGCACCGAGAATGGTGCATACAGCAGATATCTGGAAAAGTTTTTTTTTTTTTAATGAATAGATAAATAAGTCCCACTAGGCCAAACAATTTCCACATCCCAACCAGTATCCCATCCTAGTGTCATTAGTATACTTGCAAAAGTGCCACCTAAACGAGAAATCTCACATAAATTTTGTTTCCAGTCAAGAAGTTCCAAGCTGGCTTCAGAGTAGAGAATGGATTTTAGGGAGCAAGACAGAAACTGAGACACCAGCTAGGAGCCTGTTGCAGGGGTGCAGCTGAGAGATGATGATGGCAGGGGACATGGACAGGAGGAGGTGAACTGAAGGATGGATCTTACAGGCTGAGCCATCAGGACGTGACGACTGGTTGTAGGTGGAGGGGTGTGAGGGAGAAAATGAGGGGCTGGGAAAGCCATGACAGGGGTGCAGGGGGTGGAAATGGGGGTTCACAAGTATACTGAGTTTCAAGTAAAGGAAATAGGACAATAAGAGATAATAAGCAGACTGCCGTTGCCCAGGAATGATCACGCTGGGCAAAGGCAGTCTTTAATCTTAATCTCCTTCCACCTCTCCATCTCCCAGCAAATACATGCAAGAAGTATTCTAATGTAACCCAAAGATGAAATGGCAGATTTGGAAGAAAACATTTAGTGGACCCACATCTGTATTACGAGGCTGAAAAGGCTGCAGCCCACAAAGCAGAAGTGGCTCATTCAGGTCACATGGCTGCTGATGGCCGTCAGGACCAAGCCCCAGTCTCCCACCTCTTAGTCCACTGAAATACTTGCTTCAGTGGGAGCTCTGTGGGAAAAAAAGAAAAACCACAGGATGGAACAGGTTTGGAAATACTGCAAGCAACATCCTCTAGAGAGTCTGAGTTCAGACTATGTTAGGGCTGTGAAAAGTCTTCCAGTGAAGAAAGCTGCTTAACCCAGCATGTCTCCAGCATAGCTGACCATGGAGTCCCATCATCCTGTGCAGATTCATAACACCTAGAAGCGCCCCAGACCATACACACTAAGCCTGAGCTATAGGAGAGAGGGAAAAGTTAATCCCAATTTAAAGGTTACATCTGAATTTTTCATATACTCATAGAAGTCTTGGAGTCTTTGTCATGTTTATCCACATTTCGAAACCTTTAAATGGCTGTACTAAGCAGCTGGCCGGGCTCACTCTGAAGGCATGGAGCTACCCCCAGGGGAAAGTAACACCGGACGCCCCGCTGGGCTGACCCTCGCTTTAGATATCCCTCTGTGCTCTGGACAGGAGCTTCCCAGCCTGATCCCTGCCCTCTGAAATCCTGCACGGCCCAGCTTCCCTCTCCTACCGTGAGGCCACAGTGTGCATGGAAGGGCATCCTCATATTCTAGAAGGAAGAACCCTCTCACATGGCCAAGAGGAAGTGGTAAACAGGGGTTCACAGCCGGGGTGGTCAGGCCAGGGATGAAGAGGGAAGGGGAATGGGGCCCAGTGCTTGGGAATCCCTGACCCAGGGGCGATGGGGGTCTGGGCAGGCTTGAGGCTGACTCAGGAACCCGGGGAAGAAGACCTCTCGGAAATGTGGGATTCCGAATTAGGAGGGTACACAGGTGCAGGATCCCCCAAATGGACAGGACCCTGGGAGCTTGACTGCGCTGGGTCATCCCTGCGAGGCAGGGGACAGTGAGGAGGAGAGCCGATGCTCTGGGATTCACAGAGACCAAAGTCCAGAGGAAAGCTTCTCGTGTTTTAGCTGCATGACTTTGGACAAATTACTCAATTCCCCTCAGCCTTGGTTTCTGCATATGTAAAACAGACACAGTAACTTCTGCCTCCCAGAATTGCTGGGTGGTTTAAATCAGATAATGAATATGGAAATACTGACAGATAATAGAAGTGCCACCAAATACAGGTATGATTATAATAAATATTATAGGTGTTTACTGAGCACTTACAATGCACCGGGCACTGGGTTAAGTACTTCACAGACAGGTTGTCTAAGCCTTCGAGGAACCCTCTGAGGCAGATAACAGCATGGTCTCAGTTTTATAGCTGAAGAAACTGAAGCCCAGGAAAATGAATTTACTTTCCCAGAGGCACACAGAAGGCAGTAGAGCCGGCATCTGAACGCAGACAATCTGAGTACAGAAAATGTTTCCCAGTCTGCAAACACTATTGCAGGAACATGGCAGAGAGACAGAGAGGCGTGTTCACGTGAGCCAGCCCAGCTCATGGGAAGGGTGGGCTGCGAATGCGTGACACTCAACAGCCCCTCCCGGGGTCAGTTTAACAAGCATAATCCTTTGATTTTAATGTGCACCCTCTGCCTGAAACAGAGAAGGAACTAAAAATCTTGTCAGGGGATCCATTCCGTCCTCGCTGGGGAGGGCAAAAGAGCCCAGCTGGGTGGCAGTGGCCAGAGGGCTGTGTGCCAGCACCAGCAGTGGCCACGGTGCGCTCTGCACTGACTTCCAGGACAGGAGCCTCCCTCCAGGCCCTCGGCGAGCCCTGTGTGCAGAAACGGAGGGCACAGTGCATGCAGGGCCACGTCAGGCGGTAAGCAGTATCGTACCCTCGTAGAAGCCCGTCCAGCGTGGCTGATGCAACAGCCCTTGGCAATCCAGAGGCAAAAACTCCTAGGTGGAGATTAAAACGTGGGAGAGAGACTTTCCCAGCTGGAATGTGATGGACAACCTGGCCAGTCCTGAGTGGTCTCTGAAGCTGGTGGAGGCTTCAAGGAGGGAGAGCTTCCGAGGAGCAGGGTGGAAGTGACCTTGCCATCACCTGCCTGCACGTGGCCAGCAGGCGGTCCTCAGAGTTTTGCTGAACTGAGTTACTCCAGTAAAGAATGGCCAGTCCTTAATGTCCCAGTATTCCATGCCAGGGTAGCTGGGAGAGGAGCTCTGGAAGGGCTTGATGTGAACCCCAGAGATGAATCACAGCCCGGGGCAAAGTCAAAAGGGGCGGGGTGAGGGCTTTAAGAGGACTTGAGGCTGGGGTGCAGGGAATGGGAGGGAGTGTTATGCCCCAGTCCGCAGTCCCAGCCGGGTCATAAAATTCAGGATCGAAAAGTTTACCTCATGAGCGAAATTATACATTAGTGGGTAATTTATGGAGCAGGTGCTAAAACCAAGCAATGCTGGCAGAGAAGGACAAAAATCTCAGTCTTACAGCCCTTGAGGGAGGGAGGCAGGGGAGAGGAAAGGAAGGAAGAGGAAGAAAAGAAAGGAAGATAGACAAGAAGGGAGAAAAGGAGAGAGACACAGGAGGAGGGCAGGAGGAGACAGGAGCTCCTAAATCAAGGCCAAATACTAAATGAAGAAATTTTATATCCAAGGCCAGCCCATATGTGATGGGACCATTTTATTCTATTGCTTAGGATTTGAATAAAATCTATGTTTTTAAAACAATGCTCTCAAACTTTGGGGGAAGACTGCTCTTCATTGTAGTTTTAACTCTTGTAATAAAGGGAAAAAAGAGTTTAAAATTAAACATAAATGATAAAAACCTCAAAATTTTCAAGTCACATTTTATTAACTGATAAAGGTCTACTCTGAGCCCTAGGCAAGGACAGTGGAAGGGATTTGGTTAATTTGTAAGATTAAAGGTGTTTTGAATAATTGAGGCCACATTAGAGGGAGACTCTAGTTTGAATGACATTCCAAGGTCAGAAGACTGAAGAGCTAAGAGCCCTTATCCAAAAACACCAAGTTAACCTTTCAGAGAGGAAAAATTCAAGCCACTGTTGGCCTTGAACTTCAATGACTGATAAATAAGAAGCAGACAATATAAACTGGTAATCTATCTGTTTATACATAGATTTATCTTTCCTTTGGTTAAGGAATCTGACCAGTGGAGTCTTGAATATTTTAAGGTGTTCTGTGTAAGGTAATGTGTTATTCTGACAGTTTATTAGCAACAAAGTCAAGAAGGTCAAAACTGAAGACTCCTTCTATAATTTTATTTCCACTCTGCTTACATCTTAATAAAAGGTGTCTCTTGCAACAGTAAACAGAAACCAATCTGCATTTGCAGGTGCAGAAAAGGTGCTTTCAAATATAAGCAGAAAATGACATAAGCTTATTGGGATCAGCATTACTCAACACTCTTTGGACCTTGGCAAGATACAAAATGATGTTTCTTCTCTTGGCTAAACAGAAAGTGAATAGCAAAGTCTACAGGATACAAACTAAACCAATTACGATAATGGTAGTTTTGTTATGATTATTATTAATAATATAATATCATATACAGTGCTTTATAGGTCTCTAATGTTTTCCCAGAGTTCACTGGTCAGCGCTGCCTTGGCTGAAGGTATGTGTGTTAGTGCAGGTTGGGGCTGAGTGTCCGCCCATCCCCTCACACCCTTAGCGATGGCTCCTGAGGCTCTATGGGACACAGAATTTGAAATATCATGGCCACAAGTTGCCTGTTTATCCTCAGTGTTATTATCATGGATATTGTGTTTGCTACCCTAACCTCCATTCCCCCTTCTCTTGGTGGCTGCCAAGATTTCCATTCTAGAATTCACACACTGCCCACTGTGGCCCACATGCTTCATGCCACACCTGGCTCTAGACATGGGGCACATAGGAAAAGAATTATTATCCTGACCCCAGGCTAAGTTACTGGTTCAAGGGTAGGAACATGACACAATTTGGGTCAATGAGATCGTACACTGGAGTTTTCTACGGATCTGAAAGATGCACCATCTCTCTTCCGAAAGATGTCCAAACGGTTCCCTTATGTACACACTCCAAATGTGGACAAGGAAGCATATGGGCCTGGAGTAGTGACAGCAATGGGGCATATTCTCAGGATGAGGCTGGCATCAGGAAAGGCAAAAGAGGACAGAACCGAATAGAAACATAACTCTTGATGACACTGTGGTCTGCTGAATCCCACCAATCCTGAGGCCCACCTAGTTCTAGACTTCCAATAATATACACTAATAAATTCTCACTGTTACTTAAGCTGACCTAATTTGAACTTTCTGTTATTTGCAGCTGATCTCACCCTAAGTAATACAGGTACTATGTGAGGTGATATGGTCAGGTGTTCTATCTCCATTTTAGAAATAAGGCTAAAGTTTTGAGATCTTATGTGACACAAGAGAACACAGCTAGTAAGCAATGAAACCAAGTCCTCTGACTCCAAATCCAGTGCTCTTCCCATTGCCACGTTGCCTCCATGATGTGGTCCTAGAAAGTCCCTTTTCAGATTTATGATTCCCACACTAAGTGTGAATTTAAATATTCTGATATTATACAATTAAAATAAAAATGTGAGTGTTGGTTCAAAATATTTTTGCCTATTAAAGAGTATCAGTGTTTGTTAATAACAAAGAGCCACCACCCTCTAGTGGCAGTAAACCCATGAAACAGCTCCATTCACATCACCACCACCAATATCAGGCATGAGGACACCCTGGCAAAAGTATGTGCAGATGGTTAGGTATGCTGCTCTTACTGCACAGGCTATAAAACGTATTAAAATAGAAGCCCTAGGTCAGTTATTTAACACCAGTTAACAACGTGACAGTGTGGAATCATAAACAGAGCTCTGCCTTCCAGGAATTTGTTATCTAACGGAAGGAGAGAAGATGGTGATCCTTCCCATCTCTGCTTCTCAACTACGCTCCTCTCCCACTGCCCTGATGTGAGATAAACTCTCTGTACATGTGTGCTAAATAACTGTGGGAGAATCAGGAATCTTTCTATACTCATGGGGAAAGTACCCAACTTAGCTTAACCATCAATCAATTACATGAAAGAAAGCAAGTCCAGGCTGGAGGGACAGAGAGAGAACAGTTAGAAAAAAGAAAAGCGATTTGTTCTCTGAAGAGCTATCTTGGGTTGAAAAAGAGCAAACGCAACTTGAACCAAAGAAGAAAAATTCAAACTACCTAGAGATAAAGCATACATCAATTATTA
Source organism: Balaenoptera acutorostrata (assembly GCF_949987535.1). Taxonomy (NCBI): domain Eukaryota; kingdom Metazoa; phylum Chordata; class Mammalia; order Artiodactyla; family Balaenopteridae; genus Balaenoptera; species Balaenoptera acutorostrata. The sequence goes on along the minus strand of NC_080067.1, from coordinate 86,210,439 downwards.
TTTGAAATTAATATTATTTTTATAAAACTAATTTCAGACTGATAGGAGCAGGAACTAGGCAGGTATAGCCAAATAAGCGTTATGTTCTTCCTCCCACTTGGAATACTGACTTCTCACCCATCAAAACTTCTACAGAGTGAGAAGGTCAAGAGTGGCACTTTGGAGTTCTAGCTTCAAGACAGACCTGGATTCAAAGTCCATTTCCAGTCTTTACTAACCACATGACTGTATGATGGAGTAAATTACTGAACCTATTTAAAACTATTTCCTCCTTTACAAAATGGGTTACTGTAAGGACTAAAGAAGTTAATACATGTAAGTGTCTAAGATAGAGTGCTCAGTGAACTGAGGATACACGCCAATCATCCTTCAAAACTTTGCCCAGATTCCTCACTGCAGACCAAGCCTCCCCTGGCTTCCCCAAAACCCTGATAATTTGACCCAGAGCAGCTACTGGAGCAACCATTACCACGAATCTCTCCTAGAGGCTCTGGCCGCAGATTCCAGAGAGATCTGCAACATTAACTCTTCCCCTTCCAGGACCAACCCTTCTTAGCTGGCTTTGCAGACTCTCAGTCGGGCTAAAGACCATGCCTCTGGTTTTAAACCATCACTGCCTCATTTCCTGGGTTATCTGGGCACTTGTGCTCAGTCCTGCCTGCTCTAGAAGGATGTAACTTCTGATGACCCAAACCAGCATTCTGGAAAGGGGTGGCTCTTGTCTGGAATCACTTACAAGCCAGAATCCATGTCATTCTTTTCACAGAGGGCCTGGGGAACTGAGAAAGTGAGAATGTGCTTGCCTCTTCCTACTTTCTGCAAAGACTGTGTGTCTCAAGTCTTGCTACCACGCTAGCCTTGTCTAAAAATCCTCACTACAGTTCCAGGTACCAGCTCATGTAAGGTCTTGCATCAGTTAAAGCAATCAGGAAAACCACAGAAGAAATGTGAATAGAGAGAACTTAATATAAAGAATTGTATAAAGTTACTTATCAGGAAACAAAGAATAATAGAACATTAGGGCATTATGGAGGCAGCAAGTACAAGAAACAGCTACCACCCTTAGGGCTGGAGGAGCAATGGAAATAGTTTGTAATTATTACAACTTAGAGAAGGGGAAAAAAAACAACTTCCAGAGGGACACAGCCTACTGAGGAGGGAGTACCAGCTGACTGATATGGGGTCTCTAGAAAGGTACAATGAGACTGATTCTCCAGGTGCTGGAAATACTGCAAACTAAATTCATCTGCTGCTATAGGAAGGAAGTGCTGCTGCCAGAGTGAAGAAGCTTTACTGGTGACTCTCAAAAGCAAAAAGAAAGTAGTAAATCCCATCTTCCTCCTCTAGCCTTGCAATCTCCCTCCTCTAGCCTTGCAATCTCCCTCTTAGTGCCCCCTACTGGCAAATTCTAGTCAGGAACCAGGTGGCAAAGCATAAGTGCAGTTGGGAGATTATCACAAAGCAAAAGATAGAAGGGTGGCTTTAGAGGTGAGAGACAACAGCTTAATGACTTGCTCAAGGCTCCTATCCTCCCCCTTGACCAGAGATGTCCCACACTGCAAAACCACTGGAGGGTTCAGAGACAACCCACTCTGCCCTTCTCTACTCATAGAGGCCCGTCCTCAGCCCTAGTAATTCCTGAGGAAGGCAGGGATTTCCCAAGGATATGAAAGGCTTAAAGGACCTCCTAAAACTGCCCACACCAGATCGATCTCAGTTCCTAGGTTACAAATCATGTTTCAAGTGAGAGACTGAAAGGAATGACCGAATTCCCAATATCCACAAATACTTGAAGACTGGGACTTCCCTGGTGGTCCAGTGGTTAGGACTCTGCACTTCCACTGCAGGGGGCATGGATTCGATCCCTGGTCGGGGAACGAAGATCCCGCATGCCACACAGCCAAAAAACAAAAACACAACAAATACTTAAACGCTGTCTATTATGGCCATTACCACTGCTCCACCAAGGTCTCTACGATGATGGATGGATGGATGGATGGATGGATAGATAGATAGAATTTCTTTAATAATAAAAGTTTTTAATAATAAAAATGTTTTAAACGTATTATATATATAGACAAAGCCAAGAAAAAGCCTGCTCCCCAAGGTCCCTAAGAAAATATATACATTAAAGCCAAAAAAAGGCATACTCTTTATTACCATGAGTTGTTTACTCCAAATTCCAATGCAACCCTTGGTGACCAGACTGAACCATATGGATGACGACTTCTGCCTAAGAGGCATATACACATAGAAGGCTAAGAGGCTGCCTTGGGCCTTCTCCCCTAAGCTTAAACTCAAATCTTAATCCTTTGTGTTTTACCACTCTAATACAGAAGAGAAGCAATTCCAAGGAAAAGCACACCATGCAAAGGGAGGGAAATAGTTTCTTCCTACCATCTAAGACATCTCTAGGCAAGGCAGCTCCTCCCAGGAGGAAGAAAGAAGCAAAGATACAGGCACACCTTTACTCCTCCCACCAAGGGTCAACTCCTTGTAATGCGGGCCAACTAATACCCTTAGACCGGCTCTCTCCTCATGCTTGGGCACAAAGTGAGGGGAGGAAAAATGGTTCCAAGATAAGTCATGAGCTTCCAAAAGACAAGAATCACCACGACTCTTCTTCTTTCCCCCGCTATGGCTATCCATCCTCAAGGGAATATTCCACTAGCGTATCCGAAAAGCTGAGTCAATGCATCGTGGAGCCATCTTTCCCATCCCTGTTCCTGGTCTTATAAATCTACCTCAAATCTAAGAGATGAGTAGTTTAGCCCCTCAAAACAGTGTTACCTCCAGAAACATCTTAGGTGGGTCAAATAAGGACATTAAGTTGACCCCAAGGACATATTTTATAAATGGCTGAGGTCACTCATTTAATTGACCACATTTTCCTACATCACTAAAATGTATTAATCAATGAGCACTAGGTAATAGTCAATTTAATACAACATGAACAACTTAAAATGTCCAAACTTGGCCACCATCCTTTAAAATGAATGTCTTCCCTTCATTCTCATAGATAAATTAACATCTGAAATATGTACACACATGTTCTTTCCATTTATTTTGCTTAAAATTCTATTTCCACTTCTCTTACTATTTTTATACAGAATCAGCTTGGACTTTTTTTTAAGTTCCCCAAGAAGAGGAAGTCTGGGATGATGGCAGTCTGCCACATATCCGCCCATCCTCCTAATTCACACGATCTGCCACTCCTACCCCAATTAGATGCTGGGGCTGATGGTCAGCTAAGTGCCGGAGAAGTCTTGGGCTCCAATCCATGTCTAACAGGGAGAGTTCATGGGAGACCTGAAGACCAGGGACAAAGAGCTGGGGTGATGACTGGATACCCTAAAGGAGCTTGGTCCCCAGAGATTTTCACCCCACTAAGGGCGAGGTCAACATTGGCCCTTTGTGAGAGGTTGAACAGGTCCCCAGGATGCTGAGATGAGCTGAACTATGGGGCTGAGGTTTCCATGTCCCTCAGGTGAGGACAGTGTATGGAATCTGGGGAGAGGGCAACTTTCTCCAGAGACTCCAGACTGCTATTTCCACTCCACCGTGCCATGAGGTAGAGATCACACTACCTCTTGCTACCGTCAGGACTGTTGCCACTTAGGATACCCCAATAATCAGATCTAAGTCTCAGTGACAGACAAAGGAAAATAACAACACATCTAATGGCCCCAGGGAAGGCAAGACCAAACAAAATGGCACCCAGCAAAGTGGTGCTTCCAGAGGAGACAGATGACAACTGACCAGAAGTATATCAACAGCACTTCATGATATTCAAGCAAAGCTCACAAGCATACAAAAAAGATCTTCTAGAACTGAAAACCTTGATTCTCAAACTAAATATCTCAGTAAATCAATTGACAGAGAAGTGGTAAACATCGAGTCCCAAATTAGTGCACTGAACTCCGATTAAAAGAATAATCTCAAATTATAGAAAAGTAAATTGTGAGGGAAAAGGTGAAAGACTTGAAGGATAGATTCAGGAGAACTAAGATGCCAGTAATAGGAGTTCTAGAAATCATTAATGGAATACAGAAACAAGAAGAGATAATTAAACAAATAATAAAAGAGAACTTCCCTGAGATGAAGGAAAGTACAAGTTTTCAGATTAAAATTGTACAATAAATTCTAGGCAAATTTAACTGAAAAAATATATACTCTTGAGCACATGATGCTAAAATTCCTAAACTCTTAGGATAACAAAATAATTACAAATATCTAACAGAAAGAATAAGTTATCTGCTAAGAACTGGTATAGAAATTTTTATTCATCACACTGGAAGCTAGAAGATGTTGGATTACTACCTATAAAGTACTGAGAGAAAAGGACTGCAACCTAAGAACCCGGATGTTTAACTAGCAGGAGGAAAATAATTGTTTATACTCACGTCACCCATACCTCACCACAAGAAAAGGCTCAAGAAAGGACTCTAACCAAAGAACTAATGAATCAGAACCAAGAACTCAATTTGTAACATAATGAGGAGGAGAGGAAACAGTGTGTTTTTCCACACACAGAAAGCTTTGCAGTGTGTGACTGTGAAAGGGAGACAGAGACAATTATAAATGGATACTGATAAACTGTGTGAATGAGATGAATGCACTAAATAAGAATTGTTAAAATACAAGGGGTAAACTTCAGTGAAAATTTTAATAATACTCAAGAATTAAAAGTACTAAACTACTTCAGCAAAACTTTGAGACTGGGGATAGAGAAAAGAAAGATGTCTTCCAAAAAGTCTCATCTGGGTTGGGACTGGGAGATTATGAGATGGGGGAAAGTGAAAGTATTCTTAAAGCCTTACTTTATGCAATAATGACAGGGGAAATAGAGGGAAGATACAGGGTCTTGATGGGGGAAATAGGCAAGATATTTTTAAATAAATAGGAGAGAAATATGTATATGAGTCTGAATAACAGAAAACAGAACAGGAAAAGAAGTACAATAGAACTTCCAAATTAACAACAAATGAAGTGAATGTCAACTTTTACAAATCAACACCAAAAAAATGAAAATGAAAAAGAGTATTCATTTTGATTATTTAAATATTTTTACTATTCAATAATAATTTATCTATTGGCTTTTTGGTTATATATGTTTTGCTTTAACTTGTTTGTTAGTGGTTGCTCTAGAGATTAGAATATTAATATCTAACCTTACCTTCTCAGTCTAATTTGAGCTCATTTTGTTCCACTTCATATAAAAGGAAAAAGCCTTCCAACCATATAAGTCCTTTCACCGACATTTATGTTATAATGGTCATTTATATTGCATCTTCATACACTAAAAATCCCACAAGTTTTTGCTTTTTCAGTCATACATATTTTAAAAACCTTAAGAGAAAAAAAAAATAGTCTTTTCTATTCAGCCAGAGATTTGCCATTTCTGTTGCTCTGCCTTTATTCCTAAGGACCCTTTCACCTGAAAAATTTCTTTGGCATTTCTTAAGAAGCAGTTCTGCTGATGATGAATTCTCTTAGCTTTCCTTCATCTGAGAAAAATATCTGTATTCTGCTTTCATTCCTGATGGATATTTTCACTAGACGTAGAATTTGAGGTTGACAGTTCATTTCTTTCAGCACTTGAAGTTGTTGTTTCACTCTCCCCTGGCCTCCATGGTTTTTGATGAGAAATCCACAGTCGTTTTAATCACTGCTTCCCTGTACGTAATGTGTCACTTTTCTCTAGCTGCCTTCAAGTCTTTTCTTTATCTTTATTTCGTCAGATTGACTATGATGCATCTAGGTGCAACTTTCTTTGAGTTTGTGCTGTTTAAGTTTCACTGAGCTTCCTGAATCTGTAAACATTTGGGTTTATATTCCCGAGATTTGGGAAATTTTGGCCATTATTTATTTAAATGTGTTTTCTTCCTCAACATCTTTTACCTCTCTCTCATTCTTGGACTACTGTGACATGTATGTTAGACCTTTTGATATCATTCCACAGGTCTCTGAGGCTCTGTTAACTTTTTCAACCTTTTATTCCTTTGTTTCTCAGACTACCTTCAAATTCATTGACTTATTTCTCTGTCTTCTTCACTATACTACTGAGTTCAAACAGTGAGCTTTTTCTATTTCAGATAATATATTTTTCAGTTCTAAAATTTCCATTAGACTATTTTTTATAGTTTTATTTCTCCTATTTTTCCATTCATTTTAAGTGTGTTTACCTTGACCTCATGGAGCACAGTTGTAACAGATGCTTAAAGACTTTGTCTGATACTTCCAACATCCAGGCCATTTCAGGGTTGGTGTCTTTTTTTTGTAGTTAATGAATCCCTGGAGGTTAGAACAGTACCTGGAACTTAGTAGGTACTCTATAAATATTTGGTTTTTTGGTTTTGTTTTTTTGTTTTGTTTTGTTTTGATTTATTTATTTTTGGCTGTGTTGGGTCTTAGTTTCTGTGCGAGGGCTTTCTCCAGTTGCGGCGAGTGGGGGCCACTCTTCATCGCTGTGCGCGGGCCTCTCACTGTCGTGGCCTCTCTTGTTGCGGAGCACAGGCTCCAGACACGCAGGCTCAGTAGTTGTGGCTCAGGGGCCCAACTGCTCCACGGCCTGTGGGATCTTCCCGGACCAGGGCTCGAACCCACGTCCCCTGCATCGGCAGGCAGACTCTCAACCACTGCACCACCAGGGAAGTCCCAGGGTTGGTGTCTTTTTATTGTCTTTTCCTTCGAGTATCAGTCACATTTTTCTGGTTTTTTATATATCAAGTAACTAGATAATGAGAATATTATGTCATGTAGCCTCTGGGTCCTATTATAATCCTCTGTGTTGGGGAGGACATGGAACAATGGAACTCTCATATACTGCTGATCAGAATGTAAAATGGTGTAACCACTTTGGAAAACAGTTTGGCAGTGTCTTATAAAGTTAAATATGGACCTACCACATAAACCAGCTATTTTGCTACTATGTATTTATCCAAGTGAAATGAAAGCATATGTCCACACAAAGACTTCTACATGAACATTCATAGCAGCATTCTTCATAAAGTCCCAAAACTGGAAACACCCAAATATCCAGCAACAGGTCACTGGATAAGCAAATTACGGTATGTCCATACAATAGAATATTAAAAGTGAACTATTGTTACACACAAAGTAAATGAATCTCAAAATCATTATGCCATTTGAAAGAAGTCAGGCAAAAAAAAAGTATATTCTCTATAATTCAATTCATGAAAAGTTCTAAAAGTTCAAACTAATTTGTATTAGCAAAAGGCAGAAGTGTTTGCCTAAAGCCAGGTGAAGAAAGGGATGGATTACAAAGAAACACAAGGAAATTTTGCAGGTGATGGGAATGCTTGTTATCTTGATTGAAGATATGATTTCACAAATGTATATACACACACACACACACACACACACACATATATATATACCAAAGTAATCCAATAGTAAACTTTAAATATGTGCCTTTAGTGTGCTTCAATTATATCTCAACAAGCCATGTAAATAAAAAGAAGATGCAACTATGTAAATACGAACCAAATAAATACGAACCAAAGAAGAAGAGATAGAATAACATCAAGTATACCAGTCCTTGCACTATGCATGGCTGAATTCTCCCATTAAAAGTCAAAAGACAGGGCTTCCCTGGTGGCGCAGTGGTTGAGAGTCTGCCTGCCAGTGCAGGGGACACGGGTTCGTGCCCTGGTCTGGGAGGATCCCACATGCCGTGGAGTGGCTGGGCCCATGAGCCACAGCTGCTGAGCCTGCGCGTCTGGAGCCTGTGCTCCGCACAAGAGAGGCCGCGATGGTGAGAGGCCCGCGCACCGCGATGAAGAGTGGCCCCCGCTTGCCACAGCTGGAGAGGGCCCTCGCACAGAAGCGAAGACCCAACACAGCCATAAATAAATAAATAAATAATTTTTAAAAAAAAAAGTCTCCAACTAGTCTATATGGGGCTAAGCTTCAAATTTACCTTTAAAAAAAAAAAAAAAAAGTCAAAAGACAGAATTCAGATTTGCTTATTAAAAAAACCCTAAGCTTACAAGAAATACTTAAAGTGATAATGAAAGGCTGAAAATAAAGAACTATACAAAGAGAATCTGGGAAAATACAAATAAAAGGAAAGGTGAAGGGAGCATTTTAAAATCAGCAAGATTATGAAAACATCAAACACATCAAAGAGATATTTTGCAATAATAAGAATGCACTACTTATAAACAAGATACCACAGGCACCAAATAACACAGCAGATAAATATGTAAAGCAAAAAGTACTGGAAATGCAAACAGAACTTAATAAATAAACAACAAATATACTAGGAAGATTCAATACATTTCTTTTAGAAATGGGTAGACTTACTAGACAAAAAATAAGCAAATACCTAGAGGAACTGAATCATGCAATAAATGTATTAAATATATGGAGAACCACATGGCTCCAAATAGAGAACACATACATTTTTGTCTTATGTCCATGAAACATTCACAAAAAAATTGATCCAGTACATTGCTTAAATAAACATATATTCAAGAGAATAATTTACAGGCCACATTTTCCATTCATAATACATTAGAAACAAAAGATGAAATTGGTCACTAAAGTAACTGTCAGGACTTTTCCAAGGCTGAAATACCACCTGACATTGATCATGAAACAGGTTAAACTTGCAGGCAGAAAATCTGGGATCAAATTCCACCTCTGCCACCATGACATTGAGAGGTTACACAAACCCTTTGAGAATCCAACTCCTATAAGGTATCAGTGATCCTACCCACCCTACAAATTTCATGAAAGTTGTTGCTAGTGACAAGGTGAATTGAGATCATGAAAATTAAAGCAGTTTTCAAATTGTAAAGTCACATACAAACATAGGGTTTCTATGAGAAAATATGTCTAACTAGCAATCAACTGGACTCACAAAAAGACTCTGGGGGAAAAAAGGGCTTTAGAAATATGTCTTTCTGTATAGTGGTATACAGATGGGGGTCTATCTGTATGCATATGCAAAGGTATTTTTAAAGAGATCTAGAAAGACATACAAACTTGGGTTAGTAGGAGCTGCAGTAACTAACAATGATAACTTGTTACTAACTTAACACTAATGAAGAGGAAAAGTCCCTCAGATAGGAGCTACGTAAATATTTGATGACTAATAAATTAAATGTTAATTAAACACTTCAGCGATTTTCTTCCCTGACCAGCATATAATTAACATTTAATTTGTTATAAAATATTTAAAGTTATGAAATATCCTATGGCATCTAAAATGTCTCCATTGTCAGACCATCTTGGACAATGTGTCAAGGGTACGAGGGGTTAGACTGGCACTTAAACCACAGGAGACAAAACATAAAAAGTAACTTTTGTGATTTTCTCACATAAAGAAATTGAGAATGAGATTAGGAGAATCTCATGTTCCAACTGAATTTAGCCAAGGAATTTATAACTAAGCGTTACTAGGGAGTAAAGGACGAATTCCAAATCTAAAACTATAACGTCATGAATGTTACAACCACCTCAATGGCAACTGGAAAACATGATTAAAAGTTGGTTAGGGGACTTCCCTGGTGGTGCAGTGGTTAAGAATCTTCCTGCCAATGCAGGGGACACAGGTTCGAGCCCTGGTCCAGGAAGATCCCACATGCTGCGGAGCAACTAAGCCCGTGTGCCACCACTACTGAGCCTGCGCTCTAGAGCCCGTGAGCCACAACTACTGAGCCCGTGCACCACAACTACTGAAGCCTGCGCGCCTAGAGCCCGTGCTCCGCAACAAGAGAAGCCACTGCAATGAGAAGCCCGCGCACCGCAACGAAGAGTAGCCCCCACTAGCCACAACTAGAGAAAGCCCATGCGCAGCAACGAAGACCCAACACAGCCAAAAATAAGTTAATTAAATAAATAAATAAATGTTAAAAAGTTGGTTAGGAAGAAAGCACCGTTCACTTTGGCCTCTTTGAACTTGAAATACATTTGGAATAATGAGCTTGAGGAGGAGGCAGATTAGACAGAAAAGTTATCTAGTAAAACAAGGGGTACCATTAAAGGTGTGCCCTTCTCCCAATTTCCCCCACAAGGCTGTCTGAAAGTCCCAGATGGAAATGCATTTCCCATGCAAATCAAAACTATAATGAGGTACCACCTCACACCGGTCAGAATGGCCATCATTTAAAAGTCTACAAATATAATAACAAATGCTGGAGAGGGTGTGGAGAAAAGGGAACCCTCCTACACTGTTGTTGGGAATGTAAATTGATGTAGCCATTGTGGAAAAACAGTATGGAGGTTCCTTAAAAAACTAAAAATAGAGTTGCCATATGATCCAGCAATCCCACTACCTGGCATATATTCAGACAAGACTATAATTCAGAAAGATACATGCAACCCTATGGTCATAGCAGCACTATTTACAATAGCCAAGACATAGAAACAACCTAAATGTCCATTGACACATGAATGGATAAAGAAGATGTGGTATATATTACACAATGGAATACCACTCATCCATAAAAAAGAATGAAATAATGCCATGTGCAGGAACATGGATAGACCTAGAGATTATCATACTACATGGAGTACATCAGAAAGAGAAAGACAAATATCATATGATATCATTTATATGTGGAATCTATATATAAAATAGATAAACAACAAGGTCCTACTGTATAGCACAGGGAACTATATTCAATATCCTGTAATAAACCATAATGGAAAAGAATATGAAAAAGAAAACATGTGTGTATATGTGTGTATACACACACACATATATATAAAAAACTGAATCACTCTGCTGTACACCAGAAACTAACACAATGTTGTAAATCAACTATACTTCAATAAAAAAAAAAAGAAAGAAAGAAATGCATTTCCCCACTGGTTCAAAGTTGACCTTGGAAAATACATGAGCCTGGGCTTATAGCAAGGGAAGGAGGGTCTAGAAGGGCAGAGGGAGCTGTGACAAGACATCTAGCTGGTAAGGAGAGATGGATTTGGGGAATGAGTATCCACACTGTTAGTCTTTAAACTGGGACCAAGCAGAATAGGCATCAGACCAAGAGAAACAACTTCTCTTGCGGATCAGTACAACTATGCAATGAACCAGGCTAAGAGCAATCTCCTAAAAGAAGGCTCCCCTCACACACACCTACATCAAAGTGAACAGGTCAGTTCCACTTCTAAAGATCACAACTTGGGATGCAGCCTCTCCCCTTCCATCCCTTCATTACCCTTCTTGCACACAAGGTCTGCAGCACGCCCCCAGTTCAGTGATTCAGAGTGCAACACATGTTCTAACAAGGTGAGGTAAACGTGGCACGCACACCAGGCACCAGATTTGGCCTTCACACGACTAATTCCAACAGCTTCCCAAACCCCCTAAATATCCGTTATAACAATATGGATGGTAGCCTACCCAAACTCTCTTCTCCACCCTCTTCTGTCTAGTGTTTTAGGAGAGTCTAGCTCCAGCCCCAGCCCCAAAGCCCCAAGGACTACACTCCGCTCAGCACAATATATGCTAATCGCGGGAATCTCATTCTGCTCATCAGTGATTGATGTAGGAGGAAACAGGAACATACGTAGCTCTTGGCAGAGATCGGCGGAGAGATCTGCTGGGACCTCTCTGTGAAGGAGAAGCTGGAAGAGCCAGTCCTCGTCCCCTGTTTGTTGTTGTGTCTATGTAACTATGGAAAGGAGGCAGCTACCTCATCAGCATGGGGAGGGCCCATCCTGAGGGACAGCACCCCCCGGCGCATGGAGATCAGGACCAAAGAAGCTGGCCCTCGAAGAACATTAGTGAGGCTGAATTAAGCTCCTCTGGGGATGCCCACCTCTGGACTTCTCACACTGTGTTCTTTTTCTGATAGCCCTTCTCCCAACATGCAGCCTTCCCTTTATTGCTGTGTTCCATTTTCTCAATATTCCTGCCCTTTTTAACTCACGTTAATTCCCTGCTACCCAAGTCACACATCCAGGGCTTCCACTTGGACAAACCCCTGTCTGTTCACAGTTAGTCCACCTCAGTACAGCAAACATTAATAGTACCTACTGTGTATTGGGCACTAGGCTTTGTGCTAGTAGTACAGTTTATACGGGCTCAACGTAAATGTTTCTAAAACCTAGTTTGCAGTATGACTGGTGTTGTCCCTTCCAGACAGCAGTATTCCTGGGTCATCCTGTAATTCTGGATACCCGAGGATCCAAAATTGCATGCACAATAGTGTCTGCATCAGGCTGACTCCCTGTGGTCTCGATTCCTACTCCATCCTCCACCCTAGCAAGTTATTTCACTCACTTCCACCTGCAGATCCAGAGGCAGCCACTCCAGAGAACAGATTCAACCTTGGCAAGAAGCATCTATAAACTTTTGTGACAGAAGATGGCTTCAGTAAACAGCCTGACTTCGCAGCTGTTCTTATAAAACTTAGTTTTCTTGTTTGCTTTTCTCTATCTCTTCAGCTTCTATAGAACTACAAGTCCTAACCCCTTCCCTGGAAGGTAGGCCACCTTCATGGCTTTGCTCTCCAGGAAACGGTGGCCCCCGGCTGTGTTCTGCCTACCTGGTCCCTTACCTGCTCGTTGGCCTGGTTCTCATCCCTGGCACCGCCCTCCACAGCTCAGCTTAATCAGTCACCTGCCACACAAGAAGAGCCGCTGGCCGCACCCCCATGTGTCGACTTAGCCAGAGCTCCGAGAAGTATCAGCTCTGAGGGAGGGAAATGCTTGCATAATGCTGTAGAACACACTGCCCTGTGAATATAAGCCAGGGCAAGTGACAAGTAATCTTCCATCGGGAAGGTGATGAAGCAATAAAAGAGAATTAGAAAGAGATAAGGGCATATGCATCAAATAGGAATATATGCAGAAGTTCTTTGATATACACAAAGCTATAAAAGACTGGATTGGAGAATGGTCAACAGACTGAAAAGCTGAGAACAAATGAGGTGTTTGGAAACATCAGATAAATATACAATTTCACTGTTCATATTAACTAAGTCAGAATGGGGAGCGTCCTAGATTAGAGCTGATTTCAGAGGAGGAACTCTTGTTTTTGTTGCATTTAACCTACCCACAGGTGACCTGACAGTGTGTACTAATACCAGACAGTCTGCGAGTACCCAGCAGAGCTCGTGCTCTCATCCGTCAGCAACTACACAAACTCCACACGAAGTCATGCAATAACATCAGGTTTGGTGATGGCTGAAACTTTGCTTACAATGTCCGAAGATGTTTTCTTGGTGGGACAGCTTTCATCCAGGCCACTGAACTCTCTGATGAGCCCACCACAGTGATAAAAGCTCTTCATATCCCCAGACTGGCAGGGAACATCAGCATCACACATAATTACCATCCTCGGAGAAAAGAGGCCATTAATGATCTGGGCTGAAACCAGGTCTGAATACTAATGAAAGGGTAGACTTCTGGGATATTAATTTGGGGTGACACTTTCAGGGCAAGGTTCAGTTTTCTTCCTAGGATTCCAGTGGACACCATGCATTGGATGTGAGAAAAATGCAGATAAGAATAAGAAAGGAAAAGAAGGAACAGTGGAGGAAAGGAAGGAAGGAAGGAAAGAAAGAAAGAAAAGGAACCATGAAAAGCAAATCAGGAAGGTTTCAATCCTAAAACCGCCAAATCCCAAAAACTCAAAAGTAATGCAGGTACCTATAACTCAGGTATCAGATGCCCTCTTCTTGTCATTTGAGATTTAATAAAACTGATTCCAACTTTTTTTTCCTGTGTTCAGTGGGCAGTCTAATACTCTCCCCTAAGATATCTGAGGAACTCTAGGTTTACGTTCTCAAGGTTTTTCTGATTCTAAGCTTTTCAATCTGCCGAATATGACAGTCCACCTGCACTTCTTCAAAATGTGATCTTGAGACCAGGAGTATTGGAAATACCTGGACATTTGTTAGTAATTCAGAATCTTGCACCCTACCCCAGACCTGCTGGATCAAAATCTTCAAGTTTAATAAGCTTCCCAGTGATCTGCATGTATATTAATGTTCAAGAAGCTCTGCTCTACTCAATGCAGACATTGTAGATGTAGAATTCAGTTGTTCCTTGATTTCCTCAAAAGCATGAAGAGAATAACAGACTTTATTACAGATCTGGGGCAATGCAGGGGTTTGCAAGAAAGCAATGCCTATACCTTATATCTCAAATGTCACATCTCAATTCCCCTCATTTTATTATTCAGAGTAATTTGGTTCCCACTCCAACTTAGCCCTGTGCTCATGTTGGCAAACATAAAAAAAAAAAAAAACACTCATTTATATCCTTTGACAAAACAGTGGGTTATCTCAACCTTTGATACCCCCCCAAAACTTGCAGCATTATTCAGATTAGAAGAAGAAAGGAAAAGAAAGAACAGGGGAGATTTGGAAGTTTTATGCCTTCCTCTCTTCCTCCCCTTCCGGCCTCTGTGAGTGGAAGGAAGTCATACAGATGTATATACATATTTTCCTCTGACATGAAATATGTCACCCCTATCCCACTTGAAAGGCAGATACTGTTATAGTCCTTTGGATTCTGAAACACTTTTTCTTTCATCCTACAAAGCCCAAATCTCAATCATTCACTGTAAAGCAAGATAAGAATAGCTCAGGTCATTCAAATCCACAGAGTGTAAACACCGTATGTGAGTCACAATTTTCATAGGTTTTACCAGAATTACAGGCAGAGAATGAGAATTATTCTAATTGGTTTCTCTTTATTTGATCCATCTCTTTTATCAAGATCAGCTCCGATGTCAAACTCCAGACTCATGACTTTGGCCACACCTTCCTCACCTGGGTCATTGGCTGTACTTGTGGGCCTTGTGGCCATGTCTCTCTGGGACTGGCTGTAGTCCCTGACAGGATCTTACTAAGAAATTCTTGGCTGAGGTACGTGTTGCTTCATCTTATTTTTGGTGGCTTAGGATCAGGTGAGCAGGAACATGGGGTGTCATCAGACTTACTTAGAGTAGGGAGAAGGGAAAGGGGTTCACCTGCCTCCACGAGGTGGAAGCAAGAGAATGTTCCATACATGGAAGACTGGGGCGGGGTGGGGGGGAGTGGCCTGCATGACGATAACACATCAGATTAATTTGCTTCATTAGGTAGGTGGGCAGCAGCCTCTAGTAGGTAGGCACTAACCAACTTCAATAAAGAGAAGAGTTGATACAAATAGCCTTGAAGGACTTCCCTGGTGGCGCAGTGGTTAAGAATCCACCTGCCAGGGCAGGGGACACAGGTTCGATCCCTGGTCCAGGAAGATCCCACATGCTGTGGAGCAACTAAGCCTGCGCACCACAACTACTGAGTCTGCACTCTAGAGCCCGCTAGTCACAACTACAGAAGCCCACGCTCCCTAGAGCCCATGCTCCGCAACAAGAGAAGCCACCGCAATGAGAAGCCTGCGCACCGCAACAAAGAGTACCCCCTGCTCGCTGCAACTAGAGAAAGCCCACATGCAGCAATGAAGACCCAACACGGCCAAAAAATAAAAAACAATTTAAAAAAAAATAGCCTTGAGTTCAATTAGCATGATGCATGTTCAGAACAACAAACATTTTTTTCAGCAGGTACTAGTGCTAGGCATTGTGCCAGACCCTGGGAAAGTACAAATAATTGCAATATAGTCCCTGCCTTCAAGAAGTATAGTTACAGGACAAATATAATTTGAGTATTATATGGTAAATCCTAAAATAGAGATAAGCACAGGGTGTCTTACATAAGCACAGATTTCTTCACCTGTCTTGGGCAATCAAGGAAGGCTTCAGGAGGAAGTATAACCTGAAAAGAGATTTTCCTATTCTACTGTGGTAGAGACTGATGTCCTATTTTCATCATACCTTTCACCATGAATATGCTTATGCTAGGTTTTCTAACATAATTCTCAACATAACTCTCCTGGAAGCTTTGTAACAGAGTTGTTAAAATAGAGGAGCCTATAGAAACCACCAGCCTGCAAGGCAGAGGTAGAGATCTAAGGGAAACTGATGTTAGATTATGAACTCCTGTCATAAAACAATTTGGAGGATTAGAAGACAACAGTTCAAGTTAGAGCAATCTTATAATTTATTGTCTAAACTAAGACACTTCTAAGAGTGAAGAAAAGACACTTAGTAATTTCTAGGGAATGTAAGAGCTGAAACCATAAAACTCCTAGAAGAGCGGCTTCCCTGGTGGCGCAGTGGTTGAGAATCTGCCTGCCAATGCAGGGGACACGGGTTCGAGCCCTGGTCTGGGAAGATCCCACATGCCGTGGAGCAACTAGGCCTGTGAGCCACAACTACTGAGCCTGCGCATCTGGAGCCTGTGCTCCGCAACAAGAGAGGCCGCGATAGTGAGAGGCCCGCGCATCGCGATGAAGAGTGGCCCCCGCTTGCCACAACTAGAGAAAGCCCTCGCACAGAAACGAAGACCCAACACAGCCAAAAATAAATTATAAATAAATTATAAATAAATTATAAAACTCCTAGAAGAAAACAAAGGCAGTAAGCTCCGTGACATCAGTCTTGGCAATGATTTTTTTGGGATTTGACACCCAAAGCAAAGGCAACAAAAAACAAAAACAAACAAGTGGGAGTACATCAAACTAAAAAACTTCTACACAGCAAAGGAAACTATCAACAAAATGAAAAGACAACTTATGGAGTGGGAGAAAATATTTGTGAACTATATATTTGATAAGCAGTTAATATCCAAAATATATATATAACTCATATAACTCAACAGCCAAAAAAACAAACAATTCAATTAAAAAAAAATGGGTGGGGGATCTGAATAGACATTTTCCCAATGACGACACACAGATAACCAACAGGTACATGAAAAGGTGCTCAGCATCACTAATCATTAGGAAAATGCAAATCAAAACCACAGTGAGATATCACCTCATACCTGTTAGAATGTCTATTTTCAAAATGACAAGAAATGGCAAGTGTTGGCAAGGATGTGGAGAAAAGAGAACCCTTGTGCATTGCTGGTGGGTAAGTAACCTTGTACAGCCACTATGGAAAACAGGATGGAGGCTCCTTAAAAAATTAAAAATATAATTACCATATGATCCAGAAATTCCACTTTTGGGTATTTATCCGAAGGAAACGAAAACACTAACTCAGAGATATCTACACCCCATGTTCACTGCAGCATTATTTACAAGACAAGACATGGAAACAACTTAAGTGTCCACTGATGGACAAATGGATAAAGCAAATGTGATGTGTGTGTGCGTGTGTGTGTGTGTAGACAAATACATACACAGTGGAATATTATTCAGTCATAAAAAGGCAGAAATCCTGCCATCAGAGACAAAATGGATGGACCTTGAGGGCATTATGCTAAGTGAAATAAGTCAGACAGAGAAAGACAAATACTGTATGATATCACTTACATGTGGAATCTTAAAAAAAAAAACCTCAGGTACAGAGAAGAGATTCACAGTTGGCAGACAGAGGTGGGGGCTGGAGGTGAGCAAGATGGTTGCAAGGGGTCAAAGGTACAGAATTCCAGTTATAAAATAAATAAGTCCTGGGGATGTAATGTACAGCATGGTGACTACAGTTAAACATACTATATCGTATATTTGAAAGTCGCTAAGAGAGTAGATTTTAAAAGTTCTCATCACAAGAAAAAAAATGTGTAACTCTGTGTGGTGATGGATGTTAACTAGCCTTACTGTGATCATTTCACAATATAAAAATAGATGGAATCGCTATGTTGTATACCTGAAACTAATAATATGTTACATGTCGATTATATCTCTATAAAAAATAATAATAATTTCCAGGACTGTAAGTTTAACCTTTGACTCACCTGGATGAACTGATAGCAGGGTTACCCTAGTGTAAGGTCACATTTCCAGTTACCTTGAATCTTAGTCTGTCAGGCTGCTATGACAAAACTACCACACACTGGGTGGTTTATAAACAACAGAAATTTATTTCTCACAGTCTACAGTCTGGGAAGTCTAAGATTTGGTGTCTGGTGAAGGCCTACTTCCTGGTTCACAGACCATCCTCT
Source organism: Balaenoptera acutorostrata (assembly GCF_949987535.1). Classification (NCBI taxonomy): domain Eukaryota; kingdom Metazoa; phylum Chordata; class Mammalia; order Artiodactyla; family Balaenopteridae; genus Balaenoptera; species Balaenoptera acutorostrata. The sequence continues at coordinate 86,192,464 of NC_080067.1, read as the reverse complement.
CACTGTAACCTCACATGGTAGGAGAGGCAAAGGAGCTCTGTGGGGTCTCTTTCTTAAGGGCCCTAATGGCATTCATGAGGGCAAGGCCCTCATGACCTAATCGCCTCCCAAAGGCCCCACCTCCAAATACCATCACCTTGGGGGTCAGGTTTCAAAATATGAATTTTAGAGGAACACATTCAGTCTATAATATCTGGTAAATAATAAATGCCCCAAACAACATATTTTGCCATCACCATTGGTCTTCCTACATCATGTTGAGGACAAACTGCTTATGAAGGATTTCCAATAATGCCCTTCTAAAACTTGAGATCAATTTTTGGGTTTGAGAACAGGCAACTTTTTAATAGTAAGAGTAGGATCCCATCTAAATGAATCATTTAAAATAGGACTGATGGGAGGAGAGGGGCCAGGAGAGCACGCAATCTAGCTACAGGAGATAGGCACTGGGGAAACAGACTCAGCTGCAAATGCCAACAGAGGTTCCTGATTTGTATCATTCTCTAATCTCAGGCCGTGTAAATACTCGCCTGTGGCTGGGGAGAGAGGAACAGGAGGAGGAGCAAAAGTAAAACTGGAGGCTATCTCAGTTGGTAGCAGAGACCATTGAAAGAATGGGTGAAACTCAGCAAGTGAGGGCAGGAATGCAATACCTAGATGGTCCACTGAGAGGTGGTAAAGCCCAGTCGCAGCCTGGAGTTCATTCAGGTTCTGCCTGGAGAGACCTAAACCTAAATCCAATTAGTGGTACTGCGGCGCTGGAGGGATAGAATGGTGTTAAATACAATGTTGATTTGATACACATTTTAAAGTATGTATTTATACGAAGTCCTTTCAAATAAAAGTGATAGCAGCTAACACACTGAACAATGTTTCAGTCACTGTTCTAAGTGCTTCATATTTATCAACTCACTATATTTTCACAATAACCTTAAATGCTGGATACTATTATCATCGTCATTTGCACTTGAGAAACTAAAGTTCTGACATGTGAGCTGTGAAGTCTTGAAGGAGGCAACGCATCCACCATTTTTGCAGTTCTGCCTCTGTAAAGGTAGATTTGAGTAGCTTTTTAAAGGCAATGCCACCCTCTTAAGAAACATATGAGGAAGAACTTGAGATTACACTAGAAAGTGTCTTAAGGGTTCATAAAATAAAGAAAATTCTTCCAGAAATGGTGAGAATTTTAAAGGTCTGTTCATTTACGTGATGCTGAGCTTGGCGCACTATCCAAAGTGCACACCTTAATTAGGACAATAGTACAGTGTAGTTCACCTAGAACTAATGGATGATGGAGGAAGCAAACTGGCTCCTATTTCTCAAAGAGGAATGGGAGAAGTCAGGGGAAACTCTCCAACAGAAAATCAGTTCTGTGAGTAAAGCTCACAGCTTCAGAGAGAACTGTCTTGCTGACAACCAAGGGCAAATTCAGAGAGGGTCACTATAGCCTGGGACTCTAGAAAGATATCCTACCACCCAGCAACTCAGATTGTAATTTGAGAACCTGCTTCGGAGGAATATCAGATTATTGTTAAAGCACATTCCAATAAACTAGAGCTCTTATTTGCCTTGGGATGAATGTTTTTAATTTTGAATGCTGCTCTGAATTGTTTATCATGAAAATCTTTAATAATGCAATGTGGCTGTGATACAGGAATGCACCATCGGGAGGGGCAGAGGCTGAATAACTGACTGGGAAAAGCCTCTCAGCTGAAGACCAGCAGGACCACGCTGGCCAGTAAAGGAAACACTGTAGTAGGAGAGTGAGAGGAAATAGCTGGAGGAAGACAAGAAGAATCAAAGATAGTGTCACACAGAGAAGAGGAACTGCAGCTCCTTACTCTTTTAGGTCCCTTAGAGAAGACCACGTGAGGTATGTAGTAGGTTTCCGTATTACCCAGGGGTCCAGACAACAACTAAAGGTATGCTCTCAGCAGTAGAGTTGGGGGGCAAAGAGTGGGTTCCAGAAGGACTTGGATGACAGCCCTCACTGAGGCCCAGGAAATATGCCCCGAGAGTTCAGCCACACAGATGAAGTAAGGAACGTCACAGTCAGCAACACAAGACATTTTGGCTTCTATATGAAATTAATGTTTATTGTGTGTTGTTTCCAAATTAAATTTCTCGTTAACCAATTCTTTGATTTAAAACAAATCTCCTTAATTCATAAAGTGTTGAAAGAGAGAAAATAAAGCAACAGAATGCATGGTCAATTAAATAAACTGCCTGAGAATTTTTTGAAAAAGGGCTCTGAATCAAATTACAACACATTTATATTAAATGATGTATTGGAAATTCTCCAGAAAATGTCCTAAATGGGGCCTAGATTTCCTGGCACTCCCACATAAGGAGTTTTCCTCTTCACAGGGCTAAACAGAACTAATAGTCTATAATTATTATTTGTTAGAAAGGTGTGGCAGAGTCTCTCTGTGCCCTGTCCAAAGAGAGACTGCATATATGCAATGAGGGAGAGACACCTATAATATCTGCAGATTCTTGCTAAGAGCCACATCATAGAAAAACCTCCCTTATTCTCTCCTTTGATATGTGGGTTTCTATAAATAAAATGGGAGAAGCTAAGCCTCCTGTAAGCCAAAGAAGACAAAATAAAATTGTGCCCGATGTCATACGAGCACAGTTTCAGCCCAAGATAAAGTAATAAAAGAAATCAGCATCCCTACGCCCCTTTGCTAGAATAGTTGCACGTTTTCACCAGGCTGCCTGGTAGAAGAGAAGGCAAGGCTGGGAATGGGGATGCTGCCTTTGCAAAAAGCCTTTGGAGAGAGCATCTCAGCATGACAGTGAGAAACCATGTTTGTTCTCTATGGGAATTAAGCAGCTGCACTGTATGAATCTATAATTCCAGGGACGTGTCAGCCTCATTGCCACCAAGGAAAGACGCTTTAGAGGCAAAGTCACTATTAATCCCCATGAGGTTTGCAGCAAAGGGTCTGCTGTCAGCAGCAAGAACCCCAGGGGTTGCTGGTTTGAATTCTCAGGGCATGCTCACATGAACTGGGGTGTCTTTGTACTATACAGTGACTCTAGAGACTGGTGATGCATATTTCTCTCATCCTATTCTATGAAGAACTGAATTCTGCCTCAGCTGCCAGGATACCCAAACACAAGGACTAGGCAAGGACACAGCTGTGGTATGAGATTTAAAATCCTTGATACAGAGGGAGCTCAGGCCAGGACAGAGTCCCTCAAGAGTTGAGGGTCAAAATATTGACAAGCTCAGAGGCAAATGTGACAAACTGCCAAAACTCCAAAGGCAAAATGTGGTAGCTAGAATGCTTTAGAGTTGCTCTAGAGATAAGGACATATTTAGAGTCAACACCATGGATGAGGATTTCATGATCGTGCAGGAAAGTGGATAGGTTTTTTTGTTTATTTAATCGACAAAGTTTCCTCCCGAACATCACGTAACAAGAACAAGAAAAAAAAAATGCAGATCATATCTCTGCTTCTAACCATGACAGTAATTGATACCAAACTAATATTCTCACAGAATCACCCATAAAATTGGACAAATCTATGAAGTAAATGTTTTCAGATGTTGGACAACAAGAATCATATAAAAGAAGGGAAGCAAATGAGGCAAACTCTATGCTCGCATTGGCTTTCTGTATGAAAGCAATTTCTGGGCCATAGTTCAGGGAGGTAAGTTCATGCAGAGCATAATGGATTTATTACCTGGAGAGACAGAGCTTGGAGATCAGGACCTCAAGGGAATAGAATCTGTACAGCCTTGTACTAGAAAAAAGGAAGCTTCACAAAGGAGAATAACAAGAACTCTGAAAATGGATCTTAGCATTTTGAACAAAGATTAAGATGCACAGGATGAGAGCAGATGAGGCATAACAGATAACAGCTACTCGGGATGAGATCTGTGTATTGAGTGGAAATTGCAGAGGTCATAGAATGCACAGAGACATGGGTGTTCCAACCACTCAATGCAAAGAAACCTCACTGTGCACTCCAAGAACTCAACTGAGACTTCAGAAAAGCCAAAGATGGGGCTTCCCTGGTGGCGCAGTGGTTGAGCATCTGCCTGCCAATGCAGGGGACACGGGTTCGAGCCCTGGTCTGGGAAGATCCCACATGCCGCGGAGCGACTAAGCCTGTGAGCCACAATTGCTGAGCCTGCGCGTCTGGAGCCTGTGCTCCGCAACAGGAGAGGCCACGATAGTGAGAGGCCCGCGCACCGCGATGAAGAGTGGCCCCCACTTGCCGCAACTAGAGAAAGCCCTCACACAGAAACGAAGACCCAACACAGCCATAAATAAATAAATAAATAAATAAAATTAAAAAAAAAAAACATTTAAAAAAGAAAAGCCAAAGATGAGTTGCCTTATTCTAGCCATAGAGTAAAGCCTACTATAAATCTATCCTAATATAGCTTATTTTATGCCCTGAAAGCATCAAACTCATCCTCCACTAAACTAACTGACAGAACAAAACCCAACACTCTTTAAAAGAAGACAACAAAAGTCAGGCTTTTTAAAAAGTAGCTAAAATGTCTACTACACAATCAAAAATTACAGACATGAGAAGTAAGAAAATGTGATCCATTAAAAAAATAATCAATAGAAACAGATCCAGAAATGACAAAGATGTTGCAATTAGCAAATAACTATTTTAAATAGCTAGTATAAATATGTTTAAGGATTTATGAGAAAAGACAGATATACTGAATGAAGAGATAACTTCAAGAGATAAGTGGACCCTATACAAAAGAATCAAACAGCAATTATATAAGTTAAAACTGATAATCGAACAGAAATGAAAAAAGCTCTGGATGAACATAACAGCAGACTGAACCCTGAAGAAAAAACCATCAGTGAACATAAAGACAGGACAATAAAATCTATCCAAACAGAAGCACAGGCAGTGGGGTTGGGGGATGGGGTGGAGAGGCTGGAAAAATGAATAGAACCTCAGTGGCTATTGGGTAATATCAAATAGTCTAATAAAAATGTGACTGGATTTCTAGTGGGAAAGGAGACAGATGTTACAGTAAAATAATAACAATAATAATAATAATGATAATAAATAAAACACAACAACAAAAAAAATTGAAGAAATATGGTTGAAAATTTTCCAAACTTAATGAAAAATATCAACCCACAAACTGGAGAAGCTCAATACAGTACAATCCAAATAAACCAAAGAAAATGACACATAAGCTCATCATAGTCAAATTTCTGGAAATCAATGATGAAAAGAAATGCAACCTTATAAAAAAGACCCCAAAATGCTAAGAATTACCACTGACCTCTCATTAGAAACAGTGCAATCCAGAAGCTAATGAACTGACATATTTACAATGCTGAAAGGGAAAATAAACATTGTCAATCTAGAATTCTACATACTGTGAAAATATTCTTCATAACTGAAAGCAAAATAAAGACATTTTCAGGTAAGTAAAATCTGAGGTTACTCATGACCAGCAGACCTGTCCAACAGGCAGTTTTTCAGGAAGTTCTTTGAACCGAAGGAACATGATGAAAATTATAAATATTCATGAAAGACATTAAAGAAGATGTGAATAAATAGAAACATACCACATATTTCAATAAGACTCAACATCATAAAGATCTTAATTCTGAGTTAACTCACAAATGGAATGCTAACAAAAATACCAATAGAATTGTTTTCTTACATAGACAACTTAATTATAAAGTTCAATTGGAAGAAGAAAAAAGGAAAACCAGCCAGAAACAACCTGATAAAAGAAAAGCAAAGGGGGGAGAGGCTAGCCTATGACATATGAGAGCATATTATAATCCTTTAAATTAAAACAGTATACTATTAACATATCAGTAAACAAAAAAAGTCTACAAACAGACCCAAGTGCATATGATAATTTGATACATGAAAAAATGCCATCTCAAATCTTAGGGGAATATGACTTTTTAATATTAAGATAACTAGATAGCCATTAGAAAAATAAAATAAAATTGAATCCACCTTCAGATTACCCACCAAGATAATTTCCAAATTAATAAGAGATTTAAATACAGAAAAATGAAATCATGTAAGAACTAAAAGAAAAACAGGTATATTGTTTTTAATTTGGAAAGAAGGAAAAGTTTCCTACATGACAAGTTTCAGATGCAAGAAAGAGAAAGATGGCTCTATTTGACTATACAAAATATTTTTAAAAGAGGGGGGGGAAAGGCCATATATGACACAGCAAACATCATTCTCAATGGCGAAAAACTGAAAGCATTTCCTCTAAGATCAGGAACAAGACAAGGGTGCCCACTCTCACCACTATTATTCAACAAAGTTTTGGAAGTGTTAGCCACAGCAATCAGAGAAGAAAAAGAAATAAAAGGAATCCAAATCAGAAAAGAAGAAGTAAAGCTGTCACTGTTTGCAGATGACATGATACTATACATAGAGAATCCTAAAACTGCCACCAGAAAACTACTAGAGCTAATCAACGAACTTAGTAAAGTTGCAGGATGCAAAATTAATACATAGAAATCTCTTGCATTCCTACACACTAACAATGAAAAATCAGAAGAAGAAATTAAGGAAACAATCCCATTTACCACTGCAACAAAAAGAATACAATACGTAGGAATAAACCTACCTAAGGAGACAAAAGACCTGTATACAGAAAACTATAAGACACTGATGAAAGAAGTCAAAGATGATATAAACAGATGGAGAGATATACCATGTTCTTGGACTGGAAGAATCAACACTGTGAAAATGACTATACTACCCAAAGCAATCTACAGATTCAATGCAATCGTTATCAAATTACCAATGACATTTTTCAAAAAACTGAAACAAACAAAACAAAGAACACAGAACAAACAAACAGAACACAGAACAAAAAATTTTACAATTTGCATGGAAACATAAAAGACCCCGAATAGCCAAAGCAATCTTGAGAAAGAAAAACGGAGCTGGAGGAATCAGGCTCCTGGACTTCCGACTATGCTACAAAGCTACAGAAATCAAGACAGTATGGTACTGGAACAAAAACAGAAATATAGATCAACGGAACAGGATAGAAAGCCCAGAGATAAACCCATGCACCTATGGTCAACTAATCTATTACAAAGGAGGCAAGGATATACAATAGAGAAAAGACAGTCTCTTCAATAAGTGGTGCTGGGAAAACTGGACAGCTACATGTAAAAGAATGAAATTAGAACACTTCCTAACACCATACACAAAAATAAACTGAAAACGGGGCTTCCCTGGTGGCGCAGTGGTTGAGAATCTGCCTGCCAATGCAGGGGACACGGGTTCGAGCCCTGGTCTGGGAAGATCCCACATGCCACGGAGCAACTGGGCCCGTGAGCCACAATTACTGAGCCTGCGCTTCTGGAGCCTGTGCTCCGCAACAAGAGAGGCCACGATAATGAGAGGCCTGCACACCATGATGAAGAGTGGCGCCGACTTGCCACAACTAGAGAAAGCCCTCGCACAGAAACAAAGACCCAACACAGCCATAAATAAATAAATAAATAAATAAAATTAAAATAAAATAAAATAAACTGAAAATAGATTAAAGACCTAAATGTAAGGCCAGACACCATAAAACTCTTACAGGAAAACGTAGGTGGAACACTCTTTGACATGAATCACAGCAAGATCCTTTTTGACCCACTTCCTAGAGTAATTAAAATAAAAACAAAAATAAATAAATGGGACCTAATGAAACTTAAAAGCTTTTGCACAGCAAACGAAACCATAAACAAGACGAAAAGACAACCCTCAGAATGAGAGAAAATATTTGCAAACGAAGCAACTGACAAAGGACTAATCTCCAAAATATACAAGCAGCTCATGCAGCTCAATATCAAAACAACAAACAACCCAATCCAAAAATGGACCGAAATAGACATTTCTCCAAAGAAGACATACAGATGACCAACAAACACATGAAAACATGCTCAACATCACTAATCATTAGACAAATGCAAATCAAAACCACAATGAGGTATCACCTCACACCAGTCAGAATGGCCATCATCACAAAATCTGCAAACAACAAATGCTGGAGAGGGTGTGGAAAAAAGGGAACCCTCTTGTACTGTTGGTGGAAATGTAAATTGATACAGCCACTAGGGAGAACAGTATGGAGGTTCCTTAAAAAACTAAAAGTAGAACTACCATATGACCCAGCAATCCCACTATGAGTAAATCATAATTCAAAAAGATACATGTACCCAATGTTCATTGCAGCACTATTTACAATAGCCAGGACATGGAAGCAGCCTAAATGTCCATCAACAGAGAAATGGATACAGAAGATATGGTACATATATACAATAGAATATTACTCAGCCATAAAAAGGAACGAAATTGAGTCATTTGTAGTGATGTGGATGAACCTAGACTCTGTCATACAGAGGTGAAGTAAGTCAGAAAGAGAAAAAAAAATACCATATATTAACACATATATATGGAATCTAGAAAAATGGTAGTGATGAACCTAGTGGCAGGGCAGGAGTACAGATGAAGATGTAGAGAATGGACTTGTGGACACAGGGTGGGAAGGGGAGGGTGGGACGAATTGAGAGAGTAGCATTGACATATATACACTACCGTGTGTAAAACAGATAGCTAGTGGGAAGCTGCTGTATAGCACAGGGAGATCATCTCGGTGCTCTGTGATGACCTAGAGGGGTGGGATAGGGAGGGTGGGAGGGAGGCCCAAGAGGGAGGGGATATAGGTATACATACAGTTGATTCACTTTGTTGTATAGCAAGAACTAACACAACATTGTAAAGCAATTATAATTTAATTAAGACGTAAAAAAAAAAAAGGAGAAAAAAACTTTTACATTAAAAAAATAAGGAAAACTAAAAACCAAGTGACCAACCTGTGCCGCGAGGCTGGTCGCCAGCTCTGGCTGTGTGATCCATCTGGGCTGGCGGGCTTTAGGGCTCTGACGGAGGTGGGTAACAAGTTCTCAGCTTCGACCAGCTAAGAACTGACCGTCCACCTCTCACCTCTCATGCACACTGGGAACTCACCTTTGACTCACACACCCTTCCCCGCAAAGTAATTCCTTATCTCAAAACACATTTAGGAGTCAGCTGCTTTACCTGGCAATCCCTGCCAACTGGTCTTAAAGGAAGGAGAATTCACAGCAGCTTGAGGAAGTGGCAAAAATCTGGGCTTCCTGGTCAGACACGCCAAGATTTGAGTCTCAGCTTCCACACCATCTAGTTATATGACCTTCATTTGAAGATGGCACAGTAGAAGGACGTGCACCTACTCCTTGCGAGAGCACCAGAATCACAACTGCTGAACAATGATCAACATGAAGACACTGGAACTCACCAAAAAAGATACCCCACATCCAAAGACAAAGGAGAAGCTGCAATGAGACAGTACGAGGGGCACAATCACAATAAAATCAAATCCCATAACTGCTGAGTGGGTGACTCAAAAACTGGAGAACAATTATACCAAAGAGGTCCACCCACTGGAGTGAAGGTTCTGAGCCCCACATCAGGCTTCCCAACCTGGGGATCTGGCAATGGGAGGAAGCATTCCAGAGAATCAGACTTTGAAGACTAACAGGATTTGACTGCAGGACTTTTACAGGACTAGGGGAAACAGAGACTCCACTCTTGGGGGACACACACAATGTAGCATGCACATCAGGATCCAGGGGAAGGAGCAGTGACCCCACAGGAGACTGAACCAGACCTACCTGCTAGTGTTGGAGGGTCTCCTACAGAGGCAGGGGGGTGTCTGTGGCTCACCGTGGGGACAAGGACACTGGCAGCAGAAGTTCTGGGAAGTACTCCTTGGCATGAGTCCTCCCAGAGTCCACCATTAGCCCCACCAAAGAGCCTGTAGCCTCCAGTGCTGGGTCGCCTCAGGCCAAACAACCAACAGGGAGGGAACTCAGCCCCACCCATCAGCAGACAAGTGGATTAAAGTTTTACTGAGCTCTGCCCACCAGAGCAACACCCAGCTCTACCCACCACCAGTCCCTCCCATCAGGAAGCTTGCACAAGCCTCTTAGATACCCTCATCCACCAGAGGGCAGACAGCAGAAGCAAGAAGAACTACAATCCTGCAGCCTATGGAACAAAAACCACATTCACAGAAAGATACACAAAATGAAAAGGCAGAGGACTATGTACCAGATGAAAGAACAAGATAAAACCCCAGAAAAACAACTAAATGAAGTAGAGACAGGCAATTTGCCAGAAAATAAAATTGAGAATAATGATAGTGAAGGTGATCCAGGTCCTTGGAAACATAATGGAGGCAAGGTCGAGAAGATGCAAGAAATGTTTAACAAAGACCTAGAAGAATTAAAGAACAAACACCTAGAAGAATTAAAGAACAAACAAACAGAGATGAACAATACAATAACTGAAATGAAAAATACACTAGAAGGAATCAATAGCAGAATAACTGAGGCAGAAAAATGGATAAGTGACCTGGAAGACAGTATAGTGGAATTCACTGCCACAAACAGAATAAAGAAAAAAGAATGAAAAGAAATGAAGACAGCCTAAGATACCTTTGGGACAACATTCACATTATAGGGGTCCCAGAAGAAGAGAGAGAGAAAGGACCAGAGAAAATATTTGAAGAGATTATAGTTGAAAACTTCCCTATCATGTGAAAGGAAATAGCCACGCAAGCCCAGAAAGTGCAGAGAGTCCCAGGCAGGATAAACCCAAGGAGAAACATGCCAAGACACACAGTAATCAAACGGACAAAAATTAAAGACAAAGAAAAATTATTAAAAGCAACAAGGGAAGAACAACAAATAACATACAAGGGAACTCCCATAAGGTTAACAGCTGATTTCTCAGCAGAAACTCTACAAACCAGAAGGGTGTGGCACGATATATTTAAAGTGATGAAAGGAAAGAACCTACAAGCTAGATTACGCTACCTGGCAAGGATCTCATTCAGATTCTACAGAGAAATGAAAAGCTTTACAGACAAGCAAAAGCTAAGAGAACTCAGCACCACCAAACAAGCTCTACAACAAATGCTAAAGGAACTTCTCTAAGTGGGAAACACAAGAAAAGGACCTACAAAAACAAACCCAAAACAATTAAGAAAATGGTAATATCAACATACATATCAATAGTTACCTTAAATGTAAATGGATTAAATACTCCAACCAAAAGACACAGACTCGCTGAATGGATACAAAAACAAGACACATATATATGCTGTCTCCAAGAGACCCACTTCAGACCTAGGGACACATACAGACTGAAAGTGAGGGGATGGAAAAAGATATTCCATGCAAATGGAAATCAAAAGAAAGCTGGAGTAGCTATACTCATATCAGATAAAAGAGACTTTAAAATAAAGAATGTTACAAGAGACAAGGAAGGACACTACATAATGATCAAGGGATCAACCCAAGAAGATATAACTATTATAAATATATATGCACCCAACATAGGAGCACCTCAATACATAAGGCAACTGCTAATAGCTATAAAAGAGGAAATCGACACTAACACAGTAATAGTGGAGGACTCTTAACACCTCACTTACACCAATGGACAGATCATCCAGACAGAAAATTAATAAGGAAACACAAGCTTTTAATGACACAATAGACCAGACAGATTTAATTGACATTTATAGGACATTCCATCCAAAAACAGCAGATTACACTTTCTTCTCTAGTACACACAGAACATTCTCCAGGATAGATCACATCTTGTGTCACAAATCAAGCCTCAGTAAACTGAAGAAAATTAAAATCATATATCTTCTCTGACCACAACGTTATGAGATTAGAAATCAATTACAGAGGGAAAAAAACGTAAAAAACACAAACACATGGAGGCTAAACAATATGTTACTAAATAACCACGAGATCACTGAGGAAATCAAAGAGGAAATCAAAAAAAACCTAGAGACAAATGAAAACAAAAACACGACAACCCAAAACCTATGGGATGCAGCAAAAGCAGTTCTAAGAGGGATGTTTATAGCAATACAATGCAACCTCAAGAAAAAAGAAAAATCTCAAATAAACAATCTAACCTTACACCTAAAGGAACTAAAGAAAGAAGAAAAAACAAAACCCAAAGTTAGTGGAAGGAAAGAAATCATACAGATCAGAGCACAAATAAAGAAAATAGAAACAAAGAAAACAATAGCAAAGATCAATAAAACTAAAAGCTGGTTCTTTGAGAAGATAAACAGATAAACAAAATTGATAAACTTTTAGCCAGACTCATCAAGAAAAAGAGGGAGAGGACTCAAATCAATAAAATCAGAAATGAAAAAGGAGATGTTACAACAGACACCACAGAAATACAAAGCATCATAAGAGACTACTACAAGCAACGCTATGCCAATAAAATGGACAACCTGGAAGAAATGGACAAATTCTTAGCAAGGTAAAACCTTCCAAGATAGAACCAGGAAGAAACAGAAAATATGAAGAGACCAATCACAAGTAATGAAATTGAAACTGTGATTTAAAATCTTCTGGGGCTTCCCTGGTGGCACAATGGTTAAGAATCCACCTGCCAATGCAGGGGACACCAGTTCGAGCCCTGGTCCGGGAAGACCCCACATGCCACGGAGCAACTAAGCCCGTGTGCCACAACGACTGAGCCTGCGCTCTAGACCCCACGAGCCACTACTACTGAGCCCGTGCGCCACAACTACTGAAGCCCGCACACCTAGAGCCCATGCTCTGCAATAAGACAAGCCACTGCAATGAGAAGCCCGTGAACTACAACGAAGAGTGGCCCCCACTCAGCACAACTAGAGAAAGCTCACATGCAGCAACGAAGACCCAACACAGCCAAAAATTTTTAAAAATAATTATAAATAAATAAATAAATAAAAATAAAAATAAAAATCTTCCAACAAACAAAAAAAGGACCAGATGGCTTCACAGGTGAATTCTATCAAACATTTAGAGAAGAGCTAACACCTATCCTTCTCAAACTCTTCCAAAAAGTTGCAGAGGAAGGAACACTCCCAAACTCATTCTATGAGGCCACCATCAACCTGATACCAAAACCAGACAGAGATACTACAAAAAAAGAAAATTATAGACCAATATCACTGATGAATATAGATGCAAAAATCCTCAACAAAATACTAGCAAACAGAATCCAACAACACATTAAAAGGATCATACACCATGATCAACTGGGATTTATCCCAGGGATGCAAGGATTCTTCAATATATCAAATCAATCAATGTGATACACCATATTAACAAATTGAGGAATGAAAACCATATGATCATCTCAATAGATGCAGTAAAAGCTTTTGACAAAATTCAACACCCATTTATGATAAAAACTCTCCAGAAAGTGGGCATAGAGGGAACCTACCTCAACATAATAAAGGCCATATATGACAAACCCACAGCAAAAATCATTCTCAATGGTGAAAAACTGAAAGCATTTCCTCTAAGATCAGGAACAAGACAAGGATGTCCACTCTCGCCACTATTATTCAACATAGTTTTGGAAGTCCTAGCCATGGCAATCAGAAAAGAAAAAGATATAAAAGGAATACAAATTGGAAAAGAAGTAAAACTGTCACTGTTTGCAGATGCCATGATACTGTACATACATAATCCTAAAGACACTACCAGAAAACTACTAGAGCTAACCAACGAATTTGGTAAAGCATACAAAATTAACACACAGAAATCTCTTGCATTCCTATATACTAACAATGAAAGATCCAAAAGAGAAATTAAGGAAATAATGCTTGCAGCACAAAGAATAAAATACTTAGGAATAAACTTACCTAAGGAGACAAATGACCTGTACTCAGAAAACTATAAGACACTGATCAAAGAAATCAAAGATGACACAAACAGATGGAGAGATACATCACATTCTTGGACTGGAAGAAGTAATACTGTGAAAATGACTATACTATCCAGAGCAATCTATAGATTCAATTCAATCCCTATCAAATTACCAATGACATTTTTTACAGAACTAGAACAAAAAATCTTAAAACTTGTATGGAGACACAAAAGACCCCGAATAGCCAAAGCAATCTTGAGGGAAAAAAACTCAGCTGGAGGAATCAGACTCCCTGACTTCAGAGTATACTACAAAGCTACAGTAATCAAGACAGTATGGTACTGGAACAAAAACAGAAATACAGATCAATGGAACAAGATGGAAAGCCCAGAGATAAACCCACGCACATATGGTCAACTAATCTATGACAAAGGAGGCAAGGATATACAGCAGAGAAAAGACAGTCTCTTCAATAAGTGGTGCTGGGAAAACTGGACAGCTACATGTAAAAGAATGAAATCAGAACACTCCCTAACACCATACACAAAAATAAACTCAAAATGGATTAAAGACCTAAATGTAAGGCCAGACACCATAAAACTCTTACAGGAAAACATAGGCAGAACACTCTATGACATAAATCACAGCAAGATCTTTTCTGACCCACCTCCTAGAGTAATGGAAATAAAAACAAAAATAAACAAATGGGACCTAATGAAACTTAAAAGCTTTTTCACAGCAAAGGAAACTATAAACAAGACGAAAAGACAACCCTCAGAATGGGAGAAAATATTTGCAAATGAATCAATGGACAAAGGATTAATCTCCAAAATATATAAACAGCTCATGCAGCTCAATATTAAAGAAACAAACAACCCAATCAAAAAATGGGCAGAAGACCTAAATAGACATTTCTCCAAAGAAGACATACAGATGGCCAAGAGGCATATGAAAAGCTGCTCAGCATCACTAATTATTAGAGAAATGCAAATCAAAACCACAATGAGGTATCACCTCACACTGGTTAGAATGGGCATAATCAGAAAATCTACAAACAACAAATGCTGGAGAGGGTGTGAAGAAAAGGGAACCCTCTTGCACTGTTGCTGGGAATGTAAATTGATAAAACCACTATGGAGAACAGTATGGAGGTTCCTTATAAAACTAAAAATAGAACTACCATATGACCCAGCAATCCCACTACTGGGCATATACCCAGAGAAAACCATAGGTCAAAAAGAGTCATGTACCAAAATGTTCATTGCAGCACTGTTTACAATAGGCAGGACATGGAAGCAACCTAAATGTCCATCGACAGATGAATGGATAAAGAAGATGTGGTACATATATACAATGTAATATTACTCAGCCATAAAAAGGAACGAAACTGGGTCATTTGTAGAGACGTGGATGGAACTAGAGACTGTCAGACAGAGTGAAGTAAGTCAGAAAGAGAAAAACAAATATCGTATATTAACACATATATATGGAATCTAGAAAAATGGTACAGATGAACCGGTTTGCAAAGCAGAAATAGAGACACAGATGTGAAAAACAAACGTATGGACACGAGGGGGAGAAAGCAGGGTGGGGGGGGGGGTAGGGGTGGGATGTATTGGGAGATTGGGATTGACACATACACACTAATATGTATAAAATAGATAACTAATATGTATAAAATAGATAACTAATAAGAACCTGCTGTATAAAAAAAAGAAAATAAAATTCAAAAAAATATAAAATCAAATAAAATACCCCTCCACCCCTACCACATTTTATCCACAGGATCCTTTCAAAGGCTCTTTCCTGCTTTAAACCCATTCTTGATGGGCTTAAAAATCCTCTATTAGTGATAAATTCCTCTTAGATCCAGGGCAAATTTCTGTACCAATGTCTCTACAATATAATCATATCATATAATTACATTTCAATATAAGCATATTTTTAAAGATAGGTTTAAAAACACTTTAAATAAAATAAGAATGGCCAATAAGCATATGAAAAGATGCCCAGCATCCCTAGTCATCAGGAAAGTTTTTTAAACATTGATTCTACTAAGTATTGACAAGAACAACTAGAATTCTCATACGCTGCTGATGGGAATGCAAAATGGCACAGAATCTTTGGGAAACACTTTGACAGTTTCTTGCACAGTTAAACCATATACTTACCATACAACCCAGCCAACCCACTCCTAGGTATTTATGCAAGAGAATTGAAAACATATATACACATAAAGATTTATATATGAATGTTCATAGCAGCATTATTCGTAATTCATAAATTCATAAAAACCGGTAACAACCTAAATGTCTATCGACTGATGAATGGACAAATAAATACCATATAGCCATACAATGGAATACTTCTCAGCAATAAAAAGGAACAAACTACTGATTCATGCTACAACATGGATGAAAAAGTATTATTCTGAGTGAAAGAAGCCAGACTCAAAAAGCTACACACTGTATGGTTCCAAGTATATGACCTTCCAGAATCAGATGGGTGGTTATCTGGGGCAGGGAGGAGGGGAGAGGGTTGACTACAAATTGGCACAAGGGAATTTGGGGGGATGCTGGAAGTATCTTGAGTGTAGTGGTGGTTATACAACTGTATACAATAGCTAAAACTCATCAAAATGTTCAGTTAAGATGGGTGAATTTTATTGTATGCAAATTATGCCTTAATAAAGCTGTTATAAAATTTTAAATCATTAAAAAAAACCAAAAGTGACCACACTGGGGCAAATGCAACTTATATCAAAAAAAAAACCCCACTAGTCTCCGTAAGTATAAAAGGGCTCTTTAAAAAAAATTTGTAGCACAAAAGACAAATAGCCCAATAAAAATACAGGGCAGCAGATGCGAACAAATAAATTCACAGATAAAGAAATGTTTCATAAACGTATGAAATGATCTTTACCTCACTCCTAACGGGAGAAACACAAATTAAAACAACACTGATATACTATTTCTCACTTATTTCCCAGCAAAACCCATGAGTCTAATCATAAACCCTTTGGGTGAGGCTACAGGAAAACATTTGTTCTGATTCTTAGCTGGCAGATACATAAAATGGCAACCTCTAGTAAAACTACGTTTGCATTTATACCACCCACATTTCCTTATCTTTATCCTGAATTCTATTTTTATCTGGAAACACTTTAGATACTCCTTTCATCATCATCCCCGCACTTCTAGGTAGAAGCCATATAATCCCGTGTTTGACTTGTCTATTGCTACAGGACAGTGGGGAGGACACTTCGAACTCTGTTCAGTAACTCATGCCCAGAGGGTTTTCAAATGCTGATTGATCAGGGGTACATAACCTGAGCTTATCAAGGCCAAGACCCCAGTGAGAAATGTCAAAACAAATACCCTGGATTTTCAAGCCCCTCCCACCTCTCCTGATAACTATGGAATATGGGTTGTTCTGGTGATGGCAGGAGTTTAAGAAGGGAGAGGATTATATAAAAGATATTTTATAGCAGGGATCAGCGAACTATGGCCTGTAGGCCAAATCCAGGCAGCGGCCTGCCCCCCACTTTTGGAAAGAGAGTTTTACTGGAACATAGCCATGCTCATTTGTTTACATATTGTTTATGGCTGCTTTTATGCTACAAATGGCAGAATTGACTGGTTGTAACAGAAACTGGCTCACAAAGCCTAAAATGTTTACTACCTGGCCCTTTACAGAAAAAGTAGGCCAACTCCTCCTCTAAAGGAGGGATCTGAACCTTGTAAAATCCTGGGACAGTTTAGTTCTGCAAGCAGGTCCTTTTGCATTGCTTCTCCTACTATCACGATATCAGCAAGCAACCAAAGGTCAGGCGGGTCTCTAGCGTTTATATGGCCAAACGGTCAAAGCAGAGCCACCCAACCAGCAGAATCTCAGGAGACAAGTGTCTTCAGAGGCACCAAGCCACAATACAGACACCCAACACTGGCTCCCGCCCTCCTAACAAGATGTGGCACTTGGAGTGTGATCCTGGGGACTGTCAACCTCGGACCTCTGAACACAGGGACAGTTATGTTACCAACCATATAACTAATTGAAATAAACCTTGCAAAGAAATACCCTCCTCTCCAAGGGACTGGGCTTTCAACTCTACCCCAGAAGGAGTAAATAACAACAGCAAATACAGACACAGGACTTTGGGAATGTGAGAACTGAGAGGCAAGTGACCCGACACAGAAGAGCTGCAGCTTTTCCTCTGAGCTTGCTGACTGAAGCAGAAAGGTCTTATTTACTTATTTTCTCCATGTCACATCCTCCACTCCAGCTGGACAGCTACACACACACACACACACACACACACACACACACACGCACGCACGCTCTCCCCCAGGCACCAATGAGTCCCTCAACTTGCTCTCACTCCCATCTCTAAACTCTTGTCTCTTTCACCTGCTGGCCTAGCTCGCCGGTGGCTTTCAGTGTCCTGCACACAAAGCCTCCAAAGAAGATACCTCCTGCCTTGGTCATCCTGCTGCTTAACATGCCCCCCTTGCATTCTAGCTCATGGATCTGCACGCGAGGGAGGGAAGACGGCAGGCTTCGGGGCTGAGGGTCGCTTCACCAAGTGCTGCGTGGGAGCTCTGGGGGCTCGCGGCCCCCGCCGCGCTGCTCCCCTGCTGACTGCCCGATGCCTCCTATCTCCTGGCCTCTGAGAAGGTGGCTGTGTCCACCCACCACAGGCGGTCACTGGTCCAGGGATACGGAGCTCTGTGAAACTGGCCCGGGTGTGCCCTGCATTCTAAAGGGCTTAGGCAAGATCTTCGAGGTATCTGAACTTACATGGCAAGTTGATTTTCATTAGTTCCCAGTCCCTTTTGTTGCCTTTCCTCTAGCAATGGCAAAAAGGCCCGCGTCTTCTGAGTGTGAGCTCCTAGTCACCTCCCGCTTCTCCTCTTGTAACATCCCTAACTGATGTGTGAACGTGCTGATTATGACTCTGCTCAGCTACACTCTTCACTGGTGTTAGGAGAGGCTGGTTGCAGGAGGCACTGGGGCCTAACCATGTCTCAAAGAGCAGCTGCTTATGAGGAAATGGTGGGAGGAGTCTTCCGGCGGGCTTTCTACCAGCTCCACTCGGCAGGGAGTGAATACAAAGGGACCCCTGGTCCCCAAACCAGATCCCAGCCTTCGGTTCAATGCCGTCCATCTCAGTAGCAAGGACCAAGAGTCACATTTCCCCCCACACCTGCGACTGGGAAAACATGACCTTGAATTTAGGTCTTTAACCGTGGTAAACCAGAAGGCCAGATAATAAAGGTTCTCTGTTACAGAAGATACCTCTGGATTTATTAGTACATCTGGAGCTCAGCTGTGTGTGTGTGTGTGTGTGTGTGTGTGTGTGTGTGGCTCAGTCTCTCTCCTACTCTCTTCAGTCAATCCTCAGACATCCGTCAGCCCACACCCCTGCTATCTCCCTCAGCACCGCCATCTTTATGTCTCCTAGCTGTCACAAGACTAAGAAAGGTGTGGGCAGCTTTAAAAAATGAAACTAAGTCCTTGCCAGTGAAAACATTAGAACCCAGTCCTGCCAGAGCTCCTCCTTTTTCCTGACAGGGTTCTTGAGTGGGTCATTATGCTTGAGAGTAATTGCTGTACAAGTTCACCTTTATGGTCATAGAGCAAATGTCTCCTCTGGTCCTCTCGGAGCTGAAAGTATTATTCTCTCATTTTTTTAAATAATTTTTATTGGAGTATAGTTGCTTTACAGTGTTGCGTTAGTTTTAAAGTTACTATTTTCTTCTTGTCTCTGTTACATGGCAGGTGCTGTGAGGATGTGACCATCGCTGATGCAGGCAGGCCTCATCCCCCTGGGCCAGCCATTCCCACCTCATGCTTGCCACACTGCCGCCATCCCTCCACTCCCTGGTGCCTCACTGACCTGTCCCACACTGACCACACTGCTGAGGTGGGAGGGGACTGTCTCGTCACTAACGTTCCAACATTCTAAATTGGTCCCTCCAAAATCCATTTGCTGAAACCCTTACCCCCAATATGTCTATATTTAAAGATACGGCTTTTAGGAGGTAATGAAGGTTAAAGGAGGTCATAAGGACTGTAAGAGTGAGCTCCTAATTTGATAGGACTGGTGTCCTTATAAGAGGAAGAGACACCAAAACTCTCTCTCTTCCTCCGCTGTGTGAGGACACAGTGAGAAGGCAGCTGTTTGCAACCCACAAAGCGAGGTCTCATCAGAAACCAACCCTGCTGGCACCTTGATCTTGGACTTCTAGCCTCAAGAACTGTGAGAAAATAAATTTCTGTTGTTTAAGCCACCCAGTCTGTGGTATTTTGTCACAGCAGCTTGAGCTGACTAATACAGTCCCAAACAGGATGGACTTGCCTTGTCACGTGTTATGTTTGTGGCCCTCTTTCCTCAGTTCCTTATAGTCCTTCCTACAAGATGTTCAGAGATGCCCCACTGGAAGCAAAGTCTGAGGCACTAGGGGAGCAGCATCAAGTGTTGTAACTTCAACTGCCCACCGCACCCTGCCCGCCAGGCCCTGAACAGTCTCAGCTGGCAGCTCCCTGATGCCTCTTGACTATTTTCCTCAGAAGGCCCACTTAGTCACCACCCAGAAAGGGTCCAGTCCTTGTCTTGAACTGCTAACAATCCTTCTTGGGAAGACAGTGCTGGACTCTGCAGAAGCCTCACTCCATAGGGATGGCTTTTCTCATTTAAAGGTCTCTTCCCTTGTGTGTCTCTATGTTTCTCACTCTAACTTTCCTTGTCTCCTTATTTTTTTAATATATTTTCTTTATTCTCTCTCTGCCCCATTCTTAAGGTCTGCCTTTGTCTCTTACTCATCATTCCCTTTTCTGCTCTTTTCCTTTCTTTCACCCTTAATATTGAAGTATGCTTTTTAATTATTTTTAACTTAATGAATAAGATTTCTTCTCAAGGATTAATATGATAAGTAAATTAGTCAAATGTTATGTCTCTTCTTGTATGAAAACAAATAAGTAAATGAAAACCAAATTAACATAACTTTTCTAATCCTTGAGTATTCTTTTTTATAGGGTGCACCACTAACCAACGTTTGTTGGTACCACAAGGGGGCAGTGCAATCAAGCAGATCAGTTAACCCAAGCAGTTACAATACCAGGAGTCAGAGGAGGTGGCCAGGGGCTTCCTCATGGAGAAAGGGAGGGTCAGAATGCAGCAACTGCTTGCTCTCGTCACTTGGGAAGAGTTATGACAGGAAAGAGCATGGAGAAAGATTTAACAAACTTCCTGACTAATCAGTTTTCATACCTATGAATTGAGTTTATACCCCACTACAGGAACTTAAAAAGTTCATTCTGGTTTTTTACTGAGCTCTGACCGCCACAGCAACAGTCAGCTCTACCCACCACCAGAGCCTCCCATCAAGCCTCTTAGATAGCCTCAACCACCAGAGGGCAGACAGCAGAAGCAAGAAAAACTACAATCCTGCAGCCTGTGGACCAAAAACCACAGTTACAGAAAGACAGACAAGATGAAAAGGCAGAGGGCTATGTACCAGATGAAGGAACAAGAAAAAACCCCAGAAAAACAACTCAATGAAGTGGAGATAGGCAACCTTCCAGAAAAAGAATTCAGAATAATGATAGTGAAGATGATCCAGGACCTCGGAATAAGAATGGAGGCAAAGATTGAGAAGATGCAAGAAATGATTAACAAAGACATAGAAGAATTAAAGAACAAACAAACAGAGATGACCAATACAATAACTGAAATGAAAACTACACTAGAAGGAATCAATAGCAGAATAACTGAGGCAGAAGAATGGATAAGTGACCTGGAAGACAGAATGGTGGAATTCACTGCTGCAGAACAGACTAAAGAAAAAAGAATGAAAAGAAATGAAGACAGCCTAAGAGACCTCTGGGACAACATTAAACGCAACAACATTCGCATTATAGGGGTCCCAGAAGGAGAAGAGAGAGAGAAAGGACCCAAGAAAATATTTGAAGAGATTATAGTCGAAAACTTCCCTAACATGGGAAAGGAAATAGCCACCCAAGTCCAGGAAGCGCAGAGAGTCCCATACAGAATAAACCCAAGGAGAAACACGCCGAGACACATAGTAATCAAAGTGGCAAAAATTAAAGACAAAGAAAAATTACTGAAAGCAGCAAGAGAAAAAAGACAAATAACATACAAGGGAACTCCCATAAGGTTAACAGCTGATTTCTCAGCAGAAACTCTGCAAGCCAGAAGGGAGTGGCATGATATACTTAAAGTGATGAAAGGGAAGAACCTACAACCAAGATTACTCTACCCGGCAAGGATCTCATTCAGATTCGATGGAGAAATCAAAAGCTTTACAGACAATCAAAAGCTACGAGAATTCAGCACCACCAAACCAGCTCTACAACAAATGCTAAAGGAACTTCTCTAAGTGGGAAACACAAGAGAAGAAAAGGACCTACAAAAACAAACCCAAAACAATTAAGAAAATGGTCATAGGAACATACATATCGATAATTACCTTAAACGTGAATGGATTAAATGCCCCAACCAAAAGACATAGACTGGCTGAATGGATACAAAAACAAGACCCATCTATATGCTGTCTACAAGAGACCCACTTCAGACCTAGGGACACATACAGACTGAAAGTGAGGGGATGGAAAAAGATATTCCATGCAAATGGAAATCAAAAGAAAGCTGGAGTAGCTATACTCATATCAGATAAAATAGACTTTAAAACAAAGAATGTTACAAGAGACAAGGAAGGACACTACATAATGATCCAGGGATCAATCCAAGAAGAAGATATAACAATTATAAATATATATGCACCCAACATAGGAGCACCTCAATACATAAGGCAACTGCTAACAGCTATAAAAGAGGAAATCGACAGTAACACAATAATAGTGGGGGACTTTAACACCTCACTTACACCAATGGACAGATCATCCAAAATGAAAATAAATAAGGAAACACAAGCTTTAAATGACACAATAGACCAGATAGATTTAATTGATATATATAGGACATTCCATCCAAAAACGGCAGATTACACGTTCTTCTCAAGTGCGCACGGAACATTCTCCAGGATAGATTACATCTTGGGTCACAAATCAAGCCTCAGTAAATTTAAGAAAATTGAAATCATATCAAGCATCTTTTCTGACCACAACGCTATGAGATTAGAAATGAATTACAGGGAAAAAAACGTAAAAAAGACAAACACATGGAGGCTAAACAATACGTTACTAAATAACCAAGAGATCACTGAAGAAATCAAACAGGAAATAAAAAAATACCTAGAGACAAATGACAATGAAAACACGACGACCCAAAACCTATGGGATGCAGCAAAAGCGGTTCTAAGAGGGAAGTTTATAGCTATACAAGCCTACCTAAAGAAACAAGAAAAATCTCAAGTAAACAATCTAACCTTACACCTAAAGAAACTAGAGAAAGAAGAACAAACAAAACCCAAAGTTAGCAGAAGGAAAGAAATCATAAAGATCAGAGCAGAAATAAATGAAATAGAAACAAAGAAAACAATAGCAAAGATCAATAAAACTAAAAGTTGGTTCTTTGAGAAGATAAACAAAATTGATAAGCCATTAGCCAGACTCATCAAGAAAAAGAGGGAGAGGACTCAAATCAATAAAATCAGAAATGAAAAAGGAGAAGTTACAACAGACACCGCAGAAATACAAAGCATCCTAAGAGACTACTACAAGCAACTTTATGCCAATAAAATGGACAACCTGGAAGAAATGGACAAATTCTTAGAAAGGTATAACCTTCCAAGACTGAATAAGGAAGAAACAGAAAATATCAACAGACCAATCACAAGTAATGAAATTGAAACTGTGATTAAAAATCTTCCAACAAACAAAAGTCCAGGACCAGATGGCTTCACAGGTGAATTCTATCAAACATTTAGAGAAGAGCTAACACCCATCCTTCTCAAACTCTTCCAAAAAATTGCAGAGGAAGGAACACTCCCAAACTCATTCTATGAGGCCACCATCACCCTGATACCAAAACCAGACAAAGACACTACAAAAAAAGAAAATTACAGACCAATATCACTGATGAATATAGATGCAAAAATCCTCAACAAAATACTAGCAAACAGAATCCAACAACACATTAAAAGGATCATACACCACGATCAAGTGGGATTTATCCCAGGGATGCAAGGATTCTTCAATATACGCAAATCAATCAATGTGATACACCATATTAACAAATTGAAGAATAAAAACCATATGATCATCTCAATAGATGCAGAAAAAGCTTTTGACAAAATTCAACACCCATTTCTGATAAAAACTCTCCAGAAAGTGGGCATAGAGGGAACCTACCTCAACATAATAAAGGCCATATATGACAAACCCACAGCAAACATCATTCTCAATGGTGAAAAACTGAAAGCATTTCCTCTAAGATCAGGAACGAGACAAGGATGTCCACTCTCACCACTATTATTCAACATAGTTCTGGAAGTCCTAGCCACGGCAATCAGAGAAGAAAAAGAAATAAAAGGAATACAAATTGGAAAAGAAGAAGTAAAACTGTCACTGTTTGCAGATGACATGATACTATACATAGAGAATCCTAAAACTGCCACCAGAAAACTGCTAGAGCTAATTAATGAATATGGTAAAGTTGCAGGTTACAAAATTAATGCACAGAAATCTCTTGCATTCCTATACACTAATGATGAAAAATCTGAAAGAGAAATTATGGAAACACTCCCATTTACCATTGCAACAAAAAGAATAAAATACCTAGGAATAAACCTACCTAGGGAGACAAAAGACCTGTATGCAGAAAACTATAAGACACTGATGAAAGAAATTAAAGATGATACCAACAGATGGAGAGATATACCATGTTCTTGGATTGGAAGAATCAACATTGTGAAAATGACTATACTACCCAAAGCAATCTACAGATTCAATGCAATCCCTATCAAATTACCAATGGCATTTTTTACGGAGCTAGAACAAATCATCTTTTTTTTTTTTTTTTTTTTTTAAAGGATTTTCTTATTTATTTATTTATTTATTTATTTATTTATTTATTTATTTTTGGCTGTGTTGGGTCTTCGGTTCGTGCGAGGGCTTTCTCCAGTTGCGGCAAGCGGGGGCCACTCTTCATCGCGGTGCGGGGACCGCTCTTCATCGCGGTGCGCGGGCCTTTCTCTATCGCGGCCCCTCCCGTCGCGGGGCACAGGCTCCAGACGCGCAGGCTCAGCGATTGTGGCTCACGGGCCCAGCTGCTCCGTGGCATGTGGGATCTTCCCAGACCAGGGCTCGAACCCGTGTCCCCTGCATTAGCAGGCAGATTCTCAACCACTGCGCCACCAGGGAAGCCCTAGAACAAATCATCTTAAAATTTGTATGGAGACACAAAAGACCCCGAATAGCCAAAGCAGTCTTGAGGCAAAAAAAAATGGAGCTGGAGGAATCAGACTCCCTGACTTCAGACTATACTACAAAGCTACAGTAATCAAGACAATATGGTACTGGCACAAAAACAGAAACATAGATCAATGGAACAGGATAGAAAGCCCAGAGATTAACCCACGCACCTATGGTCAACTAATCTATGACAAAGGAGGCAAAGATATACAATGGAGAAAAGACAGTCTCTTCAATAAGTGGTGCTGGGAAAACTGGACAGCTACATGTAAAAGAATGAAATTAGAATACTCCCTAACACCATACACAAAAATAAACTCAAAATGGATTAGAGACCTAAATATAAGACTGGACACTATAAAACTCTTAGAGGAAAACATAGGAAGAACACTCTTTGACATAAATCACAGCAAGATCTTTTTTGATCCACCTCCTAGAGTAATGGAAATAAAAACAAAAATAAACAAATGGGACCTAATGAAACTTCAAAGCTTTTGCACAGCAAAGGAAACCATAAACAAGACGAAAAGACAACCCTCAGAATGGGAGAAAATATTTGCAAATGAATCAACGGACAAAGGATTAATCTCCAAAATATATAAACAGCTCATTCAGCTCAATATCAAAGAAACAAACACCCCAATCCAAAAATGGGCAGAAGACCTAAATAGACATTTCTCCAAAGAAGACATACAGACAGCCACGAAGCACATGAAAAGATGCTCAACATCACTAATTATTAGAGAAATGCAAATCAAAACTACAATGAGGTATCACCTCACTCCTGTTAGAATGGGCATCATCAGAAAATCTACAAACAACAAATGCTGGAGAGGGTGTGGAGAAAAGGGAACCCTCTTGCACTGTTGGTGGGAATGTAAATTGATACAGCCACTATGGAGAACAATATGGAGGTTCCTTAAAAAACTAAAAATAGAATTACCATATGACCCAGCAATCCCACTACTGGGCATATACCCAGAGAAAACCGTAATTCAAAAGGACACATGCACCCGAATGTTCATTGCAGCACTATTTACAATAGCCAGGTCATGGAAGCAACCTAAATGCCCATCAACAGACAAATGGATATAGAAGTTGTGGTACATATATACAATGGAATATTACTCAGCCATAAAAAGGAACGAAATTGAGTCATTTGTTGAGACGTGGATGGATCTAGAGACTGTCATACAGAGTGAAGTAAGTCAGAAAGAGAAAAACAAATATTGTATATTAATGCATGTATGTGGAACCTAGAAAAATGGTACAGATGAGCCAGTTTGCAGGGCAGAAGTTGAGACACAGATGTAGAGAATGGACATATGGACACCAAGGGGGGAAAACTGCGGTGAGGTGGGGATGGTGGTGTGCTGAATTGGGCGATTGGGATTGACATGTATACACTGATGTGTATAAAACTGATGCCTAATAAGAACCTGCAGTATAAAAAAACAAACAAAACAACTAATACTAAACTTTCATTGGGTTATTTGTATGGAAATATGTTAATATAAATGTTTCAGACATTACATGAAATTTCTAAAAATCTTAAAAAAAAAAAAAAAAAAAAAAAGTTCATTCTGGCTCAAAAGTCTGTTTCATTGAAAATCAAGAAGTAGGGAAAGGTGGTGTGATCAAGAATGACTTCAAATCTTGGAATATGGTTGACCAGAAAGACCTGGCAATTTGGTTATAAACATGCTGACTTTGCGGTAGGGAATGGCCAAAGGGAAATATCTACCTAACATCTACTAATCTGTGTCTAGTGCTCAGAAAACAAATGAGGAAAAGAGATGCAATTTAGGAGGTCACAGAAGCCACATACATGGAGAGCGTAATGCTCTGTGGTCTCCATCCTGATGACGTATGCAGGGCTCTGCGTGGCAGCACTCCTGTCCTCCTATCTGCCTGAGCTGAGATCCAATATGTGCCTGTCCTAACTCTCATCTGTGAGTGACAAAAACTCAATTCAAATCAGAATCAGTAAAAAGGGAATTTATTGGCTACTGTAAGTAAAGAGTCTAGAGAAGTGCTAAGCAATAGAAATATAATGTGAGACACATATATAATTTTAAAATTGTTAATAGACACATTTTAAAGGTAAAAGATCCAGGTGAAATTCACTTTAATAGTATACTTTATGAATCCAATATATCTATAATTATCCTACTTTCAACATGTAATCAGAAAGTTAAAATTATTTGAGATATTTTACTCTTTTTCTCTAACACACAAAGTCTTCAAAATCTGGTGTCTATCTTACATCTCCAGGACGTATCAAATTGGACTAGCTATATTTCAAGTGCTCACATGTGCTAGTGGTTACCATGTTAGACAGCACAGGCCTAGAACTAGACCTTCAGGTATAGCTGGATCCAGGCATTCAACAGTGTGGTTTGGGCTCTCTCTCAGCTTTGCTTTTCTTTGCATATTGGGCTCATCCTCTCCAAAAAGAGAGATACCTTCATTTGGCCAAGCAAGATGACCCACAAGTAATTCCAACTTATATTGTGTTTGTAGCTCATGGTATCAGAGGAAAAGACAACACTGTTCTGATAGCATTGTTTGGTTCCGCTGATAATCCATAACCAATCACTGAGGCCAGGGGAATAGGGCCAACTCCAACCTACCTACATTGTCTACAATAGTTCTGGCAAACAAGGCTCTGACTGCACAAGCCTGGTCACATGCTCCTCTCTGGAGCTGGGGGTGGAATGAGGGGACCGATCAGACCCACATGAATCACACAGAATCACAGAAGATGGGTCCCCAAAGGAAGAGATGTGGCACAAATCACATATATCCATTTAACTACCACTGTGGGCTTAAACTGCCCAAGACCCTGGACTCAGCGACAAGGCAAGGGGAATTAGGAAGGTCGGTATTAAAAGCTGACTTGACTACCAGTTCCTCTTTTTCTACTTACACCATAATCGTGTCCAGAAGATGAATTCCCACTGGATTCCCATTCCTGATCCACAGGTCCTTTTAAGCAGCTTCTCAACACCTGTGGCTGGATCTCTCTCATGCCAACCTGCATGGGATTCCTCAGACAACCTAATCAACCCCACTCCTCCATTCAGCCCTTGGACCTTAGATTTAATTCTGACCGCTTGCCCGTCCTTTCTCCCTTGTGGACTGGTGCTGCAGTCTGGAGCTCACCTTTGCTCTGGTTCTCAGGACCAGCACTTTCAGGCTCAGCTTTTTCACACAACTCTCCTTGCCCTTGAGAGACAACTTCAGTTCTCATGGCTCTCTCCTGACACTGAACAACAGCAGCAGCACTGAAAATAATGCCAGGACAGACTGTATAGTACAGAGAGTAAGACCCTAGGCTCTGGAAAAACTGAAGCTGGGACTCAAATCCCAGCTCTGCCCCTTAGTGACTCTATGATGTTGAATAAGTTATTTAGCCTTTCTACACCTCAATGTTCTCGTCTTCAAAATGCAGATAAAACGGACCTGTTCACCAGGCTTGTGCTGGAAATCAGATATGTAAACATGAGTGAAATGCTTAGAAGAGTCCATATGCGAGTATCATGGAGGGTTCGATCAGGGAAGCAGAACCATATGACTGATAATGGAATAAGGGTTTTATTACAGGGATTCCCTTACACAGCTGTGGGGAAATCTGGATAAGTAAAGGCCTGCAAGGGGAAAGCTGGAGGATCAGAGAAAAATCACTTATTAGGAACCACAAAGGAAAGCTGATGAAGAAAACCAGTGCTGAGAAGGCTGGCTCTGAATCTGCTGGAGGAGTTAGGTCAGAAGAGTAGGCCGATGGGGAAGGAACTCGAGACCAAAGCTGAGGAAAGCAAGGAAAACTGGAACCCACGACTGCCTCTCACAGCGTTTAACCACACAGCGCTGGTGACCAGAGAAAGAAGCGGGTGCCCTTCACCGAGCAGCACGTACCTACCTGAACCGGAAGAAGCTGAAGGAGAGGTGGTGGGAGCGGGAGGAGACACAGTCACAGCTGAGGCTTGACTCCAGTGAAGCCAAAACAGCGCGAAACACCCTTCTCCGGGGCCCTGCACCAACCTTCCCAGCACGCGAGCTGCCGCGTCACTTCCGCCTTCCAAATCTCGCGTGGATTTCTCCTCGGGCAGCCCTAACCCAGAACCAGGCAAGGAAGGAAACCTGGGACGATGATCCCAGCTGAGCACAATTGTCCCAGTGTGAAACCACCACAAAGTGTTAACTAGTGTTGTTATTCCTGCTGCCGTATTCGTATGGGTCTTGTGTCGTTATCATTTACTCCTTGTGTTACACTCCACGAGAGTGTAAGTCCCTGAGGTCGTCTTAGGACAACCACATTATACATAATTTACAAAAGTTGTCACATACACGTTATTTAAACCACGTAACAACCCAGTTGCATAGGCAAGGGAGGTTTATGACCCACAGAAATGTTACAGAGCTGCAGGTCGCCTGATTCCAAGGCCAGGGCACCCCACTACGCCCCACTCCTCTCCCGCCACACGGTGGCAGCACAGTGCACAGTGTGGGCGCTCGGTGATGTATATTGACTCGCTTTTAAATCCCAGGTGTACATCAATTAAACAGGAATGTGGTATGGCGTGGCGCAGTGAAACTGGTTTTCATGGGAGGTTTGTGGAATCAGTGTTATTACTAACCCGTCACACCTCAGAAGCCTGCGGAAACCCAAATGTGGAATTTTTAAGCCGTGCAGTTCCTACAATTTGCAGCAAGTGTCACCCGAGAGCTACTGAACAATCAATGCCTGGACTTGAAAGTATCAAGAGAGAGAACCAGTGTAATGCACATCACATAATGCAGGACACCGCCTACATTTCGACCTGGATTGAACAATACAAAATAAAAACAAAAAAGAAAAACCATTGCACCGTTTCACATTACACTGCAGATAACAGCTGTTTAGCAGATTATTTCTCCTCACTCTACACTCCCTTTGACTATCAATCAGGAAGTGTCTCTAGGACAACAGCTGTGTGCTAAGTGCTGGGGAGTGACAGAATGTTAAAGTAGATTTTTCAAAGGTAGTCCTTGTTCTGTTGTTTTGATATTCCCCAAGTCCTTATGATTTTCACTCAGATTTGGAATTTTCTTTCTCTATGCAACGCTACCCCTAATAGCACACTGTCCTCTCCCTGCCTTCTTTGCTCTTTTCCAGAATCAACAGTCATAATGAACTTGACTGTCCCTAGGTCTGAACAAGCCCTTTCAGGCCTATATAAGATCATGGGAGATAATAACCTTATATTTGTTTTACCTTTTGTACTTTTCAAAATATTTTTCATTTGTGTGATCTCATTTGAAATTTATAACTACATTGTACAATGAGTAAGGCAGATATTATTGTACTTGTGTTAGAAAAGTGGAACTAGGCTGGAGAGGTTAAGTCAATTGACCAGGTTACACAGGTGGTCAGCCAAGTACTGTTTCTTCTGAATCCAAGTCCAGAACACACTCTGCTCTTGTTGAAGAGGAACCAGAGTCTTATGTACATATTAGTATAACTTAGGAATGTTCCAACCTAGGTAAATTTTGACTGAAAAAGGATAGTCAGTTTCAAAGGTCTCAGTAGCCATGAAACCATAATCTCCAGTTTATCTAGAATCTAAAATAATAAAAAATGGAACTTTCTGGTTAATTCAAAGTGTCACGCATATCTATGATATGATACGGCTGGGGTGACTTTCCTAATACTGATTTATGCTAATTTCTAGAATGTAAGTTTCTTTGAGGAAAGAAGCTTTGTTTTGTTTATTGTTGCATCTCCAGCACCTAGAAGAGTCCCTGGCACATAGTAAATGCTTAATAAATATTTGTTGAAAAAAATGTTGAATGAAATCCTGAAAAAAGCAAAGGGGAAAGGAACACAAGTGAAAATGGGTACAATGTGCCATTACATAATTCAGCTTTCTATGTTTTCCTCAGTCACTTCCTGTATGGAGGTAAATAGCTTCACATACTTGAACTGTGTCCCATCTCATCCCACTATCAAATTGTTCCAGAAACACAGCCAAACCTACGCCATAAAGAGGTTGGAACCAGTGCATCAGGACTAGAGGCTGAAGAGCACTCTAGGGTCCCATGGAACATCTCAGGTAGGTCATTCAATGATTTCTATATTGGGAGGCAAGACAGCATTCCATGGCACTTGCCTGGTGGGCTAGGGTGTTACTATTACCATCCAATCTCTTCAAACAAACTAGGTCCCCATTTCTGTTACTACATAGGAGTCATCTAATTATATACTCTCAAGTCATCTTATTCTATGTCAGAACTATCTCTCAAAGTGGGACCCTCTTTTCTATCCCCACTTTCTGACTCTAGTTCCGTTTCTCAGCATTCCTTACCTGAATCATTGAAATAACCCCTAACTCATTTCTAAAGGTTAGTTTCTCCACCATTTTGTCTTTCTATAATATAGGTCTTATCACTTCACTTTCTGCTTTCAAACCTTAGGGTGCTCCAGTTCTTAAAGAATAAAGACCCAAACTTTAGCAAGGCATATAAAGCCCCTCAATTCCGGCCCTAAGCTATTTGACTAAATTCCTGCTGTTTTTCAATAACCACCCATACACAACACTACCTGCTATTCCTCAAAATTAATAGGTACTTCTAGCACCTCTGGCCCAATTCCTTTGATTATTCTGCTTTCTGTGCCTGGAATGTGCTTTCCTCCCTCATTGAATGCCTGGAAATGCTCATTACTCAGGGCCCAGTTCTAAAAAATCACCTTAATGTACCATATGTTATTGCTGGTGGGGTAACTTGCTATATAATATCTCTAGATAATAACTTGGCCAAAAAATCAAAAGGCTAAAAATTAATATCTTTGACCCAATTATTTGCCATATCTATATGTTCTAGGGAAACAAACTCAAAAAATTATCCACAGGGGATTCCCTGGCGGTCCAGTGGTTAGGACTTCGCATTCTTATTGCTGAGGGCCCCGTTCTATCCCTGGTCAGGGAACTAAAATCCCAGAAGCCGCGTGGTGTGGCCAAAAAAAAAAAATTATCCACAGAAAAATCCATTACAGTGTTACTTACAATAATAAGAAATGTAAGTAACCTAAATGTCCTGCTATTGGAGAATGCTTAAGGCAGTAGCTTTTGAACTTTCTTGACTACTGTATATATATTCACACACCAAACACATTTGCATGTTTATATACAGATATATATATATATATATATATATATATATATATATAAAATCTGAAACAAAAGCTTCATGAGACAATACATGTTTTTACTACATACAATGCATTCAATTTCAGTTTTTAAAGTGTTGATTGCAACTCACTAAACCTGTTAGTGAGTTGTGAGCTACAGTCTGAGAGACACTAGATTAAAAATATGGTAACACTATAATGGAATATTATTTAGCTACATAAATATTTCTTAAAAACCGCTTAATCAGTAAGAATATATTAATATAATATTAAGTGATTTAAAAATCAAGTTACCAGTTATCCATACAGCCTGATTTTAATGTTTTTTAAGCATGTGTGCATTGGGAGGGTTCTCTGGGGCCATAGATAAGAGATAGGGTACTTTATTGTATCCACAATTTGCCTAATATTTCTTTGTCATAGTTTCTTGCAGGGAGCAGAACAGAAGAGCAGGTGATTTAGGCAGTCCTAGAGTCCTACGTGACCTTGAATTAACTGTAAAGTAGATTCATTTTTTTTCAATAAACCTTTATTAGCCATAAACATTATGCGCTGAGTACTCAAAATGCAAAGGTGCTCCAAATCTACCATGGGAAGGCAGACATTGAAACAAATGAATGCGCTGGTTTTGCAGATGGACATAAGATGTACAGTGGGGACCCCAAAGAGAGAGAGTCCTCATTTCTGCTGAGAGGTGATTCCTGAGCTGAGATTAATGATGAGTTTGCCCCCAAGGAGCAAGGAAGAAAAGAAGAGCATTCCAGATCTAAGGATGGAGAAGTGGGGTGCAGAACAGGGAATGGTGACCGTGCAGGGTGAATTGGGGGGGCGGGGGTGTGAGGCATCTTGGTATGACAGGAGCATAAGGTAAGGTGGGGACTGCAGTGAGAAGTGAGGCTGGAGAGTTGAGCAAGGGCAGGGTCACGGAGGGCCTGTGTGCCATGCCAAGGAGCCTGGACGCTCTGGGCCCCTGGATCTTAACGAGGATGCATATCATCATCACCTGCACAGCTTTAAAAACCGCAGATGCCTGGCTCACCCCCAATAATACTGATTAGCTGGTCCTTTGTGAGATCTACCATTTTTTACTGTTTGCTCAACCTCTTTCTGTAGGCAATGAGAGGCTATTTCAGGAGTGCAATAAGCAGAGGTGTAATATCACATTTCCACCCAGCAACAGTGTGGAGAGTGGATTGGAAGTGGACAGATTGAAGGCAGGAAGCCCAGCTAAAGAGACCATCATGATAGTCCAAGTGAATAAGGGGAAAAAACACAGGCTAAAGGAAAGGCAGTTGGGAAGGAGAGGACGGGAAGGATATTGAAATGTCAAGTCCACAGCCTGGATTATATGGAGTCAGTGGTGGCAAAGGGTGGGTTTGGTGCTGGGAGGTTTAGCTCCCCCATAATCTCCTGCAGCCCTCCTAAACAAACAGGTAAAATGAAAGCAGGTATTTGCTATGCTAACAGAATGACAGGAAAAATCCTCCACTTTCCCTTCCTCCCCCTTGCCCACTTTCCAGTATATTGCCACCTCCAAGCAACTCCTCTTCCTGAAGCCACGAGTGGAGGAGGGAGACATGACTGCCTTTTAGAACACCTTGGGGAAAATAATACTTACCTCATGGATTTGAAGTGAGAATAAATAAGATAATGTATGGACTGTGTCTGGCACATGGTAAGCTCTCGATAAATCACTTCCTTTTCCTGGACAGCAGTGACTAAGGCCCCAGCCCTGCTCTTGTCTGACCAAAATTTCTACCCAGCTCTGTTTTCCCTTCTTAAACATATCTATAAGTTTGCTAGCGCAAGACTAAAACGACAAGTTTTTACTTTCTTTTTCAGACAAGACAGAGGAAATTTTTTCATCATATGGAATAATTAAAGTCAAAGCTAGGTGAAAGGTTTCCCCCTTTTGGCTGCGTTTCATCAATGAGAAGAAATTCTCTTTCCTGATAATCCTCCCCGAAAGGTAACATTCTTTTCACCCATATACTCAATGAAAAAAAAAAGTGCTAGCAGCAACACATCTGAAGATTCCTTGTACCCATCTGAAAGTTAATTCCTCTTCAGTGCTTTGCAATTAACCAAAAACACTGCACCTTAGGAAAAAAAAAAAAAAAAAAGGCTGCAGAGGCCTCTATTAAAGCTGTTCTTTTTATAAAAGTGCAGTCACAAATCAATGCATTGTTAATGAAGAGTTTCCCTCCATAGGCCTCTAGAGATGTAGAGAC
The DNA here is from genome assembly GCF_949987535.1 of Balaenoptera acutorostrata. Taxonomy (NCBI): domain Eukaryota; kingdom Metazoa; phylum Chordata; class Mammalia; order Artiodactyla; family Balaenopteridae; genus Balaenoptera; species Balaenoptera acutorostrata. Next base: position 86,157,907 of record NC_080067.1, on the reverse strand, counting down.
TCAAGATTTGCTCATGATTTCTCACGGGGGGGAGGGGGACTGGGAGTTTACACAATGGGGGCTTTCAGTTCCATGTACTTCAGAAGAACGTAGTCCAAGAAGTCAGACTCCTGGACCAGCCCTGTCCCCTCCTTTCCAAGTGTGAAGCCCAGATTGTTATGAGGAGAACTGTGGAGAGGCGTGTACTGATCTAAATCATTCATATCTTCCTCTTAATTTAAACATGATCAGAAAGGCACCTTTTCTCCTTCTTCTGGAAGCATAAATATCACAAACCACTATAAATAAGAAAACCTGGCAATTAAGAGGCTGGTTGTCTTCATTTCAATCCTAGTCCCAGCTCTACTGCTATTAAGTAGCCTGGGGCTACTTACTTGCTGGTGCCTCTTTTCCTCATCTGTAAAATGGGTGGTTATAGTACCTACCTCATAGCGTTGTTGTGAGGATTAAAATGAGTTAATAGATGTGAAGTGCTTAGAAGAGTGCCTGGCACATGGTTTCTGGTCACCAGACACTACACAGCAGAGGAGAGCTCAGGCTGGATCAACCCATGGCACTGCTAGAACTGGGTCTGCTCTATAAGAGAGATTCTAAGTACTGGACCACAGGCCAACTAAGCTCCACAGACACGCATAGTTAACTTGAACAGGGTTTAACTTTCTAAACACGTTATTACCAACATACATGATTTAGGAGATAAACAAATCAGCATTTCCGGCTTCTCTTGAAGATTCGAGAGATCTGGCCATCCCGGGCAGGCCTGGAGTCTTCCTGGCAAGTCTAGGTGGGCGCTGAGTAGCTGCTAAATCGTGGGCACGGAGCCAGTCTCCAGGTCACTACCACCCACCTGGCCTAATCCTCTCATTTCCTTAACATCTCCTGGCATTTGAAGTTGTGATGTCTACACTAAAGGGGTTGGGGCTTGGAAAATCACAGCCTCTACCTACATCATAATAAAGGAGTAGCTCTGTGAAGTTGGAGGGGTGACACAGCCTTGCCTTCTTGATGACTGGGGAAAAGGAAGTAAAGAAGAGGGAGCATGGTGAGCTGGTGGTATCTGAGACACAGATCTTCTGTAGTCTCGCCACTGGGACTTTCTCCCCCTCCTTATAAAATTCAAATAAATTACTTATAAAGTAAAAACAGTAACAGCTCCAATTTATCGACTATGCCATTTTACTGCATTATCTAATTGATTCCTCAGAACTCTGATGCAGAAATGACGATCTTCATATTATAGATGAAGGAAACAAGGCTCAGAGGGGCTAAACAACTTGCCTAAAAAGTCAGGAAGTGATGGAGCAGGGACTGAAGCTCAGGTTCCAGGGTAATCAGTGCATCCGTCTGATTAGCCGTTTCTTCCAAATTTGCACAGTGCCTTTACGGACTTTTTTGTCCCTAAAGGAGAAGGGACTTCTCCTCTAAGAGAGTTTCCTCAAATCCACCCTCCTCTCACAACAGCTCTATGGAGAGCTAAAGGTGGTGAGGGGATCAGTATTTTATGTAAACTGCAAATGCCCTAGGAAACCAATAAAAAAAAGTAAAAGGCTGTGGGGCTCCCTAATGTATAGGAGTTAAAAAGGAAGACTCAAAAACCTTGACTATGTAGAGAAAATTAATCTAATTTTCTAGAAGTTCAGAGATGGAAATCTTCTCCAATCATTAAAAATGCTTGGGCAAAGAATGACTAAAAGGTATTAAGAGCTCTGTCTATGCCACGCCAAATTTGAGGCAATGCCAAGACTTTTAATATTTATCAGCTATCTTAACGGAGGAGTAGTCTAAGACAACACGAGTAATACTGTTGGCTCTACAGCTTACTAGCTTTGTGACCTTGAGCAAATTACTTAACCCAAAGCCTTGGTTTCCTCACCTGTATAATTAGCATGACACTAAACTTGGAAGTGTGTCCTGAGGATTAAATAGGATGCACGCAGTGATTAGCATGCTGGCATACAGCAGGTGCTCTATAAATGCTGATGTTTTCCCACCCTCCCTTTTAATTCTCCTCAGTGATTTAAAAATTGATTGTAACCAAAACATAGATGTGCTATTTTGGGATAAAATGTGGGAAAATAGGAAACAAGGGTTTAATTTGGTCAGACAGACAATAATTGCCAAGTCTTTTCCTTTCTCTTAAATAAAAAGAATCTCTAAGGGCTAGTTTATATGCAGCAGCACTCAAATAGCATCTCTGGCAAGAAGAGTTGGAATAATGAGTAGGTGTAAATGACTTAACTATAGCCTGGAAATGTAAGCTTCTGAACTACTACTAATAATGGCTAATATTGTTTACTATAGCCAAACAATATGCTATTCACTTTACGTCCATTATTTCATCCAATCCTCACAACCTCAAAGGTAGCTACTGTTATCTCTATTTTTTTAAATTTTTTTAAAAAATAAATTTATTTATTTATTTACTTGTTTTTGGCTGCATTGGGTCTTTGTTGCTGCATGCGGGCTTTATTTGTGCCGAGCGGCGGCTTCTCTTGTTGCGGAACACGGGCTCTAGGTGCGTGGGCTTCAGTAGTTGTGGCTCATGGGCTCAGTAGCTGTGGCACGCGGGCTCTAGAGCGTAGGCTTAGTAGCTGTGGCGCATGGGTTTAGTTGCTCCACGGCACGTGGGATCTTCCCGGACCAGGGCTTGAACCCGTGTCCACTGCATTGACAGGCAGAATCTTAACCACTGCACCACCAGAGAATCCCTATCTCTATTTTTTTTAAATGTATTTATTTATTTATTTTTGGCTGCATTGGGTCTTCGTTGCTGCGCATGGGCTTTCTCTAGTTGTGGCGAGTGGGGGTTACTCTTCATTGTGGTGCGCGGGCTTCTCATTGCGGTGGCTTCTCTTGTTGTGGAGCATGGGCTCTAGGTGCGCGGGCTTCAGTAGCTGTGGCTCGTGGACTCTAGAGCGCAGGCTCAGTAGTTGTGGCGCACAGGCTTAGTTGCTCCGAGGCATGTGGGATCTTCCCGGACCAGGGCTCGAACCGGTGTCCCCTGCATTGGCAGGCGGATTCTTAACCACTGTGCCACCAGGGAAGTCCCTGTTATCTGTTTCGTAGATGAATTTGAGCCTTCTTGAATTTTGTAACTTGTCCTATAAAATGGACAATTGCAATGCATCCATGTACATATACATGGACATATAAATTTGTCCAAGCCCAAAATGCAAAACTGCTGTAAATGTGATGAACTTGGGGAGCAGTGATGGATGGTATAGAAATGTAGCTTCAATGGAAACTTTTTTAGTCTAAATTATCTAGTTATCCAACCTGCCAAAATTAGTCAACTATCAACTCACACTTATTGCTTTAATACTTTTGTCTCTATCATTAATGTCTTATGATTAAGTCATAATTTTGTACCCTGCCTTTACCTAAAATAGGGACAAATATCTTATTCACAAGGGAGCTGTGAGGAAAAGCTATAAATAACTATATACACACAGAATTTACAAGCACCCTTTCTCTAGATTGCATTCATTTTCTCCACATTTTGCTGTGAGACTGAATATTATTTTACTAAACACAAGTTAGAAGGCTGTCTGAAAGAGGGCCCTTAGAAGGCAAAACAACCAGGACCCCATATCTCTCCTCCAGACACAGGTTCACTCAGACAGGAGGACTGAAAAACACGGGTTTCTTCCAAATCACCGCATTTAGTCTATTATCACTACAGCTTTCCCAAAGAATACTGCATCTCTAGTATAAGAGCAAATGCCACCCAGGAAATTGGTACAGTCATTTGCCCCTTGGTTGAATGACTCTGATGCACCATTACTTTAGGAATTTACTGATATCTGACTACATTGAGACCAACCCTATATTTTCAGTTTCATCAAGTTAGCATACCCGTCAAGCATTTTCTCTGAGTGAAGCAATGTGCTATGTGTTGTGATGACCACCAAGATCTAGAAGAGATCATACTGTCTGCCTGAACTTGTATATATATCCATTCATATACTTCTGATACTAAGTGTAATTATTTGCTGATTCCTCCTGTAATATGAGCTCCTCAAGGACAGCTGTTGTTGCTTATTTTCTGTTTTTATCTCCAACACCTAGAACAGTGTTTAGCACATAGTAAGGGGTCAAAAATGATTCTGGCATAACTCAGTTTATAGGCCAGCAGAGGAGTTCAATCATGTATACAAATACAGGAATATAATACAGATTACGACAATTCCCTCAAAGTTAGTAAATGTTATATGGCTTGTGAGAAGAAGCAGTCACTTCTCACTAGACTGAAAAAGAGAATATTTATGGAAGACAGAGCATTTGAACTGGACTTGTGGTACAGGAAGATTTGGGTAGGGATAGGTGGAAGACGTAGAAAAAAAGAGAGTAGGAAAAAGATAGAGGAAAAAAAGAAAAAAGAACAAGCTAATTCAAGAAAAGATAAATGGGCCTGGAGCAAAGTTTGCATGTAGAAGACTAGCAGGAGTTGAGAATGGAAAGACAATGAACCATTTCTGGAAGGAATGGAATGAGTCAAGCCAAGGAGTAAGAATTTTATTTAATACACAATTGAGAATCCTCAAAGCTATCAAATAGTAGAGTACTATAAGATGTGTTTAACTGCTTATTATTTTAAAAAGCAAAGTTCTAGGATTTCTGGTTCCAGCCAAGATGGAATAGCCCCATTATAAGTCCTATTGTAAGACAGTCTTCCCTCTTACAATGAAAAAATCCTGGACATAACACAACACACAAGCACAGGAAGACTCTAAACAGTGGAAGGAAGACACACTTCCTAGGGACCTTGGCAACCCCTAGTAGGGGAGCGGAGCCTGCACTCACACCCAGCACCAACGAAGTGGAAAGAGGTGGTACAAGTAGGGTAGTTGACACTCCACTTCCTCCTCCCCCTCCCCCCAGTTTCAGCAGGCCCAGTGGGGAGGGGAGCCTCCACCCCACCTACCATTAACCAGTGAGGTGCACTCCAGGTCCCTCCCCACCTCCACTGATGTTGGTGGGGGCAGGGTGGAGTTGAGTTTCTGTTGCCCCCCTGCAGCAGCAAATGGTGCAAGTCAGCACTCTGCTTCCTCCCTCCTTGGTGTCAGCAGGCCCAGCAGGAGCTGAGCTTACACTTCCACTTGAAGGCAACAATACGGTGAAAGTTCGTGCTCCACTTTCACCAAGAAGGGGAAAGTGAGCTGAGGGGGAGCCATCCTTCTACCCACCCCCATATGCAGAGAGACCATGTAAACACTCCACTTTTGCTGAGGTGGAGCCTAGCAGACAACTAAACATATACACTCATCTGGTCCTTGTGCTACACCTCCACAAAGAGAATGCCTGCTAAAAAATAAAATAAAATATTAAAAAGTTTCCAGAATCTCATAATATCCAAATTGTCCAAGAGAAAATTAAAAATCGCTCATTACCCTAAGAACCAGGGAAATCACAACCTGAATGAGAAAAGACTGTCAATAAATGCCAACATCAAGACGAATCAGAGAAGATTTTTAACACAGCTATAATAAAAATGTTTCAATAATTCTTCAGTAAGCAATTATGAATTCTTTTGAAACTAACTGAAAAACTAGAAAATCTTGGTAAAGAAATAGGAATGAAGTAATAACATATGCTACAACATGGACGAACCTAAAAAATATTATGGTAAGTAAATTAAGTCAGTCACACACACACAAAAACATACACATATTGTATGATACCATTTACACAAAATCTCCAAGAGTAGGCAAATCTATTGAAACAGAAAGTAGATCAGTGGTTACCTGGAGCTGAAGATGGCATGGAAAAAGGAGTGACTGTCAGTGGGTACAGGTTCTTTTTGGGGTGATGAAAAATGTCCTAAAATTAGATTTTGGTGATGATTGTGCAACTCTGTAAACATACTAAAAATTACTGAATTGTACACTTTATATAAGTGAACTTTGTTATGTAAATTATATCTCAATATAATATAGGTTGAAATTTAAATTACTAATTAAATTTTCTTTAAAAAAGGAATCAAATGTAAGTTATCAAACTAAAAAATACAGTGACTGAAGTTAAAAGCTTGCTGGATGGGCTCAACAGAAGAGAGGAAACAACAGAAGACAGAAATCAGTAAACTTGAGGACAGATGAACAGGATTTACTCTGAACAACAGAGAGAAAATAGACTGAAAAAATGAAGAGAGCCTCGGGAGCCAGTGGAACAATAACAAAAGATTCATCATCAGAGTCTCAGAAAGATTTGAGAAAGAGAGTGGGGCCGGAAGAGTATTTTAAGAAGTAATGGCTGAACACTTCCCAAATTTTTCAAGGGTTGAAAGAAAAAAACTGTCAACCATGAATACTATACCCAGTGAGGAATGAAAGGGAAATGAAGACATTTTTGGACAAAAGAAAACTAATAGAATTTTTTGTTAGCAGACCTAGCCTTACAAATTGGCTAAAGGGAGTTCTTCAAACACAAAGGGAATGATAAAAAAAAAAAGAAAAAAAAAGGAATCTTGGACCAACAGGAAAAAAGAAAGAAAAACAAAAAAGCACACATATGGGTGCATACAATAAATTTCTCATGAGTTTTAAAATTATGTTTGATGATTGAAACACAAATTATACACCATCTTATCAAGAAAAAGATATTTAAAAGTGGGGAAAGGAATATATATGGAAGTAAGTTTTCACACTTCACTCAAAGTGGTAAAATCTTGATACAAGTAGACTGTGATATGTTATATATGCTTATTGTAATACCTAGAATAAACTTTTAAAAATATACAAAGTGATATACTCAAAAACACTAAATATATCAAGAAGAGATCCTAAAAATTGTTCAAGTAACCCACAATAAGGTAAGAAAAGAGAAATAGATAATAGGAAATAGAGGAGGAAGAAAAACAGAAAACAAAAAATAAAATAGCAGCTTTAAGCCCTAAACATATCAATAATTACCTTAAATGTAAATGGTCTAAATATACCAATTAAAAGACAGGTATTTACAAAGTGGACACAAAAATATGATCCAACAATGTGCTGTCTATAAGAAACTCCTTTCAAATACAATGACAGTAATGTTGTAAGAGTATGCAGACATTAATTTTTTAAACGCAGGAGTGGTAAATTAATATCAGAGAAAGTAGACTTCAGAGCAAAAAAAATTACTAGAAATAAAAAGGGACATTACATAATGGTTAAATACTTAGGGATAAATTAAATACTTAGGGATAAATCCAACAAAACATGTACAGGATCTGTATCCTGAAAATTGCAAAATGCTGATGAAGTAAATCAAAGAAGACCTAAGTAACAGAGACAAAACATGTTCATGGATTGAAAGACAATATAGTAAAGATGCCAGTTCTTCCCAAACTGATCTATAGGCTTAATGCAATTCCTATTAAAACAGCAAGGTGTTTTGTTGGCATAGACCATCTTATTCCAAAATTTATATAGAAAGGGTACAGGACCTAGAATAGCTAAAATAATTTTGAAAAAGAAGAATAAAGTACGAGGAACCACTCTACTAGGTGTTAAATATTGTTAATTAGCTACAATGGTCAGCATAGTATTGGTGAAGGAACAGACACAAAAATCAGAGGAATAGCTAGAGAACTCAGAAAGAGACCCACACAAATATGCCTAAAATGATTTTTTTCAAAGGTGCGAAAGCAATTCACTGGAGGAAGAATAGACTTTTCAACAAATAGTGCTGGAGCCACTATACACTTGGGCATTTATCTCAGAGAAATGAAAACTTACGTTCACATAAAAACCTGCAAAAAATGTTCACAGCAGCTTTATCTGTAGTAGCCAAAAACTGGAAACAACTCAAATATCCTTCATACCCTTCAGTGGGTAAATGGTTAAACAAACTGTGGTATATCTGTACCATGAAATTCTACTCATCAATAAAAAGGAATGAACTACTGATACATGCAACAACTTGGATGAATCTCGAGAAAGTTATGCTGAGTGAGAAAAAGTCAATCCTCAAATGTTACATACTGCATGATTCCACTCATATAGCATTCTTGAAATGACAAATTATAGAGATGGAGAAGAGATTAGGGATTATGGACTTGGGGAGGAAGGAGGTGGCTATGACTACAAAAGAATAGCTCAAGGAATCCTGCATCCTGAGTGTGGTGGTGGCCACACAAATCTACACGTGATAAAATTCCATAAAACTAATGCACACGTGCGCGTGTGTGCGCACGCACACACACACACACACACAGCAGTGCATGTACAATGTTGAAATCTGAATAAGGTGAATGGATTGTATCCATATCGGTATGTGACACTGTATAATAGTTATGCAAGATATTACCCTTTGGAAAAATTAGGTGAAGGGTATATGGGAATCTCTATTATTTCTTATAAACCGCATGTAAATACATAATTATCTCAAATAAAAAGTTAAAGGAATGACCCAATATACATCAAGAGCTACAGTCATGACCATAACTTTCTGAACTGAAACTTGGCAACTCCAGTTCAGAAATCATCATTTATCTACTCAATACCCATATTAGGCACTGTGCTAGGTGACAGAGATACAGGGTGAAAAAGACAGTCATGGATCCTGTCTTCATGAACTTCCAGATAAGAAACATGAAAATGGCTCAGTGTATGAAAAGGATCATCACATTTTCAATCACACATGTGATAAATGGACTCAAATTCCTAACGATAAGAGTAGAGCTAAGTAATTTTTAGAATACTATATGCTCATTAAAATTATTATAAATACTATTTAACAGAATGGAAAATGTTTAAAACATTAAGAGAACATTAAGTACAAAATCATATATTCATTAGTATATGATAATTAATGACAACTTGTTTTTATATGAATAAAACTTTTATTGAATTTTAGATAATTAGAAACAATAAAGAAATTCAAGATAAATGCTTTCTAAACAACATCTGATAGTATCATCTTATCTGTCATGGCATTTTCACTCTTCTTTATAAAAAGTATAGACATTCATTTATTTAAATTTTTACAAAGTCAAGAACCGTCAAACGGAAAAAATAAGTAATGCTAAAGTAAATTCAGTTCTTCATCAATACTGGAATGATTGCAATGGTTAGGTTCTGAGCTTAGCCCTCTTGGAAAAATAGTGTATGCAGCAGCTGTTGGTTTCCATTATTCAAATAAGTGTGAAAACCAGAAGGCCACTTCCTGTGATGACTGTGCTTGCAGGAAAAGAGGGCAAAAGCATAGTGGGAAGAGGGAATGAGAGACTACATCGGGGAAAGAAAAGATGCTCTTATCCAATCCTGGGGTCAGCATCATAAATAATTTAGGAAACAAATCTGGGAAGAAATCATTTGTGTGTTGCTTAAAGTGTGATTAAGGCGAGAGAGTCACCGATACAAGCATGGCCAGATCCACAGAGCACAAATAGAGTGGAGAGTCTGCAAATTACCTGGTGAACTCCCAAGGCCAGGTAATTAATCGCAAAGAATCTCTTTACAGTGGTGTAAAACGCATCTGGGCAAAATTGCAACCCTGAGCTGTGACAAGAACAGGGCAGAGCCTCCCAGGAGCATATCTGAAGACATCCCTTTTGTCTCAGTCTTATCTCTTTTGCAAAAATAATCATTTTGAGAAAAACAAAACCAAAGCAACTCCTGCCCTCCCTGTAACAACCCAGTAACCTCGACTTGTCAAACAAGGAGAAAGTTATCTACCGCAGTACGAAGGCATGGGGTGCTGCCCTCATTAAAAGTAACCTGGTGTGACAGCAAGGGAGACCTGGACGGCCCTGCTCTGAGAGGCTGCCAGGAATGCCCTTCCACCCGCCTCCCTGCTCCTGTGCTGCCTGCAAGACCTAGGTCTTGCCGCCTGCCGGGCTCAACGAACAAGCTCACTGGACGTGGCGTTAACAGTAGTCTTTTCCTTCCTAACCCAATGCCTCTCTCATATTTTTTTTTTAAAAACAACAGTTTTCTTTTAAAAAATATTTTCCCAGGAAATAATGAACAGTAACTGTCATGGACCTATAACAGACCCTAGAAAAACATAGACAGGCAATAATCTGTCAATATAGCAATATTCCAAATATGAAATTCATGGTCCAGGAAGAGATAAATAAATAAATATGAAGGGGCTTCTCAAAGAAGTTTCTAGTTTTCACCCATTCCTTACTGAATTCTGTTGGTGTAAAAAGTTTTGATTCTACGATACAAGAGCCAGCCCTGCTAGGACCAGTATTCGCCATTTATGCCATTTGGCCCCCTACATCAAGAGGGGACGGGGAAAGGCAGAACGTACCACAGGGTTGCTCAGTATGTTTCTAAGGACACCTATCTTTTAAAGTAATTTCATTCTTTAAACTCCATCTGGCACTTTAGTCTCTTGAAAAATTATTACGTTAGACATGAATTAAAAAACAAGCCCATCTGGACTGCAGTTTGGGTTTTAAATGCTATTCTGCTCTTCTACCTTTGTCCTCGGCTTGGCACATCTGTGAGATCCAGCTTTTTGAACAGGATCCTGGGACAGCTGGGGTGGGGGAACAAGTCTTCATGCCGGAGCATTCCAGTTCATTTTACCAATCTTAGTGGCCGGGTCACAGCCCTGCCTCCTTCTTTGTGCTTTTTCACTAGGATCATTGTCAGGAAAGTGTCTTTCCCAACACTCCACCACCCCGCCCTCCCCCCGGAATGGGGGCATCCTTTGCGTCTTCTCTGCACACCCCATCTGCTCGCGTCCTATACCAGGGAGCCAGCCCGACTCTGGGCTGGAACCATGACAGGGACAGCACCAATGCGCTCCAGGCCTGCTTGGCTGATGGTGTAGGAGTGTGTGTACTGAGCCCGGGGCTTCCTGCTGACTGAGCCGTTGCTCCTGGGCACGGCCTGCGGTGACGACCCTCTGTTGGCCGTCACGACCAGGGTCTTCTGTGGGGCTGGGGCCAGATGGCTGCCGTTGGCATAGACGGTTGGTACGTTGGCGTGGCCCGAGTGGAGGGAGAAGGACTGGCGCAAGTCACTGAAGTGGTCGAGCGACTCTGTGTTTCTGTGCACTTTGGGGTTGTTGCTCCAGCAGCGGCTGTTATAGGTATTGGAAGAGGTAAATGTGTTGCTCTCTGAGAAGGACACCTCGGTGTGAAATGCTTTGGCAGAAGAAGGACATTTAGGTGGAAGATCATCCTCTCTGAAAACGAACAAAAATAAAGCTGTTGTTAGGATTTACTTGAGGTTTACCCTACCTACCTGCCCAGGACTCTTGTCTTCTCATGTTCAGGTGAATACGTCTGTGAAATTCAAACCCTCAGGACAGACCACACTATCATGAAAGCAAACACGGCAGTCCTGGTGGCCTCGGCTTTGACATTCATTCCCTTTAAGACAATGCTTAGGAAAAATTCTCCCTCAGCTTCTCAGTCCCCAAGAGTAACAAAAAAAGTAGTATCAAACCTCTCAAAAACTGTGTCTTCCAATATAACTGAAAAATATGTATGTGTGTGTGTATGTATATGTGTGTGTGTGTGTGTGTGTGTGTATATATATTTTTTTCTCTAAATAGGAAAATAGTCCATGAAGAAATCCATTGAACTAACTGCTGTAAAGCTAGGAAACCAAACTACGGGTGTAGGAACTTCAAAAAACTATTAGAATTGGCCTGATTTTATTGCCTTTTGGGATTTGAGAAATCACTGTGGTGTGCTGATGAGAGGTTTTTCTCATTAATCTTACACTGGGATGAAATCTGTCCCTGCATAGAATCCAAACCCTTAAGAATTACAGGAGGCTAAGAGAAGTCATTAAGTTAATTTAAGATGTTACCTAATTCATTTACCATTTTTTGAGTACCAGGCATTTTACTAGATGTTTCATGTGAGAAAAAGACAGCTCCTCTACCCAAGAAGCCTATGGTCAAATGAGGGTGACAATCAATGCAAGAACAGCTGCAAGTCTTAAAGGTTGGACAAGGGCCTAAGTCAACTTATGTGAGGAGGTGATGCCTGGACTAGTCTTGAACCAGATCAAGGAATGTACTGAAGAGATGGATGCAAAGGGAAGGAGCAAGGAACGGTCCAGGAACAAGGTGGAGGCTACAGGAAAGGCCCTGAGGCATGAGAGAAGACAACAGACTGGAACACAAAGTGATCAGGGAAGTTGTGAGAGATAAAAGCAGGGAAGCAGGTAAGGGTCAGATTCTGAAGGTCTGTGTATGTCATGCTAAGTAGACTGGAGTCATTAAAGCATTTTCAATAAGGATATCGATGCGATGCCATCTAAGACGGAGCCTGAACCCCCATATCTCCACAATACGGCAAGAGTCACCTTTCTTTCAAGATCATTTGACACTGTTTCCTTAAGATGTTCATATTCTTGACTGAACTGTTTTCAACCAAGCCATACTGCTTTGGTCTATCTGTACAGGTGCTATTCTTTCTTGCTTTATGTTTGCATCATTTATAAATGCCAATATTAAACACATGTTCTAAACTCACTTTTCTACTATGGCAGCCACCTAACCCCACCCACCCTGAAGCTATGGGAGGAAACAGAGGAATTCTTCACTTGTGTCCTCCTAGTTGGGCACATGCTGGACTACCCTACCCACCTCCCGCCTTTCACGATCCAGTAAATAAAGCTGAGTAGTAAGTACCATGAGGAAGAGTGATATAACATACAAGAAACTATCATTTGGCCACTTTAACTACCTTCGTTAAAGTCATAAGATTAGCAAAGAAATCTTAGCTGCCAAAATGAATAGAAATACAGACATTGGCTATGCCAATGTCAGGATAAATTATCTGACACACAAACCTTATTTCATTAGGAATTTCTTCTTCCTCCTCCTCTTTATTTTTGCTTCTCCAGTAAAAGAATGCCCCTAAAATTAGTGCAATGCAAAAAATGATGATAACTGCACCAGTGCCAATGGTTCCAGCTATTAGTCCAATGCTCCTGGGCTGGGCTGCAAAATATATTTAAGGTATATTTAAAAAAAAAAAAGGAGAGAAAGAGAGAAAGAGAAATAGAATATGCTCACACAACTTCATAAACATAAAAGGCTACCAAAGAATCTTCTTAAAATATACAAAATTGCCTACAGTATTGTATCCATTTAAAGTTAAACCTCACTTAATTTTCTGTATCCTCAGTGGCTAGGACTAACACACAATAGGCTCACAAACATTTATTGAATGAACGAGCAATTCGTTCAATAAACGAACAGCTGTAAGAGAGCCACAACCAGGGCAGAGCAGGAAAAAGACCATACCTGACTACTTGCCTGACCTGCCCCAAATGAACCTGGCAAGCAGCAGGATAACTTGTTACCTCATCACAGCCAGATCATTCCCTTTTGCAACTGGAATTCAAACAACCCAGAATTCTCAACTAAAGAGAAAATTTCTGCACTGCTTATGTATGACCTGGGCACCCAACATTTAAGCAGATATAAGGGATTAGGAAAAAATACAAGAAGGTCTTGCCATGACTGTAAGATCATTACAAATTTTTAATATGTCTATAGCACTATATAATCAGAACTGATCTGATTCTAATGATCCTGAGAAGACATTTTATCATAAAGAAGAAGTCGTATTGCTGAGGCTGAGAAGTATACTAACACATCTATTAAACATCTTCAATAATGATTAAAATCAAAAGAATTTCTATTTAATCTTCAAACAACCTCTAAACAAGCAGAACTTTTCATTCCCTAGTTTAACAAAGATCTTGGCATTCAGACCCAGAGTGGACGTCAGAATTTTACATACTTACGAGAAATAACCTGGAGATCCAAAAGACAGGTGCTGGTCCCAATGGCATTAGAAGCCACGCACTGGTACAAACCTGATGACAGGGCGCTGATGTTCCGGATGGTGACTGTTCCCTGGACCTGGTCTGTCACAAAAGTAACAGTCAAGTGAGGATTTAGGAAAGAAAATAAGAAAACCAAAGAAATCAGCAGAAGACTATAAAAAGAGATAAACAGTGAAGAGCTATCAATACCTTTTTTTGGAGAGATTTTTTTGGTTCATGAAGGTTAAAGACTAAAATAATAACATATGTTAAAGACCCGGAGCTATAGAGGACTGTCCTAAATAAGGGCAGTCTTAGAACTTAATCTGCAGATTAGTGTGAGGTCCTAAAGGTGAGCAGCCTTCCCTGAGGAAATGTTGGCTAATGCCTATTTTAGAGAATTTATGATCAGAAACACCAAATTTTAATTTGAGGAAATGCAATAACATACAAAGCTAAACTCATTATAATAATGTCTGCTTCATACTTGATGGAAAACATATCCTCTCTGTGCTCAAGGGTGTAGACTGTTACTCCCTTCCAACAACTATGATAACCATTTGTGTAAGTCCAGCTCCTCCAAGAAGTGGACACCAAGACAAGCAGGAGGTTTACTGGAGGAAATGGCAGTAAGGGAAATGGAGAGGAACCTGGAGGAAGCAAGAAGAGGCTCAGACTGCAGTACAGGTCTGGCTCCCGTGAAGGGGAGAGGGAAGGAAGGAGGGAGCGTCTCAGACTGCAACACAGCCTTATGGAAGTTTCCACCAGGCTGATGGGGAGTCCTTGAGCCAAGGTCACCTGTTAAAGGCGTCTTAGACCTTGCAGGAATGGGCCTGCATTAGCAGCCCCACTGTCCCCAGTGACCGGCTGGGAGCTGCCCAGGCGAAGCAGTGGTGGACGCTGCGGGAAGCCACTGGGGCTGTCAGTCAATTATGTTCCCACAGCAGGAGATCTGAGCCATGCATTTCCCAGGTGACCACACCGATATTACCAAGAAATATTGCAGTGGTTCACATTTTAGTAACTTATCAACATTAGGATAGTTGATTTATTCCTTACAAACAAAACGCAAATGACTTACAGTGATAATAAAAACCTAAGTTAATAGTTATTACTACGTGCCAAGCACTGGGTAAGCTTTTACACATATGATCTCAATCTTTACACTAACTCTTCGTGGTATTGTTATCATCAATCCCATTGAACAGATAAGGAAACCGAGGCTTTAGATGAGTGATAAGATTACACAGCTGGGCAACAGGAACTGAAGGGAGGGCTGTCCTACCTCTAAGCTCAGGCTGCAGTGCGGTCTCCCTCAGGCAGTGCACAACTCTTCCAGCCACTCACCGCTCCAAAATAGCAGCAAATCAGGAAAAGCCTCCGGGTGGCACACTGGTGACACAAAGTCCACATACCCCTAGGGCAACACCTGGAGCTATCTCTACCCTGTGCTGACAACTTCTACATGAAACTAAGATTTAGTCACCTAGTTTCTTCCGGCAACCTTCATTTCTACTTAGATCAAAGGCAGAAGCAGAGTCATTTAACAAATAAATATTTATTGAGCACCTTTCTGTGTGCTGGATAATTTTTGAGGATGGTTATATCATGATGAACAAGACACACCCAGCCCTGTACTTTAAAGAGACAAGTAAGTGAGAAATCACAATAAGTGGGGTACGTGCCATCACTAGAGGATACAGAGTGCTTAAGAGGGGCATCTAGTGAGGATGAGCAAATTCTGAAAGACCCCCAGACAGCAACCGCCCTCAGGGTTATCTCCCTGCCTTCTAACATAATATAGTGGGTAGTGTTAACAAATGACTCATCAAACACACACTGAAATTAACTTCACTATACAGGCCAGGGAAGGGAGGGTTGGTTTTTTTTTTTTGCTTTTGTTTTTGCTTTTTAATGGGAGCATTTAAATGGTCGGACCCATACTATATGGATATCTTACTTACTATATAGATATCTTACTATATGGATATCTTACTATATGGATATCTTACTGACTTATACTTATGTCTTACTTGGACATTTGAACTGTACTGTACACATCCAAGTCAATATACTTGGTGGTTATTTGGTTCACACTTGTGTGTTATTTCCTTTTCCTTAAAAACTAACAACTCTGATGGCTACCAATGTATGAGGCTTTTCAGTGAATTCACTCAGATAATTGGGTCCGTCTGGAGGGAAACTGTTTTCTCCTCCTCCGCGTTCTATCTGATTTCCCGGGCTCTCCTTAACCATCCCTCCTATGTGCTCCCCAGCACCCTGTAATCCCTAGTGCTGGAACTTACCCCATTATTATAATTTCTTGCCTACTTGTCTCGTTAAGATAAGGGACTGTGTTTGTCTTGTTCATCACTGTATCATCATCCTCAGAAATTACCCAGCACACAGAAAGGTGCTCAATAAATAAATAAATAAATAAATAAATAAATGGGATATCTTCTCGAGTGTCTATTGTGTACCACATACACAGCACTAAGAGCTTTACATGTCTCATTTAATCTTACAAACCTTAAGTTTTATATTCCCTACTTTTCAAAGATGAAAAAGTTCAGAGAAGCTATGCAATTGGTCCAAGATCACACAGTACACAAGTAGCAGCACAAAAAATCAGGTCTGTCATGTCCAAAGCTCATAACCACCATACACACACTTGACTTTCTTGTAAGGTATTTAAAACCACAATATTCTGTGGGATGCATCTATAGGATATTTCCTAACCTTGCAATCAATGTCCCAATGCTGTGAGTATTAAACTAAGCCATCTGTCTAACTCCACCTTCAATACGTTAGCAAATGTCATCATGCAAGAAAACCATAATCTCTGGGCAACTAACCCCACAATTTCACACACTGTGTTGTTGTTTTCCTAAATCCTGCAATTCTAGAAATTTGATCAGCTCACACCAAACCAGTGATTTTGTTGACACTTCCCATAGAGAGAATTTGGGAAATTTTTAACAGCTGATCTAAGCAGCATTCTGGCACGCAGAAAGAGGTAAACTGTAAAGATTCTAAAATAAAATAAAATGACAACTTCAAAAAAAAGGTGAAGTCACTGTTCTTTCCTCCTCGGTGAGGCTGACACACCACGCCGGAGTGAACTCAGAACGTAACCAGAGAATGGGACAGACACATGAGTAACACAGGTCTAACCAGAAGCAGAAGAGGGCTGTTTAGGTAGTCAAGGCAACAACGCAGAGATGGGAGCACCTCTGCAGCCAGCACCAGACTGCTCCCTGCCACGGGCACAGGGCCCTTTCTGAAACGAAATGGGCTGATTCCTCAATCTGTCACTTCACTTGGCCTGCTCTGGAGGAGAGTAATTTGTTGAAATGAAGTTAGAGAATAAATCTTCTTTAGATCTTCTTTCTTTTAAAGAATAGGGGAAGTTCAACAGTGTGGAACTGCAGTTTGGAAAGCAACAAATTGCATCACACCCCAGTTCACAGCAATACTGTATCCCACACAAGCTGTGTACCTGGACCAGAAGCCCTACAGAATTTAGAGAGAAATAAATGTAAGTGCACATCTCCACTTCCATCCTTTCTCCTTAGTTCCAGAACCACCTCTCTGCTGCCTAGTACACGGTGCACTGGCTAAGAGCATGTGTCCTAGACCCAGGCAGCCTGGGGTGGAACCTGCTCTACCACCTGCTAGCTAGGTGGTCATGAATGTGCTACCTCTTCTGCATCTATGTTTTTGATTCCTCGTGTGTGACATGGAACTGCCGCCATGCTTCTACATCACAGGCTACTGTGAGGACTGAGTGAGATAATGCACAGTGCCTGGCAAGGCTTCCACGTTGGGATTCCCTCTTGGCATCGCTTGGGAAATTTACATCATTTTCTGATTCATAAGAAAAATCAAGAAATTGGGAAAATGTTGAATGTCTCCAAATTCCAATAAATATTAATACTCAGGATTTGAGGTTGAGAGATCAGACTTCCAAAATCAAATTACTCTATATTTTATATGATTTATGCATTTTTAAAATAATAATGAGTGACCATAATAATAAACAGTGAGTCATTTCTTACATAAAAATTTCAGAAGTATTCTGTAGAAAAAAATAATGAATTTTTGGTTTATTGTTATTTGAACCAATATATTATGACATACTATATATATTTCAAAAATATGTTAAAAATTATCTCAACTAGATACAAACATTTGATAATAAAAAATAGTAAAAATGGGAACATTAACACAAAATAAATGCCAAAATAAAATCTATTTAAAATTCAAAGATAATATCACAAATACTTAATATTTAAACGCTGTCATTCTAAAAGAAAATTTAAAAACACTATACAGCATTAAGTATCCAACAGTCTTGATCTTTGTTTCACACCAAATTTTCCAGACATAGAAAGAAAATTTTATTTCCTTTCTGTGTTGATGTTGGTTGAATTAGGATGGAGATGGACAGGGGAGACAGAGAGAACCTGTCCCCATTAAGAGAACATCCTAAGCACCTCTGAGGCAGACGTGAAGACACACACTGCTTCATATTAGTTCATCTCCTTTATTTAACAGTGAAAATACTCTGCCTTTTTGCCCTGATTTTCGTTTTGTCATTGAAATTGGTATTACTTTTGCCAATTCAGATTTTAAATCCATTTCTGATTTCACGTCAGTGTATTCTACAGCAACATTCCCATCTACTTCTCTTTGCATTTCTGCTATTATTTTCAAAGAACTGTAATCTACAGCAAATACTCAAACGCTAGAAAACACCAGTGGACATTACTGGGCAATATTTGAATAATGCAAGATTTATATCTCTTTGGTATTAATAACACTGCATAGAATCACACATCAAAATACTAAGCTCAGGATTTATTTTACTTCTAAAATCTGTTATTTATTGGAATACCACTCATGGCATTTGTATAAAACATCATGGTTCATCACTGGCAACAGACGGGTCAGGAACACACACTTACAACATGGCAACAGCTACAATTAAGACTAACTGATTAGCTTGTGACTACTTTTCTCCTACATATTTCGGTCTAGGTTCCCAGAAATGTGGACTCTGAGCAGTCTTGCTTTTAACTTGACATCAGTAGATTCTTTCAAATCAAGATGTCTCTATGTTGATTGTTAAGATTTAATTATCAAAGGAGAATGGTGCTTAGTGCTCAAGAAACATCACCTGTTACCATTATCATTATTTCAGTCCCCATCTAGAGGTCTCAGAGGACCACTACCTCACTGCTTCCCTCAGGCAAAACTCTTAAGTATATCTTCTCTGAGTTAATAGTTACTGTTCATTCAATAGCTTAAGACAGAAATCTCAGTTAACTTTGACTCTTCTCTGAGTCCCAGTGTATCATCAAGCTCCATGTCTTGTTGATTTCTGGCTTCCATCTTTCTCGAATCCCACCCTGCCCCTATCCCTTCTCCATCCTGATCAACAGGTCCTTAGTTCAGGCTCTCTTCATTTCTTTTTTTTTTTTTTAAATTTTAATTTATTTATTTATTTATTTTTGGCTGTGTTGGGTCGTCGTTTCTGTGCAAGGGCTTTCTCTAGTTGCGACAAGCGGGGGCCACTCTTCATCGCGGTGCGCGGGCCTCTCACTATCGCGGCCTCTCTTATTGCGGAGCACAGGCTCCAGTCGCGCAGGCTCAGTAGTTGTGGCTCACGGGCCTAGTTGCTCCGCGGCATGTGGGATCCTCCCAGACCAGGGCTCGAACCCGTGTCCCCTGCATTGGCAGGCGGATTCTCAACCACTGCGCCACCAGGGAAGCCCCCTCTTCATTTCTTGATGGAGCTATTATCAAAGCCTCCTATCTGTGACCTGGCTGCCAATCTCTCATCCTGATTGCTGAGGCTGTTTCTAAAATGCAGATCTAGATATCTTCTCTGGCTTTATAAAAAGGTCAGTCAATATCCACAGCCTCAAGGACAACATCCAAATTCTTTGAATGCTATACAATGACTCTCACAATCTGGACCTGAACTTGCCAACCTCCTCTCTGGTCAAACCTTCATGAATCTTTATGTCAGATCATGAATTTTTATTCACGATCAAAGGTCAAACCTTTGTGAATCTTTATTCATAGTTCTTCTCACTTTAAAATGTCAAAATTTTTAGTGTGTGTGGGATTAAGATGGTAGAGTAGGAGGACTGGGCTCATCTCCCTCATGAATACATCAAAGCTACAACTATATATAGAACAAATCTCACTGAAATCAACCTGGGGACCAGCAGGATGGCTCTTCTACAACCAAGGCTGTAAAGAAAGATCCACACAGAGTCTGGTAGTAAGGGAGGAGAAGCGATCTGGTTGGGACCCCCATCTCTAGAGGGGGACACAGAAGAGGAGGGGATATCACAGGCTCGAGGATCCTCCCTGGGGAGTGAGGGGTCTGAGCCACATATTAGGCAGCCCAGCCCTGGGGTCCAGCACTAGGAAGACAAGCCCCCTTGGTGGTCTGAAAACCAACGTGGCTTACTGGAGGGCTGTAAGAAACCAAGACTACACTCTTGAAGAGTACATGCACAGACCTGCTTGCTGCCAGTCGCAGCACAGAAGCAGCAGACTGGAAACTGTGTGGAGCTCTGGCCAGCCTGCCAGGACCACCCTGGCATGCCCCCATCCGGCAATGGCAACCTGCTCCAGCCACTCTTGTTCCAAAGCTGCTCTCCACTAAGGTGGAGGCTGCTGTTGCCAACAAGTGTGCACACACTTTGAGAGAAGAGAACTTGGTCTGTCCCCGGCCCTGCCTCTGACCAGGGCAAAGGCAGCCACGGCCAGTGCACGCTTTGGTGCACACACTCAGAAGGGTGAAAGGCTAGCTCCAGGGCAGAAACAGCCATCCCCTGAGCACGTGTCCCTGCACATACTGGGGAGGGAGCCAGCCCAGTAGTGTGGAACCAACCCCTCTGGCCCCGACCTAGCCTCTAACCCAGGTGCACACACTGGGGAAAAAGTGAAAGCAGCATAGAAGTGCAGCCCCAAATCCTCAGGTCCTGGCCATACTCCAAACCAAGGCTGAGAATGCCATCACACCTGGGAGAAATCCAATTCCCTCAGAGGTCCTGCTCCAACCCCTATGTCCCCAATCCCACCCCCTGATAGGGTGGTGATGGCCACTGAGCACAGGAGAAGCTCCAACTCACACCTGGCTCCAGCTCTAGCCCCTCCATCTCCAGCCCTACCACCCATCAAGGTGGTAGCTGCCAGCACACCCCAGGTGAAGACACAGCCCATGCTCATTTCAGATCCAGTTCTCCCACCAAAGCCACTGGGCACATGCAGACTGCATAGGGACATTCCCACACAGGGACACACCTTCAAGACTGGGAAAGGTAACTGTTTCACCTAATTTCAGAGTCAGAGAAAGTTAAACAAAATAAGAAGAGGAAGGAATATGTTTCAAACAAAAAACAGAAACAAAAACAAAAAACCTTGACAAAACCCTAATAAAACAGAGATAAGTAATTTACCTGATAAACAGTTCAAAGCAATGGTAATGAGAATGACAACTGAACTTGGGAAAAGAATATATGAACACAGTGAGAACTTTTAATAGAGAACTAGAAAACATAAAAAAGAACCAGACACAGCAGAAGAATATAGTAAGTGAAATGAAAAATACAGTAGAGGGAATTAACAGCAGATAAGGTGATACAGAAGAATGCACAAGTGATCTGAAAGATAGAATAATGGAAATCACCCAATCAGAACAGCAAAAAGAAAAACAGATTTAAAAAATGAGAATAGTTTAAAGGACCTCAAGGACAACATAAGTGTACTAACATTTGCATTATAGGAGTCCTATAAGGAGAAGAGAGAGAGAGAAAGAAGTAGAAAATGTATTTGATGAAATATGGTTGAAAACTTCCTGAACTTGAAAAAGGAAACAGATATACAGGTCCAGGAAGCACAGAGAGTCCCAAACAAGATGAACCCAAAGAGACTCACACCAAGAATTAAAATGGCAAAAGTTAAAGATAAAGAGAGAATTTTAAAAGCAGCAAGAGAAAAACCAAGAGTCACATACAAGGGAACCAATATAAAGCTATCAGCTGATTTTTCTGCAGAAACTTTGCAGACCAGAAGGGAGTAGCATGATATATTCAAAGTGCCGAAAGGGATAAAACCTACAACCTAGGACACTCTACCCTGCAAGATTACCATTTACAATTGAAGGAGAGATACAAAGCTCCTCAAACAAGCAAAAACTGAGAGATCATCAATACTAAGCTGACCTTACAAGAAGCATTAGAGAGTCTTCTTTAAGTAAAAAAGGCTACAACAAGAAATAAGAAATTATAGGAAGGGAAAAATCCCACTGGTAAAAGCAAATATATAGGAAAGGCTGAGAATCAACCAGTTAAACAAGTCAGCACAAAGGTTAAAAGACAAAAACTGTAAAGTCAACTTTAACTACAATAAACAATTAAGGGATTGACACAAAGATATAAAATATGACATCAAAAACAGAAAATGTGGGGGAGAGGAATAAAAATGTAGTACTTTTAGAATGTGCTTAAACTTAAGTGACTATCAGTTTAAAACAAGCAAATATAATTATAGGTCAACATATATGAACTCCACGGTAAGAGCAAATCAAAAACCTACAATAGGTACACAAAAACTACAGAGAAAGAAACACAAACATAACACTAAAGAAAATCACCAAACCACAAGGGAAGAGACTAAAAGAAGAAGAAAAAAACAGGGAAGAACTACAAAAACAACCAGAAAACAAGTAATAAAATGGCAATAAGTACTTACCTATCAATAAGCACTTTAAATGTCAATGGACTAAATGCTCCAGTCAGAAGACATAGGGTGGCTGATCAGATAACACAAACAAGATCCATCTATATGCTGCCTACAAGAGACTCACAGTGCTAAAACCCACATAGACTAAAAGTGGGAGAATGGAAAAAGATATTCCATGCAAATGGAAACAATAAGAAAGCTGGGGTAGCAACACTCATATGAGACAAAGTAGACTTTAAAATAAAATCTATAAAAAAAGACGAAAAGGTCATTATATAATGGTAAAGGGATCAATACAAGAAGAGGATATAAAATTCATTAACATATATGCACATAATATAGGAACACCAAAATATATAAAGCAAATGTTAATAGATATAAAGGAAGAAATTGACAATAATACAATAATAGTAAGGGACATTAACACCTCACTTACATCAATGGATAGATCATCCAGACAGAAAATCAATAAAGAAACAGTGGCCTTAAATGACACAGTAGACCAGATGGACTTAATAGATATCTATAGGACATTCCATACAAAACAAAAGAATGCACATTCTTTTCAAATGCACATGGAATGTTCTCCAGGATAGATCAATTGTTAGGCCACAAAACAAGTCTCAACAAAATTAAAAGGGATATAAATTATATCAAACATATTTTCCAACCATAATTGTATGAAACTAGAAATCAATTATAGGAAGAAAAATAGGAAAAACACAAATACATAGAGACTAAACAACATGTTACCAAAAAACTAATGGGTCAATGAAGAAATCAAAGAGGAAATCAGAAAATACCTTGAGACAAATGAAAATAAAAACACAATTTTCCAAAATTTATGGGATGTCGCAAAAGCAGGTCTACTGGGGTAAGTTTATAGCAATACAGACCTTCTTCAAGAAACAGGAAAAATCTCAAATAAACAACCTAACCTACCATCTAAAGAAATGAGGAAAAAAAAACCAAACAAAGTCAGAAAAAGGAAGGAAATAATAAAGATCAGAGTGGAAATAAATAAAAGAGACCAAAAGAAAAGAAAAGATCGGTGAAACCAAGAGCTAGTTTTTCAAAAAGATAAGCAAAATTAATAAGCTTTTTGCCAGGCTCATTGAGAAAAAAAGAAAGAGGACACAAATAAACAAAATAAGAAATGAAAGAGAATAAATTACAACTGATATCACAGAAATACAAACAATCATAAGAGAATACTATGAACAGTTATATGCCGACAAATTGGTCGAGCTAGAAGAGATGGATAAATTCCTAGAAACATACAATCTTCCAAGATTGAATCAGGAAGAAATAGATAACCTGAACAAACTGATTACTAGTATTGAAAATGAATCAGTAATTAAAAAAAAAACAAAACCTCCCAACAAAGAAAAGTCCAGGACTAGATAGCTTCACAGGGGAATTCTACCAAACATATACAGAAGAGTTCATACCTATCCATCTTATAGTGTTCCAAAAATTAAAGAGGAAGGAACACTCCTAAATTCATTCTATGAGGCCACCATCACCCTGATACCAAAACTAGATAACAATACTACCTTAAAAATTACAGGTCAATATTTCTGAAGAACAAAGATGCAAAAACCCTCAACAAAATATCAGCAAACCAAATTCAACAGTATATAAAAAGAATCATACACCTTGATCAAGTGGGATTTATTCCAGGGATGCAAGGATGGTTCAGTATCCACAAATCAGTCAATGTGATATACCACATTAACAAAAGGAAGGATAAAAATCACATGATCATTTAGATAGATGCAGAAAAAGCATCTGACAAAATTCAACACCCATTCATGATAAAAAACTCTCAGCATAGTTGGTATAAAAGAACATATCTCAAAATAATAAAGGCCATTTATGACAAACCCACAGTTAACAACATACTCAATGGGGAAAATCTGAAAGGTTTTCCTCTAAAATCAGGAACAAGACAAGCATGTCCATTCTCACTATTTCTATTTAACACAACATTGGAAGTCCTAACCACAGCAATCAGATAATAAAAATTTAAAAAGGGAAGAAGTAAAACTGTCACTATTTGCAGATGACACAATGCTATATATAGAAAGCCCTAAATTCTCCACCAAAAAACTACTAAAACTAATAAATGAATTTAATCAAGTTGCATGATATAAGATCAATATACAGAGATCTGCTTCTTTTCTATACATCAATAATAAACTATCAGAAAGGGAATACAAGAAAGAATCCCATTTACAATCATATCAAAAAGAATAAAATACCTAGGAATAAATTTAACCAAGGAGATGAAAGGCCTATACTTAGAAAACTATAACACACTGATGAAGGAAACTGAAGATGATACAAAGATATGGAAAGATATCCTGTGTTCATGGATTGGAAGAACTAATATTGTTAAAATGTCCATACTACCCAAAGCAATCTAGAGATTTAATGCAATCCCTATCAAAATACCCATGACATTTTTCACAGAACTGAAACAAATGATCCTAAGATTCATATGGAACTGCCAAAGACCCCTAGTATCCAAAGCAATCTTTAGGGGGAAAAAAAAAACAAAGCTGGAGGTATAATCCTCCCTGACTTCAGAATATACTACAAAGCTACAGTAATCAAAACAGTATGTTACAAAAAACAGACACATAGATCAATGAAACAGAATAGAGAGTCCAGAAATAAACTCACGCACACATGGGCCAGTTAATCTACAAGAAAGGAGGCAAAAATACACAATGGGAAAAGTCAGTCTCTTCAATGAGTGGTGTTGGGAAAACTGAACAGCTACCTGTAAAAAGATGAAATTAGAACATTTTCTCACACCACATACAAAAATAAATTCAAAATGGATTAAAGACTTAAATGTAAGATTGAAAACTATAAAACTCCTAGAAAAAAACATAGGCAATACACTCTTTCACATAAGTGTTACCAATATTTTTGGACCTGTTTCTTTAGGCAAAGGAAGCAAAAACAATAATAAACAAATGGAATCTAATTAAACTTAAAGGCTTTTACACAGTGCAGGAAACCACATACAAAATGAAAAAAATAACCTACTGAATGGGAGAAGATATTTGAAAATGACATGTCTGGTAATGGGTTAATATCCAAAATACATAAACAGTTCATACACCTCAATATCTAAAAAGCAAACAACCTGGTTAAAAATTGGGCAGAAGACCTGACTAGACATTTTTCCAAAGAAGACATACAGATGGCCAACAGACATATGAAAATATGTTCA
The DNA here is from genome assembly GCF_949987535.1 of Balaenoptera acutorostrata. Lineage (NCBI taxonomy): Eukaryota > Metazoa > Chordata > Mammalia > Artiodactyla > Balaenopteridae > Balaenoptera > Balaenoptera acutorostrata. The sequence goes on along the minus strand of NC_080067.1, from coordinate 86,132,164 downwards.
ACATTGCTAGTTATCAGGGAAATGCAAATCGAAAGAACGAGCTATCACTTCACACTGTCAGAATTGCTACTGTAAAAAAGACAACAAATAATAAATGTTGGCAACGATATAGAGAAAAGGGAACATACACTGTCAGTGGGAATGTAAATTTTTATACCCACTATGGAAAACAGCATGGAGGTTTTTCAAAGAAACTGAAAATAGAACTTCCATATGATCCAGCAATTCCACTGCTGGGTATATATCCAAAGAAAATGAAAACATAAATTCAAAGAGATGTATGCGGGGGCTTCCCTGGTGGCGCAGTGGTTGAGAATCTGCCTGCTAATGCAGGGGACACGGGTTCGAGCCCTGGTCTGGGAGGATCCCACATGCCATGGGGCATCTGGGCCCGTGAGCCACAACTGCTGAGCCTGCGCGTCTGAAGCCTGTGCTCCGCAACAAGAGAGGCCGCGATAGTGAGAGGCCCGTGCACCGCGATGAAGAGTGGCCCCCACTTGCCGCAGCTAGAGAAAGCCCTAGCACAGAAACGAAGACCCAACATAGCAATCAATCAATCAATCAATCAATAAATCTTTAAAAAAAAAAAAAGAAAGCAGGTGGATTCTTCTTAAGCCGCTGCCCTTTAAAAAAAAAAAAAAAGAGATGTATGCAACCTAATGTTCATAGCAGCATTATTTACAATAGCCAAAATATGGAAGCAACTTAAATGTCCATCAACAGATGAAAGGATAAAGAAGATGTGGCGGGGGGGAATACACACACACACACACACACACACAGAGGAATACTCAGCCATAAAAAAGAATGAAATTCTGCCATTTGCAACAACATGGATGGGCCTGGACGGTATTGTTCAGTGAGGTAAGTCAGACAGAGAAAGACAAAAACTGTATGTTTTCACTTATATATGGAATCTAAAAAATAAAACAAATGAATGAACATAACAAAACAGACTCAGAGATACAGAGAACAAACTAGTGGTTACCAGTGGGGAAAGTGGTTGGTGGAGGGTCAAGGAAGGGGAAGGGAATTAAGAGGTACAAACTACAAGGTATAAAAAAAAAAAAAAAGATACAATGATGTAATGTACAACACAGGAAATATAGCCAATATTTTATAATAACTTTAAATGGAGTATAATCTATAAAAATATTGAATCACTATGTTGTATATCTGAAACTAATGTAACATTGTAAATCAACTATACTTCAACAAAAAAGTCAAACTTTTATGCTTGTAAGATTTTGCATGCATGGTTCTCTCTATTGATAATAACCGCTTTTACCTGGTAAAACATCTACTCATCCCTTAAGATCCTTTTCTTCTCAGGAATTTCATTCCCTATAAAGTCCTTCCTAAACTCTTCAGGGAGAATTAATACTTCTATCATTTTAACTTTATAGCACTATAAACACTTTTATAGCATTAAATACATAGCACTGTAGTTATCTCTTTATATTGGTCTCCCCCATTAGACAGTGAACTCTAGAGTGGAGATATATCTCTTTATTTTTATATTCCTTTACCTTCCCCAACACTCTACCCTAAAGCAGTTGCACAGAATAAGTGTTGTGTCTGTGTATGTGTACACACGCACACACACACACACACACACACACACTAAAAGAATGGATGAATGTATGAACAAATGAATACAGTTATGATAATCGCTCATATTTAATTTTTTCAGAAGAGGGAGTAATGAACACTACATAGGACTAGCTTCTTTATGTCTGAGGGCAAAATAAAGGGGAAGTCTTATCTTTGGTCAGAATAACATCTCGATGAAGAGGAAATAAGCCCCTGTTTATTGGGCAAATTAGGTGGCTGAAGACTTTTCTGCTCCCCATGAGAGAAAAATGGACACACTCTCACTGGGAAGGGAAACAGAGTGGGAGTTCAAGAAGGAGAATCAAGATTCCTGAGGCTTCCCAGCCTGGCAGGAGAATGGGAGTGCTTTCTATCAGTGGACTTTGGGCAAACCTGGTATCCTCTCTGGGCCTCAGTCTCCTCCCTTGTAACATGATAGTGTTGGACTACAGTGATAGTTAAGATGTTCCATCTATGATCTCCATTACCAGCTTCTGCCCAGAGTTCTCAAGCAAGCAGGAGAGTTAATCATCTCTCTTCACTGCATTAAATTATGAAAGGATAAGGACAACAGAAGATTTCTTAGGAACCATGAAGGAAAAATGCATAATTTATAAAGAACATTGAAATAATCAGTAGAAGGTATGGGATAGAGTGTAAAAGAAAAAGCTGGGTAAATAGAAAACATAAAATATGGTATTAGAAATTAACTTAAGTATATCCAGTATCAAAATTAATGTAAATGGATTCAATCAATCAAAGGAAAAATGTTCTCAGATTGTAGACTGGAAACCAAACTAGATCCAGACATGCTGTTTACAAGAGATACACCTAAAACATAAAGCATGGAAACCCGAAAGTAAATGAACCATAAAAGAGAAACATAACAATAAGAATTAACCAAAGAAAGCTACTACAGGGGTTTTAATATCAGTTAAAATAACACAAAAATGCATATTAAGCATAGAGAATCAGTGAGATATAACAACCTATAAGTAACAGAGGCCCAGGATAGGTTAAAAAAAAGAAGGCATAATTGACAAATCCACAATCCTACTATGTGATTTTTAAACAAATCTCTCACATAAAATATTAGCTGAAACAAATAAAATATTGGTAAAGATATAAAGTATTTGAATAATACGACTAACAAATATAAATTTTAAGAAATATATATGTATACATACCCCCATTGTAGCACCTGTAAGTGGACAAAATAGCTCCTACTATTCTCTGCCTTGCTTACTCCATGCCAAACACACTGTCTTCTTTGTCCTAAAACACCTCTATCTTATTTGTACTGTTTCAGAGAATAGAAAAAGAGGAAGAACTGCCCAACTCATTTTATCATCTGCTACTAAAATTCAACCAAGGATAACACAAGACAGAAAAATATGGGCCATTCTCACTTATGATCACAGATGAGAAAGTTCTATTAAAATATTAGCATACTGCATATTAGCAATTTATTAAAAACTCATCACAAATAGACTTTATTCCAGAAATGCAAGGCTGTTTTAATGTTTGAAAAATCTATTAATTTAATTCACCTGTTGACATCTGGGGCTGGATAAGTCTTTACTGTGGCGGCTGACCTGTGCATATAGGATGTTCAGCAGCATCCCTGGCCTCTACCTACTAGCTGCCAGTAGCACCTTCCTCCCAGCTGTGACAACCGAAAATGTCTCCAGACACTGCCAAATGAAACTGTCCCTGGTTGAGAACCCACTGATGCAGAGGCTGATGAACTGTCTCATGTATTACGTTTCCACTTAATGGGACCTGGGCCAACTATACAGGCCTAATGAGACACTGCCCAGACTGCTATATTTTGCTTCAGATAATATCCATCGAACATAGTTTTCACTTATTTTAGAATTCAAAGTTTTATATACCAAAAGAACAATACTAAATCCACTTTATTATTCCTCTGTATAAAATCAAAGTATACCTCCACAGGATGCTGATTCTAAATTTACTCAGTATCTAGTATCCACATGTAAACTATATGAGGACAACTTTTTGGTAACTTTTATTGCGACATAATTTTATTTTATTTATTTATTTCTTTATTTTATTGCAGAGTGCCTAGTTTATTATGAAAGGGTTCTCCCAGTATGTACACAGGAACCCGAAGTATCAGTTTATCCTGCCCACACCCCCACCAAAGGCATATCAGCAACAACAGTGTTCCTTCATGGTACCTAGAAGAATTGCAGAACTGCTGGGGTGAAAACATCATTGATGCCCCCCGTGTTGTGTACTTTACACACTCTGAGGCAGTGTGATAAAGCTCTCAACACAGCAGCCTATCCAGGTAAGGACATCCACCGAATGCATTCTCCCAGGGCTAAGAGAGAATCTCACTACACACGAAGATACTGAAACCCAAACTCCAAAAGCCAGAGCTAGGGTCCAGGGCACTGGTTCTTCTACAGCACCAGTCGGACACATCAGAGCAACTGGGAAGCTTTCAACACTACACCTATAGGGCCCCACTTGGAGTCAGAGGGTTTGGGGACACCTGTGACCGGATGCAGAGGAGTGAATGCTCAGAGAGCAGGGATGCAGGAGGTCATCATTCCTTGCCCTCCTTTTTTCATAGTTGTATATAACCAGATACATACAAAAACATACAGTTCGCTTTTATTTATAATCAAATGGGCACTATACTTTCAAGTGCCTAATTCCCACTTTAAAACTTCATGCTGGATGCTGGTGGCAGGCCAAGATATTACTTTTTTATACATTAAATCCCACACTGGGCTTCAGGAGATAGATGATAAGAGAAAATAACTCACTGTCATCCCCCTTTGCCATGAGACCGGTAGCTCTGGTCTGCCAGGTATTGATAAAATAAGAGAAGGCAGCAAATCGGTGGACAAAAATCTTATGGGAGAGATGCCTGGCTGAAATACCAGACTCTACCCCAGAGGGAAACTGGCCTCTCTTAATCTAGAGCTATACTCGGACCAGCATGGACAGCACCTCATCAACCATCTGTTACAACGGAAAGCATCAACTGACACCTGTCCTTAGAAGCAGAATCAGGCGGGGGTGAAAGTTTTCTTTGCACAACAAAAGTGGACGTGTATACAGTGTATACAGCTTGTCCTCCACCAAGGCTAAGTTGAGGGGACTTGAGTATCAAGGACAAAGGATTTAAGCCAATGATCAGGGTGCCGCTGGGACTGGAATAAGAGGTGTTACTAGGCGTTCCCTACAACAAAAAGGGGTCTAGAGCTTGGTAACTTTACAACAAAGGTCTACCTTTTCTTGACAGCTCAGCCAGCTCTTCCCAGATGTGCTGCGCAGAAACCTCATCTCTTTTCAGCTTTGCTCACTTCAGTGCTTCCTGGTAGATCTCTTCTGCTTGTGCATATCGTTCTCTGTGCGTCAGGGCTGCAGCCAGATTACTGAGCAGCACGTGGAGCTCAGGGTGCTCCACCTGTCTCACCAGGTCTGACGCCCTCTGCGCGTGAACACGAGCCTCGTCGGAGCTGCCCTGTGCATACAGGGTGGTGGCCAGGTCACTCAGCAGCACGATGGTCTGTGGGTGTCTTCCTCCTAGTATTTCTTCAGAGATCTGTAAAGCTTCTTCATACATCCTTTGTGCCTGTGATGGCTGCTTGGAGAACAGAAGGTAGCGGGCATAGGTGTCTAGGCACATGCCCAAGAGGAGGTGGGTGTTGGCTTTTTCTTCCACTGACAAAGTGTCTTCTGATAATTCCTTTTCTCTTTCAATTTTTTCCTCTAGAGCTGAAATGCAGAATTATAGCCAGCAAGAGCCAATTCCTGTCTATCCTGAGCAGTATAAGTAGTGGCCAGCTTTAGAGAGATTTGTATTATTGCATTGTCTTCCTGTTGCATGGCCCCTCCAAGCAAGTAACTCATTGCTGTTCTAAAAAGTTTTTCCGCATTTTCAAGCTGACCCCGTATAAATGATAAGTTGGCCATCAAATCATAAGTGTAAAAGTGATGGCATTCTTGTTATCACTCTTATAGGCAAGATGAAGAGCATCATGCAAAATTAGCTTCGCCTCTTCTGGCTCATCTTTCATGATGCACAACTGCCAGCCGCAGCAGTTGTGAAATTGTGAAATTTTTTGTTCTAGTTCTGTGAAAAACGCCATTGGTAGTTTGATAGGGATTGCACTGAATCTGTAGATTGCTTTGGGCAGTATAGTCATTTTCACAATGATTTGGATTCTTCCAATCCAAGAACATGGTATATCTCTCCATCTGTTGGTATCATCTTTAATTTCTTTCATCAGTGTCATAGTTTTCTGCACACAGGTCTTTTGTCTCCTTAGGTAGGTTTATTCCTAGGTATTTTATTCTTTTTGTTGCAATGCTAAATGGGAGTGTTTCCTTAATTTCTCTTTCAGATTTTTCATCATTAGTGTACAGGAATGCAAGAGATTTCTGTGCATTAATTTTGCATCCTGCTACGTTACCAAATTCGTTGATTAGCTCTAGTAGTTTTCTGGTAGCATTTTAAGGATTCTCTATGTATAGTATCATGTCATCTGCAACCAGTGACAGCTTTACTTCTTCTTTTCTGATTTGGATTCCTTTTATTTCTTTATCTTCTCTGATTGCTGTGGCTAAAACTTCCAAAACTATGTTGAATAATAGTGGTGAGAGTGGACAACCTTGTCTTGTTCCTGATCTAAGTGGAAATGGTTTCAGTTTTTCACCATTCAGAATGATGCTGGCTGTGGGTTTGTCATATGTGGCCTTTATTATGTTGAGGTAAGTTCCCTCTATGCCTACTTTCTAGAGAGTTTTTATCATAAATGGGTGCTGAATTTTGTCGAAAGCTTTTTCTGCAATTATTGAGATTATCATATGGTTTTCATCCTTCTATTTGTTAATATGGTGTATCACATTAATTGATTTGCATATATTGAAGAATCCTTGCATTTCTGGGATAAAACCCACTTGATCATGGTATATGATCCTTTTAATGTGCTGTTGGATTCTGTTTGCTAGTATTTTGTTGAGGATTTTTACATCTATGTTCATCAGTGATACTGGCCTATAGTTTTCTTCCTTTGTGACATCTTTGTCTGGTTTTGGTATCAGGGTGATGATGGCCTCATAGAATGAGTTTGGGAGTGTTCCTCCCTCTGCTAAATTTTGGAAGAGTTTGAGAAGGAAAGGTGTTAGCTCTTCTCTAAATGTATGATAGAATTCGCCTGTGCAGCCATCTGGTCCTGGACTTTTGTTTGTTGGAAGATTTTTAACCACAGTCTCAATTTCAGTGCTTGTGATTGGTTTGTTTATATTTTCTATTTCTTCTAAGTTCAGTCACAGAAGGATGTGCTTTTCTAAGAATTTGTCCATTTCTTCCAGGTTGCCCATTTTATTGGCATATAGTTGCTTGTAGTAATCTCTCATGATCCTCTGTATTTCTGCAGTGTCAGTTGTTACTTCTCCTTCTTCATTTCGAATTCTATTGAGTCTTCTACCTTTCTCTCTTGATGAGTTTGGCTAATGGTTTATCAATTTTGTTTATCTTCTCAAAGAACCACCTTTTAGTTCTATTGATCTTTGCTATCGTTTCCTTCATTTCTTTTTCATTTATTTCTGATCTGATGTTTATGATTTCTTTCCTTCTGCTAACTTTGGGGTTTTTTTGTTCTTCTTTCTCTCATTGCTTTAGGTTTAAGGTTAGGTTGTTTATATGAGATGTTTCTTGTTTCTTGAGGCAGGATTGTATTACTATAAACATCCCTCTTAGAACTGCTTTTGCTGCACCCCATAGGTTTTGGGTCATCGTGTTTTCATTGTCATTTGTTTTTAGGTATTTTTTGATTTCCTCTTTGATTTCTTCAGTGATCTCTTGGTTATTAAGTAGTGTATTGTTTAGCCTCCATGTGTTTGTATTTTTTACAGATTTTTTCCTGTAATTGATATCTAGTCTCATAGCATTGTGGTCGGAAAAGACACCTGATATGATTTCAATTTTCTTAAATTTACCAAGGCTTGATTTGTGACCCAAGATATGATCTATCCTGGAGAATGTTCCATGGGCACTTGAGAAGAAAGTGTATTCTGTTGTTTTCGGATGGAATGTCCTATAAATATCAATTAAGTCCATCTTGTTTAATGTATCATTTAAAGCTTGTGTTTCCTTATTTATTTTCATTTTGGATGATCTGTCCATTGGTGAAAGTGGGGCGTTAAAGTTCCCTATTATGATTGTGTTACTGTTGATTTCCCCTTTTATGGCTGTTAGCATTTACCTTATGTATTGTGGTGCTCCTATATTGGGAGCATAAATATTTACAATTGTTATACTTTCTTCTTGAATTGATCATTATGTAGTGTCCTTCTTTGTCTCTTGTAATAGTCTTTATCTTAAAGTCCATTTTGTCTGATATGAGAATTGCTACTCCAGCTTTCTTTTGATTTCCATTTGCATGGAATATCTTTTTCCATCCCCTCACTTTCAATCTGTATGTGTCCATAGGTCTGAAGTGGGTCTGTCGTAGACAGCATATATACGGGTCTTGTTTTTGTATCCATTCAGCCAGTCTAGGTCTTTTGGTTGGAGCCTTTACACCATTTACATTTAAGGTAGTTATTGATATGTATGTTCCTATTACCATTTTCTTAATTGTTTTGGGTTTGTTATTGTAGGTCTTTTCCTTCTCTTGTGTTTCCTGCCTAGAGAAGCTCCTTTAGCATTTGTTGTAAAGCTGGTTTGGTGGTGCTGAATTCACTTAGCTTTTGCTTGCCTGTAAAGGTTTTAATTTCTCCGTCGAATCTGAATGAGATCCTTGTTGGGTAGAGTAATCTTGGTTGTAGGTTTTCCCCTTTCATCACTTTAAATATATCATGCCACTCCCTTCTGGGTTGCAGAGTTTCTGCTGAAAGATCAGCTGTTAACCTTATGGGGATTCCCTTGTATGTTATTTGTTGTTTCTCCCTTGCTGCTTTTAATATATTTTCTTTGTGTTTAATTTTTGATAGTTTGATTAATATGTGTCTTGGCGTGTTTCTCCTTGGATTTATCCTGTATGGGACTCTCTGCACTTCCTGGACTTGATTGACTATTTCCTTTCCCATATTAGGGAAGTTTTCAACTATAATCTTCAAATATTTTCTCAGTCCCTTTCTTTTTCTCTTCTTCTTCTGGGATCCCTATAATTCGAATGTTGGTGCATTTAATGTTGTCCCAGAGGTCTCTAAGACTGTCCTCAATTCTTTTCATTCTTTTTTCTTTATTCTGCTCTGCGGTAGTTATTTCCACTATTTTATCTTCCAGGTCACTTATCCGTTCTTCTGCCTCAGTTATTGTACTATTGATTCCTTCTAGAGAATTTTTAATTTCATTTATTGTGTTGTTCATCATTGTTTGTTTGCTCTTTAGTTCTTCTAGGTCCTTGTTAAATGTTTCTTGTATTTTCTCCATTCTATTTCCCAGATTTTGGATCATCTTTATTATCATTACTCTGAATTCTTTTTCAGGTGACTGCCTATTTCCTCTTCATTTGTTTTGTCTGGTGGGTTTATACCTTGCTCCTTCATCTGCTGTGTATTTGTCTGTCTTTTCATTTTGCTTAACTTACTGTGTTTGGGGTCTCCTTTTTGCAGGCTGCAGGTCTGTAGTTCCCATTGTTTTTGGTGTCTGCCCCCAGTGGCTAAGGTTGGTTCAGTGGGTTGTGTAGGCTTCCTGGTGGAGGGGACTAGTGCCTGTGTTCTGGTGGATGAGGCTGGATCTTGTCTTTCTCATGGGCAGGACCGTGTCCAGTGGTGTGTTTTCGGGTGTCTGTGACCTTATTATGATTTTAGGCAGCCTCTCTGCTAATGGGCGGGGCTGTGTTCTTGTCTTGCTAGTTGTCTGGCATGGGGTGCTCAGCACTGGAGCTTGCTGTTTGTTGAGAGGAGTTAGGTCTTAGCGTTAAGATGTAGATCCCTGGGAGAGCTTTCGCTGTGTGATATTACATAGAGCCGGGAGGTCTCTGGTGGACCAATGTCCTGAACTCGGCTCTCCCACCTCAGAGGCACAGGCCTGACACCCGGCCGGAGCACCAAGACCCTGTCAGTCGCATGGCTTTTGGGAAGTCTGAGGTTCTGCCAGAGTTCAGTAGGTGTTCTGTAGGAGCTGTTCCACATTTAGTTGCATTTCTGATGTATTTGTGTGGAGGAAGGTGATCTCCACCTCTTACTCCTCCGCCATCTTGAAGGTCTCTCCAACAGAACTGATAGTGTGACTTGCTCAGGTACGTCGTTCATTCTGTGGCTTCCATTGTTCAGGTCCAGAGTCAGTCATTTGTTAGCAACACATACATATCTTCAAAGGCAATGCTGCTCCAGGGACCAGTGCAAAGCAGTCACTGGGCGCCCAGACCTCGTGTCGGGGAGGCCGGTCTGCTTGTCCTGGAGCTTCGGCCTGAAGGGCAGGCATCCGAGGTAGCGCTTAGCTAGATTTGCTGCCTGGTGGGCACCGTCTCTGGCTTTCTCTCCCTGCCTGGCTCTCACTGGGGTGCCATCTTTTTTTTTTAAATCATAGAATCTTAATGCTGATACAGAGGACCTTGGAGATGATATTGTTAAATCGCCTTATTTTACAAAAAGGCAACAAAGAGGTGAACTGTCACAGAAATAGTTACTGGAAAATCTAGAACTTGAATATAGTTTTCAGGATTTCAAGACAAGAGCTAATTTAAACATGCCACTTACAATGGTACTATTAACAGATTAGTCCACCAAAAAAAAAAAAAAAGCTATTTAGCCCACAGTATGGCTAAAACATCTAGCAATGAACAATCAGTAGGGAACAACAGCATTGCAGTGATCATTATTAGAGTAACCCAAAAGTTATTATGTTGAAAAGAAGTTTTTTAAAATAATACTGGGCTAGGTTAACTAAAAAGTGATGGGAAGGTCCATTAATAATTTCTGTGGGGATTCTTAGAGGAAACTTAAAAGCTCTTAAGAGGCTGGTGATCCTGGTTCTTTAATGTCTAACTTCACCATACAACTTAGGACTTTCCTTTCCATGACAGGTCTATACCAAAAATATGATTCAAACTAATCAGGCATAACTAAGGTTGTTTGGGACCTCTCCACTAACTGCCAACTCCTTAAGTTAAGATTTGCAAATCTGCCCTGAGAATGCTAGAAGAGACATGCTCTGTATCAGAGATGATACAACACACAAGACTGCTAAATTTTATTCTCTTGAAATAAAAATTACATATATAATTCTGTAATTTCCCTCATTTCATAAATTTTCCTCAATTTTTCAAGGGTGTTTCCTTTAATATCAAATTTAAGCAGCTGGATTTACATGCAGAAAACCATCGGTGATACTCATGCCTCCTCCATCTTTACCTATCTGGTGTGATCAACTCCTGGATCTCCCATGATCTGAGGCCTTTTCCTGTTCTCTTTCCCATCTTCCTCCTCTAATTAGACTTGAGGCTGAAAACAGGATGATTAACCCTCTCATGACCATGCTGATGTTTCTCATACTAAATTAGGCAGTTGTTTCTTCAGTAGGAAGTAGATTCTCAGTTATAAACTTCAAGGCTTGTCTTACAGTTAACAATTCAAGGAAACTACCAATTAGCTATTTTAAGTCTTCACTACAAAGGGACAGAATTTCCATATATAGTTACCACTGGATAAGATATATTTCATAAAGGCAGCATTGCGAAGATGAAAGGAGATATTTTTATTCTCTTTAAAGTTGAAAACACAAAACGATCCAGATAGCTTTTTCAGCAGTTACAAATAGAGTGTGTTATTTTTCAAGCTCTATTAAAGTCAATTACTTTGTGAGCCTGTGAGTGAGAATTTTCCATGATAATGAATTAAATGGGTGAAGCAACACCGTACATACCCTGAGTGGCTGTTGGGGGTAGTTGGAGGCTACTGTCTAGCTTCTCCCAAAGGTAAGTTGGTCGAGGAGTGCCTTCCTCTGAGCTACAGAGCAGGATGACATCGCTGCCGATATCCTGGGGTCCTTGGATTTGGCAGTGTGGGGCAGAAGGAGGAACTATAATAGGAAGGGTAAGCAATAAAGAATACATTTACCATGAGCCAAATGATGACCGAGGAGACATCAACATTCAGCACTAGAACCTCAGGTAACACTGTTTTGGGGACACATACCAGAAGACTACCTCATGAGCAAAGCCAGTGAATGGTATGTACGATGCACAGGTTTGGCCATAGGTGCAGGGCCTACAACTTCAGCTGGCAGGGAGCAAATATGTAAAAGGGGCAACACCCTCTGATTATATTTTTAAGATATCTTATGGTTTTAGTTTCACTATTCTTCCTCCAAAGAAGTATTTGAAGAATTCTTAAGATCCTTCATGTCAACACATTGCTTTTAAAAGCATTACTGAATACACACATGTTCAGAGCAGCATTATTCACAATAGCGAAAAGGTGGAAACAACCCAAGTGTCCATAGAGGGATGGAAGGATAAACAAAATATAGTGTATACATACAATGGAATATTATTTAACCTTGATAAGTAAGGAAATTCTGACACATGCTACAACATGGATGAACCCTGAGAACACGCTAAGTGAAATAATTCAGTTATAAGAAGACAAATAATGCATGATTCCACTTATATGCAGCACCTAGGGTACTCAAATTCATAGAAAAAGAAAATAGAACAGTGGTTTCCAGCTGCTGAGCAGAGGGAGAAATGTCATTTAATGAGCAGAGTTTTATTTTTGCAAGTTGAAGAAAGTTCCGGAGATTGGTTGCACAACAATGTGAATATACTAAACTGTTCACTTAAAAATTGGCTAAGATGGTAAATTTTGTTATATTTTACCACAATTAAAATTTTTAATTGATGAAAGAGCCCCCTTGTAAAGAAGATATTTCAAGGAACAGCATCCACTTACCCTGCCGGCTACTCTCGGCTAAGACCACCTTACCATAGTTCTTTGTTACTTTACAAACAAAACCAGACACACCAACATTATACCAACTTCTGTTTTATGGTGGGAGGAGTCAGAGCAAGGTTCAAGTATATCTACTACTTGATAGTAATGCAATGGACATTTTATAATCACTAAGACAGATAAGGACACAAAGGATGTGAAACAAAAAATTACGCACAAAAAAAGAATACTAAAGGAAGAAGGTGATAGTTTATAGTGAAAAAGCAAGCAAATAAAAATATAAACTAAGCCCATGGCTTGGATTCTCATATTGGGTAATGCATACAGTAGAGTTTAAATACAAGTGATGATGCACTTGCAATGCTAATGACTTTTTAATAAATGTGTTCAACCTTGCAAAAATGAATGAATGAGTGGAAAATGAATGCACTACACAGAGGAACCAGCAAAGAAGATGGGTGGGGGAAGAGAGAACAATGAAAGGGTTAGGGAGAAAGACTGAAAAATCTCAGGGAATCTTAACTGCTGTGATGAGATAAACCAATCTCAATTTACTGCTTTAAACATGGCCACCATGAGGCTGTGAGGGGAAAGCCAAAATAATTATTTGAAGGTAGTAGTAACTATAAGGTAAATTACAGGGTTTTTTTCTTCCTTTAAAAAATGAAAAAATAAATGTGGCTCATGTGGGAAGCTCACTACCTAAACTACAGGTGTAAGCATCAAAATAATGTTAAATTCCAATAGTACTCTGTATTCACTACTCAGAGTGCTTTAAAGTCTATATAATTTTAATATATTTGAATGAATAATAGTTCTAGGACAGAAATCTCCCACTTGTCCTTGGTTTTCTTATTCTGTTTGAAGACTGGGAGAACAAGGCGCCAGGGCTATAGCATTTTCTTGTCCAAAGAAGGAAAATGGCAAGAACCCCCAACACTGGTATCTTCAAGTGACTCAACAGTGGAAGGGAAAAGGGGGAGAATGTACCAAGGAATCCTGGAGTCGATTCTGGACTTCAGTAGGATGAAGGACAGGCCAGAGCATCAGGCTTCTCTAAGTACTTCTCATCCTCCCCAGATGAACTGAATTTAGCCACTTCTACCACAAGTACCCATTTAGGAGGCAGCGCTTTATTTCAGGAGCAGCGGAAGTGAGAAATAAAACGTGCTCAGAATGAATTTAATTTAGCATGAGATAGTCTATCTGTATGGTATAATAGAACGAATACTGGTTTGAGTACAGAGACCTAAATTTTAAGCTAAACTTTATTGTTGTTCATGGTCTATAAAACCTTGGAAAAGACTCTAAATCTATTTGATCTCGGTATTAAGACCAAACTGCTCATATAATTTCTCGTTCAAACAAGGATACTTTTGAGAGTAAAAGGAAGTATTATTAAAATTCTTCCAGGACAAGAGGTGAAAGCTTAGAACTGTCGGGGGCCTACTCAGCATTACATAGATATGAAGTAGTAGTAAATTTATTCTCACATGTGCTAAAACCCCTGCTCCCTGCTTATAATCAATTGTTCTTGATTTAATTTGCTCTCAACAATAAGCCCTATCCTATAAAAGCTAGGAAAAGTGAGAGGCCATTTTTGATGGTATTTTATACCACCTTTCTCCACCTTGAGGAAAAGTCATTTAACAAGTAAGCTTTCGAGAGCCACCTGAAATGGAGTAATGGGTGGGGAGACTATGTGGACAAAGCATGGAGAAGCAGAGTCCAGATGGAGCCGAAAGGAGAGAGGACAGGAAAAGGACGCAAGCAGAAAGAGAGTACAGAAAAACTGGCAGAAGTAAACATGCTTGAGAGTAAATTCGTGAGTAAAGCCAAAGTACCTGCAACATTTCCTGTCACTCACCTAAAACTGTGAGACCGGTGACCCCAATATTCCTGCCCCCTCTATCTGGAAGGTTGTTAACCAAACACTGGTAGGTGCCTGTATCTGATAGCTGGGTGTTGTTAATGAAGATAGAGACATTGGTGGCTGGCATGGTGCCTGTAAATCCTACCCTACCATGGAACCGGGGGGCACCGTCAAACATCTGTCCACCTTGATACAGAATGACCTGCAAAGGAAAGCAAAAGAAATAAATTGGCCACGGCATCTCCTTCTAGACACATAACAATAACTATCTAGTAAACAGCAGACTATACCAAACATTGGAAAATTATATTTCTAATATTAGAGTTGTCACCAACTTTTTTTTTTTAATTATTTGTTGGGCTTTTTTTTTCTTTTTCATTTCATTTTATTTTATTTTATTAACATCTTTATTGGGTATAATTGCTTTACAATGTTGTGTTAGTTTCTGCTGCATAACAAAGTGAATCAGCTATATGTAGACATATATCCCCATATCCCCTCCCTCCTACCCTCCCTATCCCACCCCTCTAGGTCACCAACTTTGTACTACAGCACTTATCTGTAGATATCAGGGGGTCTAAATTCTTACATACCAAACTGGAATAACATCGTATCCTTACCTAACTCAACAGAATATAGAAAGTGCATTTTATGATACCTTACTATTAGTTCATAAATACTTTTACCAGTGCAAAAAATTAATTCCAGAAAAAATGTTAAAAAAAATGAACACTGCCATTCTCATGCTTACCAGGTCACAAAATGATAGCTCACAGTTATAGACTGAATATAAGTGAACGCCATAAAAGGGAAGAAGAGTTATGAGTCCATGATTGCTTATCTATGTCCATTTCTTTACCAAAGTTAACTCTTCATGGGAGAGGACTCAGAGTGGTACTGCAAAAAGCCCCTTGGGCTGAGAGTGAGGTACCTGGTTTTATCTTAGCTCTACCTTAAATGTCTGGCAGACTGTGGTCAAGTCTTTGGTTGCCTCTGTCACTGACTCCTAAAATGATGAAGCTGAACAAAACGATCTCAAAGGCTCAGTCTAATTATTAAAGTTCCATGGATTAAGGAAATAGAAGAGGTTCCTGTTAAATATATCAATTTAAATTTCCTATCAGAAAACTCAGCTTATCAAATATTTTTAGGTAGTAAAAAGCTTACTGAAGCCAAAAAGCTTCATAACAGAAATAAGTTAATTTTGGGAATGAAGGTATAGTCATGGTCACAATTCACTAATTTTCCAAGGATTATTTTTTGCAGTGGGTATCGCATATTATGGGATCTTTTACCTACAACTGATACACCTTATTAGATAGTAGCTTCTATTTTCACGTACCCTAATTTATTTGAGACTCTTGGAAGAGATCTAGTGTGCCTGGCTTTGTTTATTTTAAAATACTTGTGCAATTAACCAAAAAAATCAAGTACTACCTAATGTTACTTCCTTAATATTATCACTATCTTTATTTATTTATTTTTAATTAATTTATTTTTATTTTTGGCTGCATTGGGTCTTCATTGCTGCGCGTGGGCTTTCTCTAGTTGTGGCGAGCGGGGGCTACTCTTCATTGCAGTGCACGGGCTTCTCATTGCAGTGGCTTCTCTTGTTGCGGAACGTGGGCTCTAGGCGTGCAGGCTTCAGTAGTCGTGGCTCGCGGGCTCTAGAGTGCAGGCTCAGTAGTTGTGGTGCACGGGCTTCTCAATGTGGTGGCTTCTCTTGTTGCGGAGCATGGGCTCTAGGCGTGTGGGCTTCAGTAGTTGTGGCACGTAGGCTCAGTAGTTGTGGCTCGCGGGCTCTAGAGCGCAGGCTCAGTAGTTGTGGCGCACGGGCTTAGCTGCTCCGCGGCAGGTGGGATCTTCCCAGACCAGGGCTCGAACCCATGTCCCCTGCATTGGCAGGCGGATTCTTAACCACTGCGCCACCAGGGAAGCCCTATCACTATCTTTAAAAAGTACTCTCTCATCCACCTATGTTAGTGCTAGTCCCTCCCTGTCAAAATATACTTTGCTTTTTCTGTCTCGGTATTTCCTGTCAGCAATGTGTTTTGATGAAATTCCAGGTTCCTACATAAAATCCTCAGAAGGATCCCCTTGACATCTCTTAATTAAAAAAAAAAAAATCTTTTACGAAGAGGATAGCTTCTTCTGATAGTTGACTAATAATGCAGGAGTAGGACTTAAAACAGCTTAGGTTCAGTGGAAGTATCACCTTATTCTAGAAATCAAATATGTACTCAAGATGCTTTCCTACCCACCTCTTGTGAAAAGATTAAAATTTCAGAGGCAGCACAGGATGGAACAGAAGTACCTGCTCAGGCTGGTTCGCGTTGGAGAGAGGAATGACCATCCAAATGACATTGAGGTTAATGAGGGCGGCGCTGGTACTGAAAGTACAGGGCAGGACTGCTGTCTGACCCCGGGCCACTTGGACACTCCCAGGGCTCTCGGAGACTTCCAGGGAAGCTGCAACACCTATAGAAGGAGGAAAAAAGAGGTTATATGATAGACCAAATCTCTTCCGAAAAGGTCTGTGTGTTTTATATTATCAGTAATGTAAACAGACTGACATGACAGTCTTACTAAACACCACTTTTGACCACTCACTGAGTCAAAATAATAAAAATTTTTCAACCTTTTACTTCTTAGAAACTGTAAAGGAAAAATATTAGAAGACACTTATTCTATTTTGTAAGACACTATCTGATATTTGCCAGATTCAAATACAGATTGGGAGAATTCAACTGACAGGGTCTAAGCAAAGCTTTAATGGTGATGAGGGATAAGAAATAAACTGAAAGTATTTTAAAGAATCATTACACAATAACACACTGTAAAATTAAATGCTTATATATAAATCCAACAAAATATGCTCAGGATCTATATCCTGAAAACTATAAAATGCTGATGAAAAATCAAATAAGACTAAATAAATGGATATGCAATGTTCATGGGTTGGAAGAATCAACACTGTTAAGATGCCAATCCTCTCCAAATAGATCTACGATGGAGAGCAATGCCAATCAAAATCGCCGCACGCTTTTTGCAGATATTGACAAGCTAATTCTAAAACACATGACAAGGCAAAGAACTAGAATAGCTAAAAGAATATTGAAAAACAAGAACAAATTTGGAGACGTTACACTATCTGATTTCAAAATTTGCTATAAATTAGCTATAGCAATCAAGACAGTGTAATACTAGCATAAGGACAGAGCACCAGACAAATGGCACAGGATTGATCGTTCTGAAATAAACCCTATTTATTTATGATCAAATGCTTTTCAAGAAAGGTACAAGACAATTAAATGAGGGAAAAAATAGTCTTTTCAAAAATGATTCTCGAACAATTCAATATTAATATGCAAAAAATTTAACTCAGACCCTTACCTCACAGCATACACAAAAATCGACTCAAAATGTATCACAGACCTAAATGTAAGAGCTAAAACTATTAAACTTCTAGAAATGAACATAGAAGAAAACCTTTGCGGCCTTGGATTAGTCAAAGTGGTCTTAGTTATGTCACCAGGACCATAAACCATAAAAGAAAACAATTAATAAACTGGACTTGATTAAAATTTTTAAAAACTTCTGTGATTCAAAAGAGTTAATTAAAAAAATAAAAAGCCAAGGTATAGACTGGGAAAAAACATTTGTAACTTACATATCTGATAAAGGACTTGTATACAGAATATATAAAGAACGATTATAACTCAATAATAAAAAGACAAACAACCTAATATTAAATGGGCAAAACATCTGAGTATGTATTTCAACAAAGGTTAATAACAAGCACATGGAAAGCTGCTCAACATTATTATTCACTATGAAACTGCATATTAAAACCACAATAAGGTATCATCACACATCCAGTGGAATGGTTATAATCAAGACAAAACCACGTGCTGGACAAGGATGTAGAGAAACTGGAATCCTCCTCATTCACTGCTGGTGGAAATGTAAAATTGTACAGTCACTTCGGAAAATAGTTTCAGTTTCTTAGAAAGTTTAACACAGACATGGAACAAACTTACCATATAACCCAGAAATTCCATTCCTAGGAATCTACCCAAGTAAAATGAAAATATATGCCCACACAAAGACCATGAATGCTTATAACAGCATTACTGGTATCATACTTCCAAATGGGAATAATACAAATATCCATCAGCTGATGAATGGATAAACAAAATGTGGTATATCCATGCAATGAAATACTATTCAGAAATAAAAAGCAACAAGCTACTGATACATATTACAACAAAGATGAGCCTCTCAAAAACATTTTGCTAAGTGAAAGAAGGCAGATTCAAAAGCCTACATACTGTATTATTCCATTTATATGAAATGTCCAGAAAAGGCAAATCTATAGAGACAGGAAGCAAATCAGTGGCTGCATGGGGCAAGAGAGAAGGGAAAAGGGACTGATGCAAATAGGTTCAATGGAACTTTCTAATGCAATGGAAAACTTCTAAAACTGTATTGTTTTGATGGTTGTATAAATTTACTAAAAATAATTGAATTTTATACTTTTTTAAAAAAATAAACTTTATTTATTTATGTTTGGCTGTGTTGGGTGTCCGTTGCTGCACACGGGCTTTTCTCTAGTTGCAGCGAGCGGGGGCTACTCTTCGCTGCGGTGTGCAGACTTCTCATTGCAGTGGCTTCTCATGTTGCGGAGCACGGCCTCTAGGCACGCGGGCTTCAGTAGTTGTGGCTCCCAGGCTCTAGAGCACAGGCTCAGTAGTTGTGGCGCATGGGCTTAGTTACTCTGCGGCATGTGGGATCTTCCCAGACCAGGGCTCGAACCCGTGTCCCCTGCACTGACAGGTGGATTCTTAACGACTGCGCCACCAGGGAAGCCCGAATTTTATACTTTAAATGGGTGAGTTCTTTGGAATGTAAATTACACCTCAGTATTGCTATTAAAATTCAAAAAAAAGAAAACAGTAACTTACCAGAGCTAACTCCTGACAAGTCAAAATCAACTGTTATCTCTTCTGAAAAGAATGCCTGCCCCCTGGGACTATAGTACAATATGGGAATAACAGGAGATTAAAATAGGTCAGAGGGATCCAATAAAGAAGCTATTCTAACTATGAAAAATACATTAAGTCCATGGCAGTATCTCAAACCGTTTTATTTTGAAGTGATATTACCTCAGTTCGCCCAAAAAAATAACACAATAACATACTGTTATGATTACAATTTGTTTAAAAAATATACATAACACCTTCCTTCCATAAAACTTTGTGCTCTTCACATACAGTCCAATGACGCTCTTAGGAGTTAAATTTACAGGATAAAATGTTTCATAAAATGAGCCATCTGTGGTAGAATATAAAGCACTTGATAACATCAGGAAAAGTCTCTAAGTTAAATAACATTAGGGAAAGTCTCTAAGTTTTAAAAAGGAAAGTTGAATGAACCTCAGGTGCTAAGAGGCAGAAAGTGGAGGTTACTTGAGCATGGAACAGGCAATGGCAGGAAGAAGTCACCTCATGGGTAGAAGTGGGTTAATGGAGGATATTTGTTATGATCAATAAATGCAATGGAGATTTTTAAAAGTAAGTGTGGAAACCAAACTGGCAAAAAACCTCCATCACTTCATTCTTCAGATAATACTCCAAGGAAGAAGTGTAGGGAATACGCCGCCCCTTAAACTAACTATACAGGGTAACATATACCCCCCACCCTCAATTTACTAATTTTAAGCTGAACTCACACAATCTTTGATACAAATTTTAAAAAGAAAAAAAGGGCAAGATAGACTAAGAATGAAAGATAAAGATGTAGATGGGAAAACTACCAAAATACGATAGGATTCCAGTAAAGGAAGAGTAGATTCACAGGATCGGGGTGGGAGCTGAGGAAAACAGCAGGTCTGCTGGCAGAGGGCAGGCCTCCAGGGTGGCAGAAGCTGTGAAATACTGACTTTATTTATCTCACATTTTTACATAAGGTTAACCCTGAAATCTCAAGCATTGAGATAGGTGCAGAATAAATACTCTAGATAAGCTGCTTTCAGAACTTGTAAAAGTATGGGTTTGAAGCTGGATAGGTCTAGTTTGAAATCTGGCTCTTTCATCTACTTAACTGTGTGGCCTCAAATAAGTCACTTATTCTCTGATTCCATTGCCTCACCTATAAAATAGGGCTAATACCATCATCACATCGTTAGAAGGGTATGATGAGGGCAATACCAGATGCTGACGGCTGACAGTGACTATTACCACACCACTATTGCTAGCTGACATTTAGGGCACACTGACCACATAGCGAGTCCACATGAAGCACTATATGTAAACATTTACATGTACATACACGTATACACACACAAACTCATTTAATACTATAAAGTATCTTATACCTCATATATAATTTCTTATCCATAAGAAATTTAGGCCCAGAGAGAATAAAAACCAGCTACAGGTCACATAGCTCAAGGAGATGGTAAGCTCTGGATTCAAATCCAGACAGTTTATCTACAGCGAACATATACTTAAAGACCACACATAACACACAGAAATCAGTCCATAAATGTCTGTTTTTATCATCACTACTATACTATACAATCACCAAATTTTAAGTTAGTATGGACTTTTACATAAAGCCATCAGATAAAAACTCCCTCAACTTCCTGCTTCCAAGTCAGCTTTGATCTGCCTTACCCTCTTCTTCTTCTCTCCTCTTAGATTAGAGAAGTTCATCTAAGGTCAGCCTCTCAGGTGAGCATAATTTATATTTCACCCTCTTGGCCTCCTTAGTAACCTTATCATAGACTGTCCCCTCTCTTATAGCCTCAGCCTCTTGCTCTGCACTGGAGACTTCCTGACAGCATTTAAACATACTCAAGTATTTCCACTTAGAACAAAATTCCTCCCTCCCTCCACCCCACAGTTCCCTCCAGGGACTGCCCTCTCTCCAGACTCTTCTACATTTAGTCTTCAATCCACTCCTGCCACCATTACTTCTTAACATAGTTCTCCCTAGGTTTCCCAGAGACCTCCTGATGGCTCCATGACTCTTGAATTCATTCTTGGACTCTCAGTAGCATCTAGCAGTGATAACCATTCCCCTCTCCTTCTTGAAACACAGCTTTCCCTTAGCTTCAGTGATGTAATTTACTTCTGGTTTTCCTTCCATATCTCTGGATACTTCTCAGTCTCTTCTGCTGTTTCTCCCTTCTCTACCCAGCTATTAAATGTTGGCATTCCTCAATCGGCTGTCTTTTCTTATTCTAAACTCTCTCCCTTCAGACTCTCATTCACTATCATGGGTTCATTTCTCATATACAAGGCAATGGCTTCCAAATTTAACTAACCCAAACCTCTCCTCTTATATACAACTGCCTCCTAGACATCTCCACACAGAAATCTCAAAGATAACTCATCCAAGATCAGACTTTTGATCTTCCCCATCATGCCTGCGTCCCCTGTATATCTGGTTCCTTTTTAGAATTCCCTGTGCTAGCAAATGGCTCAACTAGCCATCAAGTTAGACAAGTCAGAAATTTAGAAATCTTTCTTGATTCCTTCTACTCTCTCATCATCTCCCAAACCCAGTCCACGATCAAATCTGATCCATTTTACCAATAAAATTTCTCTTGACTACTTCCATCACAGCCTTCGCTCTGTCCTCTGTCTCTCCTCTGATTTGCTCTGTTCCACACCCAATCTTTTACTTAATATATTACCTCCTACTCATTCTTCATATTAGCTCAAGTGCTACCTTCTCACAGACGAGCATTTCCTGACCCCTCAGCTTAGGTCAGGGTCTCATAAAGCAGTGTTCTTGTTATTCTGAACACTATTCAAACTTGTAATCATATTTTCATCAGTGTGATTATTTAAGATAACATCCTCGGAATACTGTGAGGTACATTAACTCCAGAGTAACTCCATTACTGTAAGCACACAATATGAACTCAATAAATATATATTGCTTAATTGATCTAATTCAATTTGCACACAAAGATACTAGGTCCAAAGAGATAGACTTGCCAAAGGTCTTAAGATAGGACCTATTTCTTCTGACTTCCGATAGAGTATATTTTCTACTATTCCAAACTCTTCCACAGACCATAACTCTGAAAACAAATGATACGATTACTTGTAGTATGATTAAGGCGAAAAGATAGTTCTTCACCAACAGAACCAACACTGAGCAATAAAAACTCAATTTATTTGTAAATATATCTGCTCTACTCTCAGTCTCATGTATACAGAACTTGACATAAAAAGTCTATTTTGCTCTTTAGCTATCAGAATTCTCTATGAAAGATAATTTTGAAAGTCATCCAACACCTTAAAATGTCAGATATAAGATATGAGATATCAAAGCGAGTTTTTTTAAAAGCTATTTTTTATTAGTTATCTATTTTATACATATTTGTGTATATATGTCAATCCCAATCTCCCAATTCATCCCACCACCATCACCACCATCCCCCGCTTTCTCCCCTTGGTGTCCATACATTTGTTCTCTATATCTGTGTCTCAATTTCTGCCTTGCAAACCGGTTCATCTGTACCATTTTTCTAGATTCCACATATATGCGTTAATAGGCGATATTTGTTTTTCCATTTCTGACTTACTTCACTCTGTATGACAGTCTCTAGGTCCATCCATGTCTCTACAAATGACTCAATTTCATTCCTTTATATGGCGAGTAATAGTCCATTGTATATATGTACCACATCTTCTTTATCCATTCATCTGTCAATGGGCATTTAGGTTGCTTCCATGACCTGGCTATTGTAAATAGTGCTGCAATGAACATTGGGGTGCATATGTCTTTTTGAGTTATGGTTTTCTCTGGGTATATGCCCAGTAGTGGGATTGCTGGGTCATACGGTAATTCTATCTTTAGTTTTTTAAGGAACCTCCATACTGTTCTCCATAGTGGCTGTATCAATTTACATTCCCACCAACAGTGAAAGACGGTTCCCTTTTCTCCACACCCTCTCCAGCATCTGTTGTTTGTAGATTTTCTGATGATGCCCATTCAAAGTGAGTTTTTGTTTTTTGGGTTTTTTTTTTTTAACATCTTTATTGGAGTATAATTGCTTTACAATGGTGTGTTAGTTTCTGCTTTATAACAAAGTGAATCAGTTATACATATACATATGTCCCCATACCTCTTCCCTCTTGCATCTCTCTCCCTCCCACCATCCCTATCCCACCCCTCTAGGTGGTCACAAAGCACCGAGCTGATCTCCCTGGGCTATGCGGCTGCTTCCCACTAGCTATCTATTTTACATTTGGTAGTGTACATATACGTCCATGCCACTCTCTCACTTTGTCCCAGCTTACCCTTCCCCCTCCCCGTATCCTCAAGTCCATTCTCTAGTAGGTCTGCATCTTTATTCCAGTCTTGCCCCTAGGTTCTTCATGACCTTTTTTTTTTTTAGATTCCATATATATGTGTTAGCATACGGTATTTGTTTTTCTCTTTCTGACTTACTTCACTCTGTATGACAGTCTCTAGGTCCATCCACCTCACTACAAATAACTCAGTTTCGTTCCTTTTTATGGCTGAGTAATATTCCATTGTATATATGTGCCACATCTTCTTTATCCATGCATCTGTCGGTGGACACTTCGGTTGCTTCCATGTCCTGGCTATTGTAAATAGAGCTGCAATGAACATTTTGGTACATGACTCTTTTTGAATTATGGTTTTCTCAGGGTATATGCCCAGGAGTGGGATTGCTGGGTCGTATGGTAGTTCTATTTTTAGTTTTTTAAGGAACGTCCATACTGTTCTCCATAGTGGCTGTATCAATTTACATTCCCACCAACAGTGCAAGAGGGTTCCCTTTTCTCCACACCCTCTCCAGCATTTGTTGTTTGTAGATTTTCTGATGATGCCCGTTCAAAGCGAGTTTTAAGATCAACTACCGTGAAGGATTTGTACAAAGACAGCTGAAAACTGGCTATATAACTTCTAGGACTACACAGAGAATAAATGGGTCAGGCATGAATGTCTGGAAACAGATTTTGTGGAGAGCTGTGGTGTGCTATAAGTTCCATTCCATTCCCACCCAGCAAAAGGGGCTACCTTCCCTGAATATGTCAGGGCAAAGGGCATCTGAATGGATCACATGTGGGTTCCCTTAGATTCTGTCCCAGAGGGCTGTCTAATGAGCCTTCCAGGAGAAAGAAGCTGGAGGCAGACCTCTGGACTAGAGGGTGGGTCACTGGCTTTCTGAGAACTACACATATATTTCTCTGCATAAATTGAGATTTTCTTGCTTTGCTTTTTTTTTTTTTTTAAATTTTATTTTATTTATGGCTGTGTTGGGTCTTTGTTTCTGTGCGAGGGCTTTCTCTAGTTGTGGCAAGCGGGGGCCACTCTTCATCGCGGTGCACGGGCCTCTCACTATCGTGGCCTCTCTTGTTGCGGAGCACAGGCTCCAGACACGCAGGCTCAGTAATTATGGCTCACGGGCCCAGTTGCTCCGTGGCATGTGGGATCTTCCCAGACCAGGGCTCGAACCCGTGCCCCCTGCATTGGCAGGCAGACTCTCAACCACTGTGCCACCAGGGAAGCCCACTTTGCTTTATTTTTAACCTAAGAATGATTAGAAAAGTTGTGTAACCTGCTTAAATTTTCATCTAGAAAAAGAAAAACTGGATCTTGAATAAATTTTAAAAGATGTGGAAGACAAAAAGTTGCTTTGTGATTGTGTCTCAGGATTCCTATTTAACATACTGATTCAACTGAATATAATTGAGAATTTCTTAGAAAGAGTAAGAAGGAAGGAAATGGGTGTGTTTCACATTTTAAATGCTTCTTTTTTTCTATTTTATTAAAAAAAAACAAAAAACTAAAAACCCTATTTCCTGTTAGAGTGTATTTCCATGTTTGAAATTCTGGGCAGGAATTTAAACTTTAATGCTAAATACTGAATTAAAAATTCATTTAAAATATCTTACAATTTGCAATATTTACATGTAAAATGCATAATTTAAGAGTTGAATTGGCAGCATTTTGCAGACTTGAATCTTTTCTTAGTACGTTCACCCAAGAAAAATTAAGTCAACTCATGAATTCTGAATGACTCCTAGCAATTAAACAAGAAAGACATAAAGCACATGGCCCTGTTTCCTCCCAGGAGTTGAAACCATAAATAACGGTTGTGTATACTCTTTCTTTAGACCTCTATTTCCCAAGATTTAAAGCAAGAAGAAATTCACATTTTCTCAGACCAAGAGGTACATGTTAGAGGAAAAGAAGCTGGCAGCAAAGAATCCTTAGAAGTCTGAAGAGGGATCATCCACACTGCATAGCCAAGAGAAGAGACAAAGGACATTTTACAGTGATTGGCTAGACTCAGAGGACACAAGCCCTCCCCTACAAATCCATCAGAGCCAGAACACCTGAAGTTCAGAAGCAGAACTGGCACAAGAATCTAACTGAGATGTCGAAATAGAGTGTTTGCTGATGTCTATGGAGCGTGTGTGTTCATGTTTCAGGATCAGCCCAACTGCCAGAACACTTCCCTCCAGGAATATGGTCAGCAAACCATCAACAGGATCTTATGGCATTTTGGAGGACCTATGCTGTCCTTTTGCCCCAAATGTTAATATCAGCGGTCACATAATGCCTATTGGCTTATATGATTCCCATATGATTTCATAAGTGCTGTTTCGTGCATATAAAAATTACAAAATCCATCTAACCTGTTCAAATTAAGTTTTGTAGTTCTATCAGACTAAAATAAATTTCAAAAAAACAAAACAAAAATTCTATGCTATACTTGTTTCCTGAAGGAAATTATGGAATAACACAAGTGTCTAACATTGCAGTGATTTTTATTTTTTATTTTTTTTAAGTTTTAAATATTTTATTTTTTAAATTTATTTTAACATCTTTATTGGAGTATAATTGCTTTACAATGGTGTGTTAGTTTCTGCTTTATAACAAAGTGAATCAGCTATACATATACATACATCCCCATATCTCCTCCCTCTTGCGTCTCCCTCCCATCCTCCCTATCCCTCCCTTCTAGGTGGTCACAAAGCACCGAGCTGATCTCCCTGGGCTATGTAGCTGCTTCCCACTAGCTATTTATTTTACTGTAGTAATTTTTAAGGAAATCACTTTCTCTTCATATTTTAAGCAAATTTTAATCAGGTGAAATTATCTTTACAATTGTTATTGTTATATAATTTTAACTGCCATTTTAACTAAAAAACAATGTTTGTGTTAACTGACATTAAATTAGGTTTTGGCCATCAACACAGCACTAAACTAAATGAAGAGTAAATATCTGGTTAATTTGATCAGTGTAGACGGCTTTATTATGCACTGGTCATCGACATTAATCAATTTACAGAACCACTGCCAAGTCTCTGTAAACAATATGCATACTTTATGGTTGGTACACAAAGGCAGGTTACCATAAAATTACACATCCTCATCTTCTGACTGGAGCACTGTAGCCCCATACATGTCCCACGATATCACAGTATTGTATTTCCATGGTATTATGGTGCCCCTTTAAATGCCACTGTAGTGCTTTCTCACTGGCTCCTCCTCTTCAGCCACAAACATCCCTCAGGAAGTATGCCAATGGCAAACAGCACGCCAGGGGACCCAGGTATAGGAATGATTTCCTCAGGTATAGTTCCAAAGAGCAGGCCCAGAGATGAGACAGAGGTCCAGAGGGAGGCCAAGGCCTTGTACTGAACCAATGCTCACATTCTACATTAGCATGCCCCTTTGTCACTTTTCAAGTGATCAAAAGTATATACATCTGCCTACTCGGCCCCTTCGTGCCATGGCATATCTATTATATGGGAGACTTCTACTCAGCAATAATTCCTAACACTCCATGTGACCTTGATCAGAATCTTCTACAGCAAGTCTCCCATTATTATCACCCTCCCCTAATTTTACATCTGACTTAGGACATAGTTGTTCTATTCCATTTAGGAATTCCCTTACAGGGCTGACTACAGTCTGGCAAGGTTACAGATGATTTACATACATATTTTGTTTGGCCTATATTATATGACCCACTCAGAGTTTTTAAGTACTTTGAATTACTTACAATTAAATAATACAAAACTCTAGATTACCAACTTATCTTAAAAAACTGTAAGAGTAATAGTGGGCCTGAATTTCTCATGGCAATTAATTAGTGCTGCCCCTTCACACAAATTTTGAGTTCTCCACGTTGCCACAATCCCCACCACTCCCTATTATCTACAATATAGCCCACTTTTCTCAGTCAGGATCCCTGCCTGACTCCTATGAACATCTGTGTTTGCAAATCCTTTTGTAAAAATGAGTAATGTGATTATAATTAGCTGTCTAAAGAAGCAAGCCACAAAAGCAGATGCAAGATTTGCAGTGTTATGATGAACATGATATTATGGTGGCTACCACAGCCAAAATTCCCCTCAGGGAAAGCAGAATGAAGCAATTCCTTACATAGGTCACCATGGTTTTAACACAGGATCTCATTCACATCCTGGCTACAAGTGATTGTATACCAGAAATCAGCACCTGACAAATCAGTCACGTGTAGACCAGACAGTTGTTTATGAGATAGCTGTCATAAGATCCTTGTCAAAAGATGTACCAAACACAACGGTGCCTGGCAACTCCAATAGGACCTTCCTTCTTGTTGGAGAGTCTGAAAGAAGCAGCATGTGAAGAGAGAACTAGATCACCAAAATAGGAATAAAGAGGGACATTAAATAATGATAAAGAGGTCAATTCATCAAGAACATAATAGTCATGTGTATGCATCTAACAACAGAGCTTCAGAGTACATGAAGCAAAAACTGATAGAACTGAAAGGATAAAAAGAAAAAAGTCTCAATCATAGTTAGAGAGTGGAACACTTTTCTGTCATTGACAATTACATAAAACAAATATATAAAAATCAATAAATAAGAAAAAAATCAGTGAAAATACAGAAGACCTAAACAACAGTACAAATGAACTTAACATAACTGAGATTTTTTAGGACACTCTACCCAGCATCATGGAATACACATTATTTTCAAATGCACATGGAACATTCACCAAGATAGACCATATTCTGAGCTACAAAATAAACTTTAACCCATTTAAAGTAATTAAAATCACACAGGGAATGTGAATTAAATTATAACAACAGAAAGAAATATAGAAAATCATCAAATATTTATAAAAATCAACTTCTAAATAATTCACAGGTCAAAGGCCAAATTACAAGGAAAATCAGAAAATTTTTTGAATTGCATAAAAATGAAAATACAACACATCAAAATTTAAGGCAAGCAACCAAGCACTACTTTGAGGAAAATTAATAGCATCTAAATGCTCACAGTATGAAAGAAGAAGGTTTATAATCAACAACTTAAACACCCACCTTAAGAAACTAGGAAAAGAAAATTATATCAAAAGTAAGTCAAAAGAGAAAAGTATAAAAATAACAGTAGAATTCATTGAAAATGAAGACAGGAAAATTATTAATGGAGTAAATCACTGAAATCAAAAGCTGGTTCTCTGAGAAGTCAATAATTGATAAATCTCTAACCAGACTTATCAAGAAAATAAAAGAAAGGACATAAATTACCATTATGAAGGAAAGGACATAACTGTAGATCCCAGAGACATTAAAAGAATAATAAAGGGATATTATAAATAACTTTATGCTAATATCTTGGAAACAGATGAAATGAACAAATCCCTTGAAAGACACAAACTACCAAAGCTCTCTGTAAAAGATATAACCTGACTAGCCCTATGTTCATTTTTTTAAAAACGAATTAATTTGCATTTAAGAATTCTCCCACCAAGATAACACCACGTCCAAATGGCTTCAACTGTGAACTCTGCCAGTTAATGAAAAAATAATGCCAATTCCATATATAAATTCTTCCAGAAAAAAAAGGGAACACTCCCCAACTCATTTTATGAGGATTACATTACCCTAGTACCAAAATCCAACAAAGACAATACAAGCAAAGAAAATTACAGACTGACATCCCTTCTAAATATAGGCATAAAAGACCTTAACAAAATATTAGCAAACTGAATCCAGCAATATATAGAAAAATAATTAATAATGACAAAAGTGATGTTTACCCTTTTAAATGCAAGGTTCACTCAGTATTTGAAATCAATATAATTTACCAAGCCAATATACTAAAAAAAATACACACACACACTTTTCAACGGGTACCGAAAAAGTGACAAAAATCAGTATCTGTTTATTATAAAAACTCTCTTCAAACAAGGAAGAGTAGGAAACTTCCACAAATGGATAACAAGCATCTACAAAAAAATAGAGAGCTAACATTATATTTAATGATAAAAGACAACTTTCATTTAATGGCTAAAGTTGCTTTCCTCCTATGATCAGAAACAAGGAAAGGATGTCTGCTCTCACCACATCCATTCAACATGGAGGTCCTAGCCATTGCAATAAGTCAAAGATAAGAAGCAAAAGGCATATAGATTGGAAAGGAAAAAATAAAACTGTACAGATTATTTGCAGATAACACAATCATCTACATTAAACATTCTAATGAACCTACTAAAAAGCAAAAAATTCTAATTAATAAATTAGTTTACCAAGGCTGCAGAAATCAAGGTCAATATATGAATATCAACTATATTTCTATATAATAGCAGTGAATATTTGGAAATTAAAATTTAAAAATAATACCACTTTTACAATAGCACCAAAAAGATGAAACACTTGGGAATAACTTTAACAAAATATCTGCAAGACCAATACAATGAAAATTACAAAACTTTCCTGAGAAAAATTTAAGGACCTAAATAAATAAAGAGACAAACCATGGCCATTAATCAAAAGACAATACTTTTAAGATGTCAAGTCTCCCAAAATTCATCTATTGATTTAATACAATCCTAATCAAAATTCCAGTGAACTGTTTTGTAGAAATAAACAAATTGCTTCTAAAATGTATGTGTAAAAGTGAGGATTAAAATAGCCAAATTTTGAAAAGGAAAAAAAAGTTTGAGGACTTATGATACCTGATTTTTAAAACTTACCGTAAGCTACGGTAATCAAGATAGTGTAGGATCGGCATTAGGACAGACATACAGAGAGTACGGAAACAGATCCACACAAATATGGTCGATTGATTTCCAACAAAGATTTCAAGGCTGTTCAGTGGGAAAAGGATACTCTTCAAAAAACAGTGCTGGAAGAACTGGACCTCCATATGCAAAAATATTAACTTTACCCTTACCTTACACCTTATATAAAAGTTAACCTGAAATGGATCAAAAACCTAAATGTAGGAGTGAAAACTATGAAATTTCTGTAAGGAAACGTAGGTGAAAGTCTCCATGACTCTGAGTTAGGAAAAGACTTCTTAGGAAACAAAATGCATGAACTATTTAAAAAATTGATAAATTAGTCTTTCAAAATTAACAATTTCTTGTCTTCAAAAGACACTGTTAAGAAAATCAAAAACCAGCCACAGTTCGGAAGAAAATATTTTCGAAACACATCAAGGACTTGCATTTACAATATATAAACAACTCTTACAATTCAGTAAGACAAACAACCCAATTTTTTAAGCGCACCATTGACAACATACAAATGAGTAATAAGAATATGAAAATTCTTATTACTCAATTTCATTAGTCAACATGGAAATTAAAATCACATTGAGTATAAAAAAACAAACAAACAAAACAACTAATACTAAACTTTCATTGGGTTATTTGTATGGAAATATGTTAATATAAATGTTTCAGACATTACATGAAATTTCTAAAAATCTTATATGTTCTGGTATGATGTTATAAGTCATAATGCTAGTTATTACTTTAAAATGTATATCTCAGAAATAAGTGATTTTCTTGTCAACTGCATTATTATGAACTTTCATCAAATCTTTAACCGTGGTCATTTTTAAGTCTTTTGTCATTTACAGACAGTTCTGGGTGTACTCTGATGCTTCTGCAAATATGTTCCTATAAAAGGGTTTCATCTTCAAGAAATTCATGGAAAAGACTCTGACAAGTACAGGTTTCTGGTAACTGACGGTACTGCTGAACTGAATGAATAAGCATTTTCAGAACTCTAATGAAAAACTGATGAACTTATAAAAGTGCTAACAAACGATCAAGATGAAAAAAAAATTAATTACATGGGACTGAGTGAACTGATGAGGATGAGTATAATTTTTGTCACTTTCTGTTTGAATAAAAAAAAAAAATCCCCCCCCCCAAAAAAAAAAATCACATTGAGGGGACTTCCCTGGAGGTCCAGTGGTTGAGACTTTGCCTTCCAATGCAGGGGGTGCAGGTTCGATTTCTGGTCAGGAAGCTAAGATCCCACAGACCTCACAGCCAAAAAACCAAAACATAAAACAGAAGCAAAATTGTAACAAATTCAATAAAGACTTTAAAAATGAAAAAAACAAACAAACACACATTGAGATACTACTACACATCAACTAGAATGAGTTAAATTAAAATGATTGACAATACCAAGTTTTGCCCAAAATGCAGAGCAACTCGAAACCTCATACATTTCTGGAAGGACTACAAAGTGGTACAGTCATTTGGGAATATTTTCACAGTTTCTAACAAAGTTAAATATACACTTAACCATACTATCCAGCAATTCCAATCTTAGGTATTTATCCAAGAGATGTAAAAACATACATACACACACACAAAAAAACCCTATATGCATAGGTTTTTTTATAGGTTCATATAGCATCTTTATTCACAATAGCCAAAACAACTGGAAAAAACTCAAATGTCAGGCAACTTGTGAATGGATAAAATAATTATGGCATACACTGGAAAAATTACTCATTAACAGAAAGAAACTACTGATATATGCAACATGGATAAATATCAAAGGCATTATGCTAAGTGAAAGAACACAGAAACAAAAACTATATACAATATGTATTCACAGTTTTAAAAAATTCGGTATTACGGAAAAGGGAAAACCACAGGGGCAGAAAATGGGCTGGAGTTAGGGCAGAGAGGAAAGGGGGCAGAGAGAAGACTACATGGGGGTATAACCTCTTTGGGGTGATAGAAATATTCAGTATCATGATTGTGGTGATTATTAGGAGACTGTAAACATCTGTCAAAACCCAACAAACAATAAACCCAAAACAGTATTTTATTGTACGTAAATTTTACCTCAATAAATCTGATTTTAAGTTCACAGAATCACTGAGCTGACTAGAAAAACAAGCAAGCTCAAGGCTAAACTTCTAGGAAAACATCCAAAACTATCCTGTAGAACTGGCTTGATGAGAAAACTGCTGCATCTGTCCCTGTCACCAAACCCTAAATGCCAAAACCTTACTGC
Source organism: Balaenoptera acutorostrata (assembly GCF_949987535.1). Lineage (NCBI taxonomy): Eukaryota > Metazoa > Chordata > Mammalia > Artiodactyla > Balaenopteridae > Balaenoptera > Balaenoptera acutorostrata. Next base: position 86,099,483 of record NC_080067.1, on the reverse strand, counting down.
AACTAGTACTGATGCCAGGTCTCTACCAGGCACTCAACCCTACAACACTATCATCCCCCAGAGCCATGCTCTCCTGCTGCTGCCTACGCTCAGCACAGAGCCCGTTTCTCACATGGTTCTCTTCCAAGTCGTGGTCTCACCTAAGTGCCTCCGACTGGAGAGTGAGGTCCAAGCAGCAAAAGACGCTGGAAATTTGAGTTCTCACTTCCGACCCTAAGGAGATGGATTCATGATGTGGAAATTTCTCCAAATGTAGAAATGTTGTCCAACATGTGATGGCCAGACACGAATAGGACAAATGTTGATGACAACAAGCAGTAAATGAAAACAGTAAAAGTTCTTTCTCTTTCTTTTTCCTCTCCCCTGCCTCTTCTAAGCCTTTCTTTGTCAAGCACTCTGTATTTCCTCACCTCAGAGGCTTTTGCAAGGTGGAAAGCTGAAACTACCAAAGACAAACAGGCTATCTCTAGGGAAAGCCTGGGCTTTCACTGAGGAAACTGTCCGGGGGAAGAGGAGGTAGGAGGGGCTACCTCTGAGCTGAAGAAAGGAGAAAAGGGACTACTAGGAAGGGCATGGATGCTAGCCAACTTCCCAGAAAAGAGGGGATCCAAGCTCTACTTTCCTCAGAGGCCAAGGGAAATAGAAGTGTCTCAAAAAGGATGGCTGCCCCTGGACACCGGGGCTCTGTCACTGCAAGATCCCCTGAGTTCTACACAGTACAGAGCTGCAGAGCAAGACTTCAACGAACCCTGTGGGCTCAAACGTGGGGCATGTTAATAGTTACTCTGCAGAGGACCAGAGGAGTCCCCCAGTGTTTTGGCTCTGCATGAGACCTTGCAGTGTGGAGAAGGGAGTCCCAATAAAAATCGATATTAAATTTATTGCCACGTTGATAAGAAGAGAGTCTCAAATTTGTATTTAACTTGCCTTAAAGAAAGTAGATGAAGAGCATTTCTTGCAAACCTGCAGGTCCTAGGAATAAGTATAATCTAAAAATAAATCTGAATGTCCCAAGGATTATATGAAAGACTTTTTTTAAAAAAATCGCTGTGCTTTCAAATTTCAGAAATCACTGTTTAGAAAGAGGGTAGGGCATGGGGAGAGAAAACTGACAGTTTATGAGCTATTTTTTCAGTATTTCATGGTTACCTTTTATTACAGGGGTAACCTTTTGGCAAATCTGAACATGCAAGTCACTGGCCTTTTCCAGGAAGAAAAAAATTAAAATGCTTTTACTGTTTAGCTTTCTAAAGAACTTCTAAATATGTAGGCTTTTAACCCAGACAATGACTAGGGTGGAAGAATGTACTTTTCTTTCCTGGCTTAGTTTTGTTGTGTTTTCTAAAGAAATTACAAAGTTCTTTAGTTTATATTTGGGTAGGCCTTTCTGATATTGTGACACTGTAGCTAAATGCCAGTATCAATCCGGTTAGCAGACTGAAGATTTATATTGGGAAATACTAACTAGAGTTTCCAGATGGCAAAAGGCCAGATAAATGGCTTTTACTGTTAAATACAACCACGCACGCTCAACGTCACCAAATGGTTGAATATAGCCCCACTTGGCTATAATGAGCGAGCTCCATTTGTTTAATGAAGCATTCATATGATAAAAGAGGCTAAATCAAAAGTAGAGTTATTTATGAACAAATAAAGCCATCTGAAACCATCAGGAAGGATGTTATATTCTGAAACCAACTAAATTCTTTTTTAAAAATGACTCAACTGAAATTTTTATTCTTGTTCACCAATAACACTGCCTCTTTCCAAACTAAACACTATTTTTTTTTAATTTTCTTGATTTTGGGGGATATGTTTGTGTCAGTACCAGTTTAACTTTTAACTAGTTTAAAGCATTCTTCAATGTGTACAATATGAAAAAATAAGAGATTTGAAATGTGGAGGAAATAAGAACTCATACAACTCAACAGCTAAAAAATAAACAATCCAATTAAAAAATGGGCAGAGGATCTTTCCAAAGAAGACATACAGATGGCCAACAGGTACATGAAAAATGTTCAACCTCATCTTTCATCAATCATCAGGGAAATGCAAATCAAAACCACTATGAGATACGACCTCACACCTGTCAGAATGACTATCATGAAAAAGACTAGAAATAACAAGTGCTGGCAAGGATGTGGAGAAAAGAGAACCCACTGTTCTCTCTTACAAACTGTACCGTTTGTGGGAATATAAATTGGTGCAGCCACTATGAAAAATATGGAGGTTCCTCAAAAATTAAAAATAGAACTACCACATGATCCAATAATTTCACTTCTCAGTATTCATCCAAAGAAGATGAAAACACTAATTTGAAAAGACATCTGTACCTAAATGTCCGTTTCAGCATTACTTACAATAGCCAAGACATGGAAACAACCTAAAGGCCCATGGATGGATGAATGGATAATGAAAATGTGGTGTACATGTACAATGGAATATTATTCAGTCATAAAAATGAATGAAATCTTACCATTTGCAACAACATGGATGGACCATGAAAACATTATGCTAAGTGGAGTAAGTCAGACACAAAAAGATAAATACCACATTATCTCACTTATATTTGGAATCTAAAAAAATAAAATAAAAACACCAAGCTCAAAGATATAGAAAACAGATTGTTACCTGCCTAAGGCAGGAGGGCAGGCCAAATAGCAGGCCTAAAGGTATAAATTTCCACTTATAAAATCATGAGGATGTAATGTACAGCCTGATGACTATAGTTAATAAACTTTATTGCATATTTGAAATTAGCTAGGAGAGTAAATCTTAAAAGTTCTGATTATAAGAAAAAATTTTTTGTATATATATGGGAACAGATGTTAACTGGACATACCGTGGTGATCATTTTGCAATTATGTATACAAGTATCAAATCATTATGTTGCACGCCTTAAACTAATATAATGTTTATGTCAATTATACCTCAACTAAAAAATGTGAAAGTAGGAAATTTTGTTACCTATCCTATTAGAAACTCTTAGAAATCTAAGAGCGCAGACAGAGGTAATATTACATCAGAATTAGGTACTGACACAATGTGTCTAAGTGCTTTCCATGACCTTCAGACCCTGCTGAATATGGCCTTTTCCTGTTTTTCCAACCAGTCTTACAGCACTTTTTCCCACAGTGGACTTTTCTCAGGTCCAGGAATACACTGGCCTCTCCTGGATTTGTATGGTCTCTTTCCATAGCTTGAAATACACTCCCACACACACACACACACACACACACACACACACGATCCTTCTAATTCCTACCTCTCCTTCAGATTTCAAAATTTCCCTGGCCTCCAGACCTCTTACATACCTCCACAGCACCCTGTACTTCCTTGAAATTGTCAGAAACCTTCTAGGCAGATTCTAAGTAGAAACTATATGCCCAGGTCCAATATGCCCAATAATACAGTAAATGTCCAATATGCATTTGATAAAATTCATCAAGAACTTACATGCCAAATACTCTTCTAAGCACTTTATATAAGCTTAGTAACAAACAAGACTGGGAGATGACAGGATTATTGATCATATTTTACACATGAGGACACTGAGGTCCAGAGATGCTAAAACACATTCCCAGATAGAACTGGGATTCAAAGCAATGTCCACTCTGACTCCCTGGCCTTTCCTAACCAGTACTTCATATGGCCTCCTAGTAACAGTGAAAAGGGTGCGGGGCTTAGAACCCAGGCACGGCTACTTATAGCTGTATAACTTTAGACACGTTACTTAAACGCTTTGAGCCTTAGTTTTCTTGCATTTTTAAGAAAAGGGATAAAAATATCTACCTCACAAGATCACTTTGAAGAAGTGTACTTTAAGTACCTGGCTTAAAGGAAGTCCTTAATGCATAATAATTGAATCTGATCTCAGGAAGATGACCCAAAGTAGCATTAAGCAGTAAGAAAGAAGAGAAGAAAGCAAGTATATATTCACCCAGACTCACAATTGTCCCAGGGGCATGAAACTCAGGAAAATTATGATCATATACTTATTTTTGACATATACCTACAACTGTGATTATTTAATTACTAAGAGCTATACAAAGTTATGCTTAAGCATATATTTAAGTTAAGAGAAAACTTCTTTTGGTAGATGTATTACTGCATATTCATATCCTCCATAGTCCCTAGTAAAAAGCTAAAAGACTGAATACTTTCCCATGACAAAGCAGGAGTGAAATTCAAAAATTAAATGTGAAGTAAAAATATTTAAAAAACATTAGAAAACAACCGGTAGGAAATAAAAAGACAAATCTAAATGAAACCAAAGATGGCGCAGGAAGAACAAGCAGGAAGAGAATGGGGGAAGATAATGGGGCTAGAAGGCCCTGTATTGTTGACAGTATCTGAGACACTGATTAATGTTATTTCTAAGCAGATTAACCAAATCCCAACTGTTCTACATCAGGTCCTTTCTCTAAGCTTGTCCTCCCTCGGACCAGCAAATAAAGGATAAATTAAAATTTTAAACACACAAATAAAATAGAAGAAAAAAGCCCACCTACACAAGACAAAAATGTACTGAGTTGACGATTCACCCTAATGTTCCTATTCTTTCCTTTCATTCTGTGCCTATACTAAAATGATAACGTGATAAAACTGAAAAGTGAAAAAGAGGAGCATTAGCTCCCCTGTGTAATTTTTAAAAGAAGGCATCAAGCCATCCTCCGTCAGCAATAGGTGGTGCAGTACTGGGTATCATCACATGAGTGGGAGGGCACAAAGAGAGGGCGTGGGGGGATTGTTATTTCTGTCCCAGATGCAGGAAGAACTTTTAACCTTCTGATGCTTCTCCTTATCATAACTTTCTCCATAGCAACCACAGAACTGCAGTGGCAAGAAACAGATGAGAAGATAAAAAATATACGTATTATGTTATACACGCACACACTTATATATAAATCCTGCAAAACTGCAGAATTCAGTAATGGTTTTTAAAAATATTACACATTCCTCTATAATCTCAAATTTCTGTAGAAGATTAGCCACTAAAAAACAGAATTAAGCAAACATAGCATACTTGTCATTTTCCTTTGGCACTTATATTTGTAACATATATATAGCATTTCACAACAAATTTAATCTCTAAGATGAGCCTATTTTACTAAAAAAAAAAAAAAATCTTTTGAGGCCTAACAGATGTCCCAATGTTTGGTCCAGAAGAACAAGAACAAGAACAAGACCTCACCTACTATTCCTAAATAAGAGTGTTACGATAGTAATATAAGATTGTGACTTTGTGTCCACTGCACATTATACTGCTGGTGAAAAGTTTAAAACTAGATAAACAAGAAAATGAGAAAGGGTCACTCCACTGACAAGGGCTCTTATGCCAGGTAGAGGCAAGAAAGGGCTGGAATAACTAACTCTCTGGGAACAAACTCGCCCTAGTTTGCAGTCTCTGTTTCCCTATTTTGGCTTAGCCTTGATGTTCAACTGCAGGATTAACAAATGCACATAAAACATTAGGTTTCATCATGAAGAGGTCCTACAACCAAGTGTCGGGAAGCATGATGTTATCAGAAAAAGCATTGCACCCCCAGAGCCCCACTGCACAGAAAGGGAAAGAACTTCTTAGGGTTGAGATGGGAATGACAACGTTAGATGAATGAGTGTTCCCCTGCCAGACCTGCTCTTTTGAGGAACAGACTACATTTTACATCTTCTCACTGCTTCCATTCCTACTCTCTGGGTGCCTGGGGACCATTTCAGAAGGTGCTGAACACCTGTTACAACCTACACTAGAATCCAGCAGGTCTCCGCATGGGGAATTTTAGGATGATCACTAGGTTCTCTCACTAAATGGTGAAGTCTTATTACCGGCTCAGCTCATATATTTACATCCGGTAATTTAAATGTCACAGGAAGATAAATTTTTATGGGTTTCGTTATTAAAATATAGGAAAAGGACAGGCAATAAGGGATTTGGACAAAACAGGTTAAGTGGAGGAAGAATAGGGAGAAGATATATTGATGACAGGTATATTATTGTTTAATAGGGAAGAATATACTTAATTCTTTTCAGGCATGAGAAGGGAACTGAGGCTGGAGCACTGGTGCGTGTGGTGAGTAGTGGAGGGGGAAGCTGGGGGGAAAGAAGGAGGAGGCACTGGCTGGGGCTAAAGTCTGGGGAGCACAGGGCAACCATACTCTTCATGCTTCCACCTCGGCCACAAGGCTCACATGAGCCCAGGCTGATCACATTTTACCCTTATTAATTCAGGCAGCCAACCAAATGCCAGGCACCAGTACGAGTGGCAAACACAGGAGACACAGTTTCTACCCTCAAGGAATCCACCAACTAGTGGAAATATAGCTGTTAATCGATTAAACACAATGGTGATAAATGTTATACAGAAGATATGCACTTTTATTTCTCTCAGCCTGTCTACAATGTTGAGTCCTCAGGTCTCAGGAAAAATACCATGGACCCAGGGCTGGCTCATGGCCTGCAACTGACACGCAAGAGCCCAGAGGGTGAACCGAAGGGCACGACTCTTCCCTGCAGCCCTAGGACTCTGTGCCCCGGTGCAGAGGGTGTGTGGGCACCCGCTCTGGTTATCCAGCCCTTCCAGAGCTGTCTCAGGTTCAGAGAGGATTTCAGTTGAATTTAGATCAAACTGATTTTCAGAGGAAGCCCAGACAGCCTGGTGGAGGGATGTTTTCTTTGGCATGAGAAGAAATGATCATGAACTAGAGACACCAAGCAGGACAGAGAGCATTTTCTGCACAGCTGCCGCTTTTCTGCAAAAATTAAGCTGCTGCCTGAGAGTAACCGCTTGAGAGTGAAACTTATCCGGCTCCACTCTAATCACAATGGAACAAGCTGCTTACAAGAAAATAGGTGCTTCCACTGACTTCTGAGTTAAAGGGCTTTGAAAATTGTAAAGCACTCTCAGATCTAAGGTACTAAAACTACTTATACAACACGAGTAATACGTTCCTTCCATATGATTTTTAAAGTTCTTCTCTCCTTTTCTCCCTCCCCCAAACACCTTCCAGTGGGGAATGAGAAGCAGTAGTCCTAGACTCTGACTTTTCCTTGTACAGTGCACACCATCTTAATGTCCTGCACCCAAGAAGGCCACTCCCTCAGTGCCCTGTGAACTAGACAAAGAGTCTCACATCATTCCAATTTAATCCTTTCAGACAACTCCATGGCTATTCAAAGTTGTCTGGGGTTTTCAGATTTAGCCAGATGAAAAGAGACTACTAGGGGCAAAATGGCTTGCGACTAATTACTTAAAAACCATAGAAGCACCTGTGTATGTGTGTGTATGCACACATACACATACACACATATACATATACATACATACATACAACCTGAAAATTTGGAGATAAAAATCAGTTACCCAGGTTGAATACCAAAAAAAAAAAAAAAAAAGAACAGTATTAATAAAACTGCATGAAGAAAGTAGCTGTTGAGCTGAAGATCAGAAGAAAAATAAGACTGCCACATTATCTACAATTTTCAAAGGGTTCAGTGTTTTTTCCATGGCACACAAAAAAGGAGAAATTGGAGGTTACAGCTCTATCTTTCTCAACCCAATTTCCTAATGAAAATATCCTCAAAGGAAACATCTGCTTCCTTTACCCCACTTCTCTCCTTGAAGCCAGACTCCAATGGGGACTGCTACCTCACCAGAGAAGCGATCAATAAAGAGGAAAGTGACACTGAGGCCAGAGGTCTACACAATCCCCAAACTGAGTAATACACTCCTCAATTATGAGGTATCTTTTATAGTATTTATGACCAGTCCTTTTTTTTTTTGACTGTTATTTTTTTTTATACAGCAGGTTCTTATTAGTTATCTATTTTTTACATATTAGTGTATATGTGTCAATCCCAATCTCCCAATTCAACCCACCACCACCACCTGCCGCTTTCCCCCCTTGGTGTCCATATGTTTGTTCTCTGCATCTGTGTCTCTATTTCTGCCTTGCAAACCAGTTCATCTGTACCATTTTTCTAGATTCCACATATATGTGTTAATATATGATATTTGTTTTTCTCTTTCTGACTTACTTCACTCTGTATGACAGTCTCTAGGTCCATCCATGTCTCTACAAATGACCCAATTTTGTTCCTTTTTATGGCTGAGTAATATTCCATTGAATATGTGTACCACATCTTCTTTATCCATTCGTCTGTTGATGGGCATTTAGGCTGCTTCCATGACCTGGCTATTGTAAATAGTCCTGCAATGAACATTGGGGTGCATGTGTCTTTTTCAATTATGGTTTTCTCTGGGTATATGCCCAGTAGTGGGATTGCTGGGTCATATGGTAATTCTATTTTTAGTTCTTTAAGGAACCTCCATACTGTTCTCCATAGTGGCTGTATCAATTTACATTCCCACTAACAGTGCAAGAGGGTTCCCTTTTCTCCACACCCTCTCCAGCATTTGTTGTTTGTAGATTTTCTGATGATGCCCATTCTAACTGGTGTGAGGTAATACCTCACTGTAGTTTTGATTTGCATTTCTCTAATAATTCGTGATGTTGAGCAGCTTTTCATGTGCTTCTTGGCCATCTGTATGTCTTCTTTGGAGAAATGTCTATTTAGGTCTTCTGCCCATTTTTGGATTGGGTTGTTTGCTTTTTTAATATTGAGTGCATGAGCTGTTTATATATTTTGGAGATTAATCCTTTGTCCAATGATTCATTTGCAAATATTTTCTCCCATTCTGAGGGTTGTCTTTTCGTCTTGTCTATGGTTCCCTTTGCTGTGCAAAAGCTTTTAAGTTTCATTAGTTTGTTTATTTTTATTTCCATTACTCTAGGAGGTGGATCAAAAAAGATCTTGCTGTGATTTATGTCAAAGAGTGTTCTTCCTATGTTTTCCTCTAAGAGTTTTATAGTGTCTGGTCTTACATTTAGGTCTCGAATCCATTTTGAGTTTATTTTTGTGTATAGTGTTAGGGAGTGTTCTAACTTCATTCTTTTACATGTAGCTGTCCAGTTTTCCCAGCATCACTTATTGAAGAGACTGTCTTTTCTCTATTGTATATCCTTGCCTACTTTGTCATAGATTAGTTGACCATAGGTGTGTGGCTTTATCTCTGGGCTTTGTATCCTGTTCCATTGATCTGTATTTCTGTTTTTGTGCCAGTACCATACTGTCTTGATTACTGTAGCTTTGTAGTACAGTCTGAAGTCTGAGAGTGTGATTCCTCCAGCTGTTTTGTTCCCTCAAGACTGCTTTGGCTATTCGGGGTCTTTTATGTCTCCATACAAATTTTAAGAATTTTTGTTCTAGTTCTGTAAAAAAATGCCCTTGGTAATTTGATAGGGATTGCATTGAATCTGTAGATTGCTTTGGGTAGTATAGTCATTTTCACAATATTGATTCTTCCAATCCAAGAACATGGTATATGTCTCCATCTCTTGGTATCATCTTTAATTTCTTTCATCAGTGTCTTATAGTTTTCTGCATACAGGTCTTTTGTCTCCTTAGGTAGGTTTATTCCTAGGTATTTTATTCTTTTTGTTGCAATGGTAAATGGGAGTGTTTCCTTAATTTCTCTTTCAGATTTTTCATCATTAGTGTATAGGAATGCAAGAGATTTCTGTGCATTAATTTTGTATCCTGCTACTTTACCAAATTCATTGATTAGCTCTAGTAGTTTTCTGGTGGCATCTTTAGGATTCTCTATGTATAGTATCATATCATCTGCAAACAGTGACAGTTTTACTTCTTCTTTTCCAATTTGTATTCCTGTTATTTCTTTTTCTTCTTTGATTGCCATGGCTAGGACTTCCAAAACTATGTTGAATAATAGTGGTGAGAGTGGACATCCTTGTCTTGTTCCTGATCTTAGAGGAAATGCTTTCAGTTTTTCACCATTGAGAATGATGTTTGCTGCGGGTTTGTCGTATATGGCTTTTATGTTGAAGTAGGTTCCCTCTATGCCCACTTTCTGGAGAGTTTTTATCAGAAATGGGTGTTGAATTTTGCCAAAAGCTTTTTCTGCATCTATTGAGATGATCACATGGTTTTTCTCCTTCAACTTGTTAATATGGTTTATCACATTGATTGATTTGCATATATTGAAGAATCCTTGCATCCCTGGGATAAATCCCACTTGATCATGGTGTATGATCCTTTTAATGTGTTGTTGGATTCTGTTTGCTAGTATTCTGTTGAGGATTTTTGCATCTATATTCATCAGTGATATTAGTCTGTAATTTTCTTTTTTTGTAGTATCTTTGTCTGGTTTTGGTATCAGGGTGATGGTGGCCTTGTAGAATGAGTTTGGGAGTGTTCCTCCCTCTGCTATATTTTGGAAGAGTTTGAGAAGGATGGGTGTTAGCTCTTCTCTAAATGTTTGATAGAATTCACCTTGAAGCCATCTGGTCCTGGACTTTTGTTTGTTGGAAGATTTTTATTCACAGCTTCAATTTCATTACTTGTGATTGGTTTGTTCATATTTTCTATTTCTTCCTGTTTCAGTCTTGGAAGGTTATACCTTTCTAAGAATTTGTCCATTTCTTCCAGGTTGTCCATTTTATTGGCATAGAGTTGCTTATAGTAGTCTCTTAGGATGCTTTGTATTTCTGTGGTGTCTGTTGTAACTTCTCCTTTTTCACTTCTACTTTTATTGATTTGAGTCCTCTCCCTCTTTTTCTTGATGAGTCTGGCTAATGGTTTATCAATTTTGTTTATCTTCTCAAAGAACCAACTTTTAGTTTTATTGATCTTTGCTATTGTTTTCTTTGTTTCTATTTCATTTATTTCTGCTCTGATCTTTATGATTTCTTTCCTTCTGTTATCTTTGGGGTTTGTTTGTTCTTCTTTCTCTAGTTCCTTTAGGTGTAACATTAGATTGTTTATTTGAGATTTTTCTTGTTTCTTGAGGTAGGCTTGTATAGCTATAAACTTCTCTCTTAGAACTGCTTTTGCTGCATCCCATAAGTTTTGGATTGTCGTGTTTTCATTGTCATTTGTCTCTAGGTATTTTTTGATTTCCTCTTTGATTTCTACAGTGATCTCTTGGTTATTTAGTAACGTATTGTTTAGCCTCCATGTGTTTGTGTTTTTTATGGTTTTTTCCCTGTAATTGATTTCTAATCTCATAGCATTGTGGTCAGAAAAGCTGCGTGATATGATTTCAATTTTCTTAAATATACTGAGGCTTGATTTGTGACCCAAGATGTGATCTATCCTGGAGAATGTTCCATGTGCACTTGAGAAGAAAGTGTAATCTGCTGTTTTTGGATGGAATGTCTTATAAATATCAATTAAATCTATCTGGTCTATTCTGTCATTTAAAGCTTGTGTTTCCTTATTAAGTTTCAGTTTGGATGATCTGTCCATTGGTGTAAGTGAGGTGTTAAAGTCCCTCACTATTATTGTGTTACTATCGATTTCCTCTTTTAGAGCTGTCAGCAGTTGCCTTATGTATTAAGGTGCTCCTATGTTGGGTGCATATATATTTATAATTGTTATATCTTCTTCTTGGATTGATCCCTTGATTGTTACATAGTGCCCTTCTTTGTCTCTTGTAACATTCTTTATTTTGAAGTATATTTTATCTCATATGAGTATTGCTACTCCAGCTTTCTTTTGATTTCCATTTGCACGGAATATCTTTTTCCATCCCCTCACTTTCAGTCTGTATGTGTCCCTAGGTCTGAAGTGGGTCCCTTGTAGACAGCAGATATATGGGTCTTGTTTTTGTATCCACTCAGCCAGTCTATGTCTTTTGGTTGGGGCATTTAATCCATTCACGTTTAAGGTAATTATCGATATGTATGTTCCTATGACCATTTTCTTAATTGTTTTGGGTTTGTTTTTGTAGGTCCTTTTCTTCTCTTGTGTTTCCCACTTAGAGAAGTTCCTTTAGCATTTGTTGTAGAGCTGGTTTGGTGGTGCTGAATTCTCGTAGCTTTTGATTGTCTGTAAAGCTTTTGATTTCTCCATCAAATCTAAATGAGATCCTTGCTGGGTAGAGTAATCTTGGTTGTAGGTTCTTCCCTTTCATCACTTTAAGTATATCATGCCACTCCCTTCTGGCTTGTAGAGTTTCTGCTGAGAAATCAGCTGTTAACCTTATGGGAGTTCCCTTGTATGTTATTTGTCGTTTTTCCCTTGCTGCTTTCAATAATTTTTCTTTGTCTTTAATTTTTGCCACTTTGATTACTATGTGTCTCAGCGTGTTTCTCCTTGGGTTTATCCTGTATGGGACTCTCTGCACTTCCTGGACTTGGGTGGCTATTTCCTTTCCCATGTTATGGAAGTTTTCGACTATAATCTCTTCAAATATTTTCTCTGGTCCTTTCTCTCTCTCTTCTTCTGGGACCCCTATAATGCGAATGTTGTTGCGTTTAATGTTGTCCCAGAGGTCTCTTAGGCTGTCTTCATTTCTTTTCATTCTTTTTTCTTTATTCTGTTCCGCAGCAGTGAATTTCACCATTCTGTCTTCCAGGTCCCTTATCCGTTCTTCTGCCTCAGTTATTCCGCTATTGATTCCTTCTAGTGTAGTTTTCATTTCAGTTACTGTATTGTTCATCTCTGTTTGTTTGTTCTTTAATTCTTCTAGATCTTTGTTAAACATTTCTTGCATCTTCTCGATCTCTGCCTCCATTCTTTTTCCAAGGTCCTGGATCATCTTCACTATCATTATTCTGAATTCTTTTTCTGGAAGATTGCCTATCTCCATTTCATTTAGCTGTTTTTCTGGGGTTTTATCTTGTTCCTTCATCTGGTACATAGCCCTCTGCCTTTTCATCTTGTCTCTCTTTCTGTGAATGTGGTTTGTGTTCCACAGGCTGCAGGACTGTAGTTCTTCCTTCTGCTGTCTGCTACAGTGAGTTTTCTATTCCTAAAAGTATCAATTACCCAAGCTGTACTCAGAAATAAAGTCAGTGACCAGATGGCATTTCACATTGCTCTCCTGTTCGTCTTTCATTAGGAGTCTCTTTGAAAGTATTTATTTTGGATGGTTTTATGTGCCACCCTTAAGATTCCGTACAGAGCTCACAGATTCTTTCACTTTTCATGTAAAAATCAAGGTTTAGGGTAAATCCTAGACCTTAAGTGTCATTTTTTTCATATATAAATTTATTTATTTAATTTATTTATTTTTGGCTGTGTTGGGTCTTCATTGCTGCGTGCAGGCTTTCTCCAGCTGCGGCGAGCGGGGGCTACTCTTTATTGTGGTGCACAGACTTCTCATTGCAGTAGCTTCTGTTGCTGTGGAGCACCGGCTCTAGGCGTGTGGGCTTCAGTAGTTGCAGCACACCGGCTCAGTAGTTGTGGCTCATGGGCTTTAGAGCACAGGCTCAATAGTTGTGAAGCACGGGCTTAGTTGCTCCGTGGCATGTGGGATCTTCCCGGACCAGGGATCGAACCCATGTCTCCTGCACTGGCAGGAGGATTCTCAACCACTGCACCACCAGGGAAGTCCCCCTTAGGTGTCATTTTAATGTTTGGTGTTTTTTTTTTAATTTGAAGCTTTTCTGAATGTTAAAAGGGTAGAAAGTGACCTTAAATATCATCTAATCCAATCCTTTTATTTCATAAATGAAAAACCTCCCCCACAACAGGGAAGTCACAGGTCTGAAATCACCGTTAGTTAGTGCTAATCCTCAATTCCCAGCTCAGTGTCTTTTCCACTGTATCAGATTTGTGGCACAAAAGACATAAACTCAAAAACTACGGAATAAGTCTCAAGTATTTCTGAATAAGAAGCCTGAAATTTATGTTTCTTTATCTTTTCCACTGTTATTTATTCCATTACTCATTTCGCTGTTTACCAAATGATAGATGATAGAGAGAAAGGAAATGACTGTGAACTCAGTCCATTCTAATAATTTCTGGAAAACTTAGTTATTTTAAAGTTTTTGGATGAAAAGAGATTAAAACTATAGAGGAGAAATTACAATTGATGATTTCAATCATTTTAATTATCTATGTTTCATGTCTCCCCACCTTCTAATATATTAGGTCACAACCCCCATGAAAACATCAATAAATATTCTCTAAATTAGAAAATCAAACATTGGTATTAATGTTTCTGCATGAACTCAAACTAAATACAAGATGCTGGAAAACTTACTCTGTCATAGGGAAAATACAAAAGCTATTTGGTTACAATTAATGCCAGAATATCCTATTTATGATAATCTAATTACATTGTATAAAAAATTCAAATGTATTTTTAAAAGTTACTGAAATATTTTGAGAGTTGAATTCGATAAAAAGTGTAAAGCATAAAATATACATGTCATGTACCATAGTTATATACAACTGAATCTGGTAATATTAAAGACAAGTTCTGCAGAAAACCTACAAGTAACTCAACAGCTATTTAAGTAGTAAGAGTGTGATCGAAGTAAAAACATCTTGTCTAGATTATGTAAACAAAGTTGAGTATAATGTACAATTAAAACATAGCATACCATTGGATAAAGCTGATGATACTACTTGAAATGGTTAGGATAAAGTTCCTATCAAGTATTAGTAAAAAATATATTATAACTTCTACTACCAGCCATAAAAGACTAAAGAGTATCTTACTCTCCCTCTTCATTGTGTACAAAGAGCCTACAAAATTGAGCAGAACACATGAAGCAATTGCTTTCAGAACTTGGAAAAGAGGCATACAGGACTGTAACGATGTGAGTCCCATGATGGTCCCAGCCTTCTGCCTTGAGGCACATTCTAGACTTAGGGAAGACAAGTGGAGTCAAAGCAGAGCACAGCATACTCATCAAGCTGAAAAGGCAGACGAGTTTGGGGCTACCAAGGTGGGTGGAATTTGTGGAGTAGGTCACGAGAGAGTAGGAGCTGTAAAAAGAACAAGCTCCAGATGTCCACACAGAGTTCCCCTAAGTCTTTGGCTGAAGATGAAGCTGTGCAAGCAAAGGGCATGATTCGATGAAGCTCAATAGAGAAGAGCTACTGGGGAGCTGAACACAGATGCTGCAGGTTGAGACAGTCTAAAAGGTTATGGCTCAGGCCTATGAGAGCCTCTGTTTCCAGATCTCAGTATCTAATGGCAAAGAGCGTGGGACCAGGAGGCCAGTTGATCACATCAAAAGTCAATGCTGTGTGGCCATTAAGGGTGGTCCAGAGATTCTAGGAGGTATGAGAAGAGGTTGTTAAAGCCTCTGTAGTAAAAGAGTCTTGGGGTTGGAGGAGGGGCACCAACGGGAGTGCCACTGTATTGCAATATGGACAGATTCTATAGCCTTTTGTTGTAGGGAGTCCCATTTAAGATGGGCTGGTTTGCAAGTAACAGCACAAATTCACTTAAGTAAAATTCTTTAATGAAAAATATGTTGTCTTCAAAACCCAGAAAGACGTTGAGCCTATTTTAACATTTGTGGGTGCTGAAAGGGCCATGAGCTGTTTCTTGACAGTGTCAGAGATGGAGTGGCTCTTGGCTTATCAAATAATTTTCGGGATATAGGCAGCAAGATGGCGGAAGAGTAAGACGTGGAGATCACCTTCCTTCCCACAGATACAGTAGAAATACATCTACACGTGGAACTGCTCCTACAGAACACCCACTGAACGCTGGCAGAAAACGTCCGACCTCCAAAAAGGCAAGAAACTCCCCCCGTACTTGGGTAGGGCAAAAGAAAAAAGAAATAACAGAGACAAAAGAATAGGGACGGCACCTGCACCAGTAGGAGGGAGCTGTGAAGGAGGAAAGGTTTCCACGCACTAGGAAGCCCCTTCGCGGGCAGAGACTGCGGGTGGCAGAGGGGGGAAGCTTTGGAGCCACGGAGGAGAGCGCAGCCACAGAGGTGCGGAGGGCAAAGCGGAGACATTCCCGCACGGAGGAGCAGTGCCGACCAGCACTCACCAGCCCGAGAGGCTTGTCTGCTCACCCGCCGGGGCGGGCGGGGCTGGGAGCTGAGGCTCGGCTTCGGTCGGATCGCAGGGAGAGGACTGGGGCTGGCGGCATGAACACAGCCTGAAGGGGTTGGCGCACCACAGCTAGCCGGGAGGGAGTCTGGGGAAAAAGTCTGCAGCTGCCGAAGAGGCAAGAGACTTTTTCTTGCCTCTTTGTTTCCCGGCGGGCAAGGAGAGGGGATTCAGAGCACCGCCTAAACGAGCTCCAGAGAAGGGTGCGAGCCGCGGCTATCAGCGCGGATCCCACAGCCACAGGGGTGCAGAGGGAAAAACGGAGAGACTCCCGCACAGAGGCTCGGCGCCGAGCGGCGCTCACCAGCCCGAGAGGCTTGTCTGCTCCCCCTCCGGGGCGGGCGGGGCTGGGAGCTGAGGCTCGGGCTGCGGTCGGATCGCAGGGAGAGGACTGGGGCTGGCGGCGTGAACACAGCCTGAAGGGGTTGGCGCACCACAGCTAGCCGGGAGGGAGACTGGGAAAAGGTCTGCAGCTGCCGAAGAGGCAAGAGACTTTTTCTTGCCTCTTTGTTTCGCTGCGCGCAAGGAGAGGGGATTCAGAGCGCCGCCTAAACGAACTCCAGAGAAGGGCGCGAGCAGCGGCGATCAGCGCGGACCCCAGAGACGGGCGTGAGACGCTGGGGCTGCTGCTGCCGCCTCCAAAAAGCCTGTGTGTGAGCACAGGTCACTCTCCACACCGCCCCTCCCGGTAGCCTGTGCAGCCCGCCACTGCCAGGGTCCCGGGATCCGGGGACAACATCCCCGGGAGAACGCACTGCGCGCCTCGGGCTGGTGCAACGTCACGTCGGCCTCGGCCGCCGCAGGCTCGCCCCGCCTCCTCCGTACCCCTCCCTCCCCGCGGCCTGGGTGAGCCAGAGCCCCCGAAGCAGCTGCTCCTTTAACCCCGTCCTGTCTGGGCGGGGAACAGACGCCCTCAGGCGACCTACACGCAGAGGCGGGTCCAAATCCAAAGCTGAACCCCAGGAGCTGTGCGAACAGGGAAGAGAAGGGGAAATCTCTCCCAGCAGCCTCAGGAGCAGCGGATTAAAGCTCCACAAACAACTGGATGTGCCTGCATCTGCTGAACACCTGAATAGACAACGAATCAGCCCAAATTCAGGAGGGGGACTCTGGGAGCAGGAGATATTAATTTTTCCCCTTTTCCTTTTTTTTGTGAGTGTATATGTATATGCTTCTGGGTGAGATTTTGTCTGTATAGCTTTGCTTTACAATAGCTTTATTTTACTTCACTATATTATAGCCTCTTTCTTTCTTTCTTTCTATTTTTTCTCCCTTTTACTCTGAGCCGTGTGGACGAAAGGCTCTTGGTGCTCCAGCCAGGCATCAGGGCCGTGCCTCTGAGGTGGGAGAGCCAACTTCAGAACACTGGTCCACAAGAGACCTCCCAGCTCCACGTAATACCAAACGGCAAAAATCTCCCAGAGATCTCCATCTCAACATCAAGACCCAGCTTCACCCAACGACCAGCAAGCTACAGTGCTGGACACCCTATGCCAAACAACTAGCTAGACAGGAACACAACCCCATCCATTAGCAGAGAGGCTGCCTAAAATCATAATAAGGCCACAGACACACCAAAATACACCACCAGACGTGGACGTGCCCACCAGAAAGACAAGATCTAGCCTCATCCACCAGAACTCAGGCACTAGTTCCCTCCACCAGGAAGCCTACACAACCCACTGAACCAACCTTAGCCACTGGGGACAGATACCAAAAACAACGGGAACTACAAACCTGCAGCCTGTGAAAAGGAGACCCCAAACACAGTAAGATAGGCAAAATGAGACGACAGAAAAACACACAGCAGATGAAGGAGCAGGCTCAAAACACACTGGACTTAACAAATGAAGAGGAAATAGGTAGTCTACCTGAAAAAGAATTCAGAATAATGATAGTAAGGATGATCCAAAATCTTGGAAATAGAATAGACAAAATGCAAGAAACATTTAACAAGGATGTAGAAGAACTAAAGAGGAACCAAGCAATGATGAAGAACACAATAAATGAAATTAAAAATACTCTAGATGGGATCAATAGTAGAATAACTGAGGCAGAAGAAAGGATAAGTGACCTGGAGGATAAAATGGTGGAAATAACTACTACAGAGCAGGATAAAGAAAAAAGAATGAAAAGAACTGAGGACAGTCTCAGGGACCTCTGGGACAACATTAAACGCGCCAACATTCGAATTATAGGGGTACCAGAAGAAGAAGAGAAAAAGAAAGGGACTGAGAAAATTTTTGAAGAGATTATAGTTGAAAACTTCCCTAATATGGGAAAGGAAATAGTTAATCAAGTCCTGGAAGCACAGAGAGTCCCATACAGGATAAACCCAAGGAGGAACACGCCAAGACACATATTAATCAAACTGTCAAAAATTAAATATAAGGAAAACATATTAAAGGCAGCAAGGGGAAAAAAACAAATAACACACAAGGGAATCCCCATAAGGTTAACATCTGATCTATCAGCAGAAACTCTGCAAGCCAGAAGGGAGTGGCAGGATATACTTAAAGTGATGAAGGAGAAAAACCTACAACCAAGATTACTCTACCCAGCAAGGATCTCATTCAGATTCGATGGAGAAATTAAAACCTTTACAGACAAGCAAAAGCTGAGAGAGTTCAGCACTACCAAACCAGCTTTACAACAAATGCTAAAGGAAATTCTCTAGGCAAGAAACACAAGAGAAGGAAAACACCTACAATAACAAACCCAATACATTTAAGAAAATGGGAATAGGAACATACATATCGATAATTACCTTGAATGTAAATGGATTAAATGCTCCCACCAAAAGACACAGGCTGGCTGAATGGATACAAAAACAAGACCCATATATATGCTGTCTACAAGAGACCCACTTCAGACCTAGAGACACATACAGACTGAAAGTGAGGGGATGGAAAAAGATATTCCATGCAAATGGAAATCAAAAGAAAGCTGGAGTAGCAATTCTCATATCAGACAAAATAGACTTTAAAATAAAGACTATTACAAGAGACAAAGAAGGACACTATATAATGATCAAGGGATCGATCCAAGAGGAAGGTATAACAATTGTAAATATTTATGCACCCAACATAGGAGCACCTCAATACATAAGGCAAATACTAACAGCCATAAAAGGGGAAATTGACAGCAACACAATCATAGTAGGGGACTTTAACACCCCACTCTCACCAATGGACAGACCATCCAAAATGAAAATAAATAAGGAAACACAAGCTTTAAATGATACATTAAACAAGATGGACTTAATTGATATTTATAGGACATTCCACCCAAAAACAACAGAATACACATTTTTCTCAAGTGCTCATGGAACATTCTCCAGGATAGATCATATCTTGGGTCACAAATCAAGCCTTGGTAAATTTAAGAAAATTGAAATCGTATCAAGTATCTTTTCCGACCACAACGCTATGAGACTAGATATCAATTACAGGAAAAGATCTGTAAAAAATACAAACACATGGAGGCTACACAATACATTACTTAATAACGAAGTGATTACTGAAGAAATCAAAGGGGAAATCAAAAAATATCTAGAAACAAATGACAATGGAGACACGACGACCCAAAACCTATGGGACGCAGCAAAAGCAGTGCTAAGAGGGAAGTTTATAGCAATACAAGCCTACCTCAAGAAACAGGAAACATCTCGAATAAACAACCTAACCTTGCACCTAAAGCAATTAGAGAAAGAAGAACAAAAAAACCCCAAAGCCAGCAGAAGGAAAGAAATTATAAAGATCAGGTCAGAAATAAATGAAAAAGAAATGAAGGAAACAATAGCAAAAATCAATGAAACTAAAAGCTGGTTCTTTGAGAAGATAAACAAAATTGATAAACCATTAGCCAGACTCATCAAGAGAAAAAGGGAGAAGACTCAGATCAATAGAATTAGAAATGAAAAAGGAGAAATAACCACTGACACTGCAGAAATACAAAAGATCATGAGAGATTACTACAAGCAACTCTATGCCAATAAAATGGACAACCTGGAAGAAATGGACAGATTCTTAGAAATGCACAAACTGCCGAGACTGAACCAGGAAGAAATAGAAAATATGAACAGGCCAATCACAAGCACTGAAATTGAAACTGTGATTAAAAACCTTCCAACAAACAAAAGCCCAGGACCAGATGGCTTCACAGGTGAATTCTATCAAACATTTAGAGAAGAGCTAACACCTATCCTTCTCAAACTCTTCCAAAATATAGCAGAGGGAGGAACACTCCCAAACTCATTCTACGAGGCCACCATCACCCTGATACCAAAACCAGACAAAGATGTCACAAAGAAAGAAAACTACAGGCCAATATCACTGATGAACATAGATGCAAAAATCCTCAACAAAATACTAGCAAACAGAATCCAACAGCACATTAAAAGGATCATACACCATGATCAAGTGGGGTTTATCCCAGGAATGCAAGGATTCTTCAATATACGCAAATCAATCAATGTGATACACCATATTAACAAATTGAAGGAGAAAAACCATATGATCATCTCAATAGATGCAGAGAAAGCTTTCGACAAAATTCAACACCCATTTATGATAAAAGCCCTACAGAAAGTAGGCATAGAGGGAACTTTCCTCAACACAATAAAGGCCATATATGACAAACCCACAGCCAACATTGTCCTCAATGGTGAAAAACTGAAACCATTTCCACTAAGATCAGGAACAAGACAAGGTTGCCCACTCTCACCACTATTATTCAACATAGTTCTGGAAGTCCTAGCCACAGCAATCAGAGAAGACAAAGAAATAAAAGGAATCCAAATCGGAAAAGAAGAAGTAAAGCTGTCACTATTTGCAGATGACATGATACTATACATAGAGAATCCTAAAGATGCTACCAGAAAACTCCTAGAGCTAATCAATGAATTTGGTAAAGTAGCAGGATACAAAATTAATGCACAGAAATCTCTTGCATTTCTATACACTAATGACGAAAAATCTGAAAGTGAAATTAAGAAAACACTCCCATTTACCATTGCAACAAAAAGAATAAAATATCTAGGAATAAACCTACCTAAGGAGACAAAAGACCTGTATGCAGAAAATTATAAGACACTGATGAAAGAAATTAAAGACAATACAAATAGATGGAGAGATATACCGTGTTCCTGGATTGGAAGAATCAACATTGTGAAAATGACTCTACTACCCAAAGCAATCTACAGATTCAATGCAATCCCTATCAAACTACCACTGGCATTTTTCACAGAACTAGAACAAAAAATTTCACAATTTGTATGGAAACACAAAAGACCCCGAATAGCCAAAGCAATCTTGAGAACGAAAAATGGAGCTGGGGGAATCAGGCTCCCTGACTTCAGACTATATTACAAAGCTTCAGTAATCAAGACAGTTTGGTACTGGCACAAAAACAGAAATATAGATCAATGGAACAG
This sequence comes from Balaenoptera acutorostrata, assembly GCF_949987535.1. Classification (NCBI taxonomy): domain Eukaryota; kingdom Metazoa; phylum Chordata; class Mammalia; order Artiodactyla; family Balaenopteridae; genus Balaenoptera; species Balaenoptera acutorostrata. The sequence continues at coordinate 86,078,163 of NC_080067.1, read as the reverse complement.
GATAGAAAGCCCAGAGATAAACCCACACACATATGGTCAACTTATCTTTGATAAAGGAGGCAAGCATATACAGTGGAGAAAAGACAGCCTCTTCAATAAGTGGTGCTGGGAAAATTGGACAGGAACATGTAAAAGTATGAAATTAGAACACTCCCTGACACCATGCACAAAAATAATCTCAAAATGGATTAAAGACCTAAGTGTAAGGGCAGACACTATCAAACTCTTAGAGGAAAGCATAGGCAGAACACTCTATGACATACATCACAGCAAGATTCTTTTTGACCCAGCTCCCAGAGAAATGGAAATAAGAACACAAATAAACAAATGGGACCTAATGAAACTTAAAAGCTTTTGCACAGCAAAGGAAACCATAAACAAGACCAAAAGACAACCCTCAGAATGGGAGAAAATATTTGCAAATGAAGCAACTGACAAAGGATTAATCTCCAAGATTTACAAGCAGCTCATGCAGCTCAATAACAAAAAAACGAACAACCCAATCCAAAAATGGGCAGAAGATCTAAATAGACATTTCTCCAAAGAAGATATACAGATGGCCTACAGACACATGAAAGAATGCTCAACATCACTGATCATTAGAGAAATGCAAATCAAAACTACAATGAGATATCATCTCACACCGGTCAGAATGGCCATCATCAAAAAATCTAGAAACAATAAATGCTGGAGAGGGTGTGGAGGAAAGGGAACCCTCTTGCACTGTTGGTGGGAATGTAAATTGATACAGCCACTATGGAGAACAGTATGGAGGTTCCTTAAAAAACTACAAATAGAACTACCATACGACCCAGCAATCCCACTACTGGGCATATACCCTGAGAAAACCATAGGTCAAAAAGAGTCATGTACCAAAATGTTCATTGCAGCTCTATTTACAATAGCCAGGACATGGAAGCAACCTAAATGTCCATCGACAGATGAATGGATAAAGAAGATGTGGCACATATATACAATGGAATATTACTCAGCCATCAAAAGAAATGAAATGGAGGTATTTGTAATGAGGTGGATGGAATTAGAGTCTGTCATACAGAGTGAAGTAAGTCAGAAAGAGAAAAACAAATACAGTATGCTAACACATATATACGGAATCTAAGGGGAAAAAAAAAAAAGGCCATGAAGAACCTAGTGGCAAGACGGGAATAAAGACACAGACCTACTAGAGAATGGACTTGAGGATATGGGGAGGGGGTGGGGTGAGATGTGACAGGGTAAGAGAGTGTCATGGACATATATACACTACCAAATGTAAAATAGATAACTAGTGGGAAGCAGCCGCATAGCACAGGGAGATCAGTTCGGTGCTTTGTGACCACCTGGAGGGGTGGGATGGGGAGGGTGGGAGGGAGGGAGATGCTAGAGGGAAGAGAAATGGGAACATATTGTATATGTATAACTGATTCACTTTGTTATAAAGCAGAAGCTAACACACTATTGTAAGGCAATTATACTTCAATAAAGATGTTAAAAAAAAAAATAATAATTTTCGGGAATTTAACAAATGTAGCAGGGTCCTGTACTATGTGCGGGGCAATCAATGGCTCATGTCCTTTGTGAGTATTAGCATGTCCTGAATGAGTATGTCAAGTGGATCTCCTTGGAGGAGAATGTCACCAGGGTGATGTCATACTTGTGCTTCTGGAGAAAGTTGGATGTGGTGAAGATCTTGCCTGCAAAGACTGTACACAATAATAGGACTATTGATGGACCCCATGGACTGCTGGGCAGAGGTGTACTCTTCAAAGATGAAGGCAGACTGCAGTTGAGAGGTTGCTGAAATAGGCTTTGAACAGAACGTATTAGCCAAATCTATGACTGCAAAGTACTACCAGCTGCTGATTAGATGGAGTCAGTAATTTCCATAATATTAGGATTGGAGGCCTTAATGGGTAGGATCATGGCTCGAAAGTTATGGTAATCCACTGGGAGGTACCATTCGTTCTTTCTGAGTTTACAAACAGGTCAGATTGTGCTGTTAAACTGAGAAAGAGTAGGAATCATCACCCATTCTGTTAAAGGGTCTTATATATGGGTTTTAATTCTTGAAGGCTCTTTATTTTCATTTACATTGGGCAATATTAGCTATTTTAATCATGGAGTGGGGAGGGATTCAAGGAAGTCCCATATTTCCAAGCCAACTGTAAGTGTCAAAGATGTAATTTAATTTATTATTCATTGGGTCAGTGCATCCATGCTGACCTTCGATATTTTAGGGCAATAAATGCTATGACCATGGGGAATTTAGGCAAGGCATTAATTCCAATGGGTAAGGTAAGACAGGCCTATTTGTTCTCTATTACATATTTGGTAACTTCTCTAGGAGTATTAGGGGTACCTTATTAAAATTTGGTAGGATCCCCATGTACAGGATTACCTTGTTTAAATTTATTAAGATCCTCAGGTATAACTATAATTTGAGTCCCAGCATCAATTAAGACATGAAATGAAAGTGCATTTCAGCAGATGTTAAAATTAACTCAGAACCTATGTTGTAGAGGTGCAAAAGTCAATCGGTGCCTTTTTATCTTTTCGTTACATTCTTTTAGTAAATTCTGGACTTCCAATTGGGTCAAATTTAGTATCTCTGATTCAGTTTTTTGTTTCTTTCCCATGTATCCAGGTATCCACTTGTTGGGTTTTTTTTCAGTGATTCCTCACATACTTCAGGGAGATCCTCTCTACCCTGCTGCTCATAGTTTAGTTAAGTTTCTTCTTCCAGAGGGCCTTAAATAAGTATAATCAAGGTTAGGGGGCTTCCCCATGGTAATGATGAGTCAGGTTTGAATTAACCCCTTGGCTTTGCCATGGAGTGCCATGAGCATTTTTCTCTGTAACCTTGAAATATTTGGGATGCAGCTAAATGAGTGCTTAAAGGGAACTTTATAGCTCTAAATACTTGTATTAGAAAATAACAAAATAAAGCAAATAAAATTTATAATAGTTATTTTTATAATCAGGAACAAAACTAAAGAAGAGTAAATGTTCTTTAAATTGATGGATAAGCAAGAAAAAGTATTTAGTTACCAAAAGTAAATAAATCCAACATTTACAAATAAGATAAAATTAGCTGTAACTTCATATTTTAATGTGAAATTTTTGAAACATAACAAACGTAAAGAAAAATGCACACATCTCAAATATATGCCTCTGCATACGTCACATCTTAGAGAAGGGATACATTCACTTGAATGTGAGTGTAATATCTGAAATTCATTCACCAATAAAAATTGGTATATGTGTTATAATCCTCAAGCCCAAGGCTTGGAATAAATTAGATTAGATTGGGAGGTGAGGGGACAGTTACCAATGCAAAAGCTTAATAAAGAGAGAAAATACAAAGAATTGCCCTATATTTACTGAGTCAGGAATGGAAGTACAGATTTGTTCAGGAAAAACTGGTAATTCCCCCTGACACACACATTTGATGCTACCAGCTCTTCCTAAAGAAACCATAGCCATACACACACTCCCTCTATATGCTTTCTTTGTTCAAGGAGTAACACATGGGCTCTATCATGAATGGCAATAGAGATACAATTCTATCCACTAACCTGAACAGCCCTAAGGAATTTTATCTGCTACATCACACCACCACCAGTTTAAGCCTCCTCCAGTAGTTCTAATAGTGAAAATTCTTCAAATCACCATTAAATGATTAAAAGTGTGCTATTTCCCACTGTACATGATAAAGCATTATTCTGGCAATAGTAGATATTGATGGTCAACCTGAGATACAAGATTATTATGATGGTAAAAAGTTTCTAAGGCAATATGCATTTCATATATTCTATAACGAATATTTAAGTTTCTCACTGATGTATTTTTCTGAGTGGGAGGAAATACACACAAATGCAAACACATATATACCTCAGTTCAATTTTCCCATTCATCCCTGGAAAAGCACTAATAATGTATCTTTTGAAATTCTGTGGGGAAAACCACCCTTTCTATTCCCCTATCCTATAGAATTTTCTCCTCAAATGAGATTCACCTAGTGCCAGAAGCCTACAGTCACCAAAGAGCTTTCTTAAAAATACTTCAAAAACAAACTTATAAACTGCTGCTAGGGAGTGGATTAACAGCTATAATGTAAAACCAAGCAGAAAACAATTCCTCCCAATCCCATACTACTGTAAACTACTGGTCTACTGCCTTTGGCCTGGCCATTTCTCATGGAGGTACATGTAAGTTGGTAGACAGTAATGTGTGAATATTTTTATAAACCATTAGGTCAGCTCTATCCAATAGAACTTTCTGTAATGATGAAAATGTTCTATATATACATTCTCCAATATATTACTAGCCACATGTGACTATTGCACACTTGAATTGTAGCTAGTGTGACTGAGGAACCAAATTTTTATTTTAATTAATTTAAATTTAAATATCCATGTGTGGCTAATGCATAGCACAGTTTTAGATTCTTAGTCTTTTTATAGAGCTAAACTATTCATCATGCATGTTTCCTCCACACCAGGGGTTGCAAACAGGTGATCCATGGACCTAACTTGGCTGACAGATGGGTCTGGTTTGGTGATCACAGCATTTTTTGCTCTTAATCTAAATTAAATACTTTTAGACATGGTAATCCCCAGTTGGCCAATATATCTAACATTTCTTGATTCCCCTAAACACACAAAAACACACGCGCGCGCACACACACACACACACAAGCATTTGACTTTGGTACTCCTACAAAATGGGGTGGTATTATTTTTCAGATTCCTTTTCATAAAACATCACACATTTACATATTAGTAAGCTTCAGGTGATGTTTCTTTTTAAAATAATAATAGTTCTAATAGTATCTAGCCCTTTAATGAGCACTTACTATGTGTTAAGAACCATCCTAAGTTCTTCACATATATTAGCTCAAGCTTTACAACCTTTATATAAGTACTATTACTATACAGATAAGAAAAGTGAGACAGAGAGGGATTAAGTAATTTGCCAACTTACTGCAAATAAATGACAGAGCCCAGTCCCAAATACAGGAAGCCTGTCTCCAGAGGGCATGCATGCTCTTAACCTCTATGCTCTCCATGCCTCACAGGCGAGCTTACTTCCTCCAATCATCACTTATTTTACAAGCAACTTATTTCAAACATAATTTTTCAATGCAATTACTATCACCCCTGTTTTACAGAGTAAAAGTAATTTCTACTTTGAAACAGCAGCCAACTGCTAGGAGAGGCTTCAGAGGAAAGTGCCTTCTCTATAGGCCAGAGTAAAGGAACAGCTGGTTTTGTTACAAACTTTATCAGGGCTCATGAAACCAACATTCCTTTCTTTACCTCCAAGAAAGGACATCACCCTCCAAATTTCCTTACCTTTCCGGCTTTCCCTGGGCTACTGAGCGTGTTACAAAGTTCTGACTTGATTAGGAGACATTAACATTAACGTCATTAATGAGTGAGGTTTACAGCAGCTGCACAACTCTTTTCCTAAAATCAAAGGTACTACAATCCAAAACTGGACATTCAAAAGAAAAAGGAAATCATAAACTTAACCCTGCTTATTCTATAGTCACTTGCAAACCACCTCTTTTCTTGTATTTCTCAGAATCAAATATTTCTGCAAAGTTCTCTGTAATATTTCATAGAATATGGTACTTTTAAAAAATTCAAAGTTGCAAAAAGGAAGGGTTAAAGTTCACAACTAACCTTGTCAATGATGAAGACTATTGTTGTTCTTTCATAAAAGAAGAAGAGGAATAAATAAAGTTGACAAATGTGGCAGTGAACCAAAATCCAGAAGCCATCATAATTACCATCACTGTGACCACCACTCATGCTTTAGAGGGAAAAGCAAGGAGGAAAGTAGGCATATTTTGTGACTAAACTTGGTAATTTAATTTTTCCCTTCCCTTACTTTATCACAATGTACCCAGAGATGACTTATATGAGTGTCTAGGGATCTTGTAGGAAGCACTGCATTAGTCTCCAACTAATGAAAACAGTGAAAACAATAAAAATGGTGTCATAAGCAGCAATATAAAGTACACTATTACAAAGGGATGCATGAATATTCACTACAGTAACCTCAAGAAATGTAAACATTTGATAGCCATGATTGCTTCTGCCACTGAAATGATTCAAAAATGAAGAACACTAGATGTAAGTGCAGTGCGTAAAAAGCTGAGTTAATGACAAGTATATTAATAAATATGCTTTAAAACAGATGTTCATCAACACTTAACTATCACAAAAGGCATTATTATAACAATAAAATGAAACAGAAGTGTAGATGAACAGAGAACAGATATTTATTAAGGGCAAGTTTTGTCCTTAGCACTGAGTTAAGCATTGTGAGGAACACAAAAGCAGCAAATGAGATTCTCTACATTAACAGAAGTCATCATCCCATTTCATGTATTCCAAGTGCTAACTCCCCTCTTTCCTCCCAGCAGTAACTTACTTCTGCTGAACGTTATGGACTACAGAGGCACATGCAAAATGTGTGTGTGTGTGAGAGAAGACCACTTTACTAATAAATAAAGTTGGATACACCAGATTTCACTGGACGTTAAAGACTGCATTTTGGAGGTGATGTCTGGATTAGGCAAGAAGTGCAGATAGGCTACCTGCCCTCCAATATGTATGGAAGATTTTTCTTTAAACTGGGAGTCAATTTCAATGTTTCCTATCATGAACTGTAAGCCACAGGGCTCTGCTTAGAGAAGATCCAAGCCACTAGGTAAGATGTCTGGCTCAGATTACATGTGCTACTGGATGTCAGAAAAGGAAAAGACTGATGGGATTAACTCAAAAAGGAAAGACTGTGGATGGTCTGAGTTTTGTGTGAGATCTGTAAATACAGGGAGAAGAATAATTAAACATCAAGGAGATAGGACCATACTCCAGACAAAGGAAACAGCAATGAACTCCTCAGAGAAACATGTCGTGCATAACTCTTGATGGAATGATAGGTAAGGAATAATATTCCAAGATAATGTGACTGCACCAAGGAACTGACTACCGAAGCCATTCTTAGCTGGCTGTCCTTGAATTCACAGAAGGAGAGCAATTAGTATCAGGAGTGAGAGGTCCGAACACTACAACGAGGGAGGAGCTTCAAGACGGCGGAAGAGTAAGACGTGGCAATCACCTTCCTCACCACAAATACATCAGAAATACATCTACATGTGGAACAACTCCTACAGAACACCTACTGAACACTGGCAGAAGACCTCAGACCTCCCAAAAGGCAAGAAACTCCCCATGTACCTGGGTAGGGCAAAAGAAAAAAGAAAAAACAGAGACAAAAGAATAGGGATGGGACCTGCACCACTGGGAGGGAGCCGTGAAGTAGGAAAGGTTTCCAAACACTAGGAAGCCCCTTCGCGGGCGGAGACTGCAGGTGGCGGAGGGGGGTAGCTTCGGGGCCACGGAGGAGAGCACAGCAACAGGGGTGCGGAGGGCAAAGCAGAAAGATTCCCGCACAGAGGATCGGTGCCGACCAGCACTCACCAGTCCGAGAGGCTTGTCTGCTCACCCGCTGAGGCGGGCGGAGGCTGGGAGCTGAGGCTCAGGCTTCGGTCGGATCCCACGGAGAGGACTGGGGTTGGCAGCGTGAACACAGCCTGAAGGGGGGCTAGTGTGCCACGGCTAGACGAGAGGGAGACTGGGAAAAAGTCTGGAGCTGCCGAAGAGACAAGAGACTTTTTCTTGCCTCTTAGTTTCCTGGTGCGCAAGGAGAGGGGATTAAGAGCGCCACTTAAAGGAGCTCCAGAGACGGGTGCAAGCCACGGCTATCAGCACAGACCCCAGAGACGGAAATGGGACACTAAGGCTGCTGCTGCCGCCACCAAGAAGCCTGTGTGCAAGCACAGGTCACTATCCACACCTCCCCTCCTGGGAGCCTGTGCAGCCCGCCACTGCCAGGGTCCCGTGATCCAGGGACAACTTCCCCGGGAGAACGCACTGCACGCCTCAGGCTGGTGCAACGTCACGCCAGCCTCTGCCACCGCAGGCTCGCCCCGCATCCATACCCTGCCCTCCCCACGGCCTGAGTGAGCCAGAGCCCCCGAATCAGCTGCTACTTTAACCCCGTCCTGTCTGAGCGAAGAACAGAAGCCCTCAGGCAACCTACATGCAAAGGTGGGGCCAAATCCAAACCTGAACCCCACAAGCTGCGTGAACAAAGAAGAGAAAGGGAAATTTCTCCCAGCAGGCTCAGGAACAGTGGATTAAATCTACACAATCAACTGCATCTGTGGAATACCTGAATAGCCAAGGAATCATTCCAAATTGAGGAGGTGGACTTTGGGAGCAACAATATTTATACATTTTTTCCCTTTTTCTCTTTTTGTGAGTGTGTATGCGTATGCTTCTGTGTGTGATTTTGTCTGTATAGCTTTGCTTTTACCATTTGTCCTACGGTTCTGTCTTTCCGTGTTTTTTTTTGTTGTTTTTTTTTTTTTAGTATAGTTTTCAGCGCTTGTTATCACTGGTGGATTTGTTTTTTGGTTTGGTTGTTCTCTTCTTTCTTTTTTTAAAATTACTTTAAAAAGTTTTTTTTAATAATTATTTTTTGTTTTTTATTTTAATAACTTTTTAAAAATTTATTTTACCTTTTTCTTTCTTTCTTTCTTTCTCCCTTTTATTCTGAGCCATGTGGATGACAGGCTCTTGGTGTTCCAGCCATGCATCAGGGCTGTGCCTCTGAGGTGGGAGAGCCAAGTTCAGGACATTGGTCCACGAGAGGCCTCCCAGCTCCATGTACTATCAGATGGCAAAAATCTCCCAGAGATCTCCATCTCAACGCCAAGACCCAGCTCCACTCAACAACCAGCAAGCTACAGTGCTGGACACCCTATGCCAAACAACTAGCAAAACAGGAACACAGCCCCAGCCATTAGCAGAGAGGCTTCCTAAAATCATAATAAGGTCACAGACACCCCAAAACACACCACCAGACGTGTACCTGCCCACCAGAAAGACAAGATCCAGCCTCATCCACCAGAAGACAGGCACTAGTCCCCTCAACCAGGAAGCCTACACAGCCCACTGAACCAACCTTACCCACGGGGGGCAGACACCAAAAACAATGGGAACTACGAACCTGCAGCCTGCAAAAAGGAGACCCCAAACACAGCAAGTTAAGGAAAATGAGAAGACAAAGAAACACACAGCAGATGAAGGAGCAAGGTATAAACCCACCAGACCTAACAAATGAAGAGGAAATAGGCAGCCACCTGAAAAAGAATTCAGAATAATGATAGTAAAGATGATCCAAAATCTTGGAAATAGAATGGAGAAAATACAAGAAACGTTTAACATGGACCTAGAAGAACTAAAGAGCAAACAAAGAATCATGAACAACACAATAAATGAAATTAAAAATTCTCTAGAAGGGATCAAGAGCAGAATATCCGAGGCAGAAGAAAGGATAAGTGACCTGGAAGATAAAATAGTGGAAATAACTACTGCAGAGCAGAATAAAGAAAAAAGAATGAAAAGAATTGAGGACAGTCTCAGAGACCTCTGGGACAATATTAAACTCACCAACATTCGAATTATAGGGATCCCAGAAGAAGAAGAGAAAAAGAAAGGGACTGAGAAAATATTTGAAGAGATTATAGTTGAAAACTTCCCTAATATGGGAAAGGAAGTAGTTAATCAAGTCCAGGAAGCACAGAGTCCCATATAGGATAAATCCAAGGAGAAACACGCCAAGACACATATTAATCAAACTATCAAAAATTAAATACAAAGAAAAAATATTAAAAGCAGCAAGGGAAAAACAACAAATAACATACAAGGGAATCCCCATAAGGTTAACAGCTGATCTTTCAGCAGGAACTCTCCAAGCCACAACGGAGTGGCAGGACATATTTAAAGTGATGAAAGGGAAAAACCTACAACCAACATTACTCTATCCAGCAAGGATCTCATTCAGATTTGACGGAGAAATTAAAACCTTTACAGATAAGCGAAAGCTAAGAGAATTCAGCACAACCAAACCAGCTTTACACAAAGGCTAAAGGAACTTCTCTAGGCAGGAAAGACAAGAGAAGGAAAAGACCTACAATAACAAACCCAAAACAATTAAGAAAATGGTAATAGGAACATACATATCTATAATTACCTTAAATGTAAATGGATTAAATGCTCCAACCAAAAGAAACAGACTGGCTGAATGGATACAAAAACAAGACCCGTATATATGCTATCTGCAAGAGACCCACATCAGACCTAAAGACACATGCAGACTGAAAGTGAGGGGATGGAAAAAGATATTCCATGTAAATGGAAATCAAAAGAAAGCTGGAGTAGCAATTCTCCTATCAGACAAAATAGACTTTAAAACAAAGACTATTACAAGAGACAAAGAAGGACACTACATAATGATCAAGGGATCAATCCAAGAAGAAGAGATAACAATTGTAAATATTTATGCACCCAACATAGGAGCACCTGAATACATAAGGCAAATGCTAACAGCCATAAAAGGGGAAATTGACAGTAACACAATCATAGTAGGGGACTTTAACACCCCACTTTCACCCATGGATAGATCATCCAAAATTAAAATAAGTAAGGAAACACAAGCTTTAAATGATACATTAAACAAGATGGACTTAATTGATATTTATAGGACATTCCGTCCAAAACAAAAACAACAGAATACACTTTCTTCTCAAGTGCTCATGGAACATTCTCCAGGATAGATCATATCTTGGGTCACAAATCAAGCCTTGGTAAATTTAAGAAAATTGAAATCGTATCAAGTATCTTTTCTGACCACAACGCTATGAGACTAGATGTCAATTACAGGAAAAAATCTGTAAAAAATACAAACACATGGAGGTTAAACAATACACTACTTAATAACCAAGAGATCACTGAAGAACTCAAAGAGGAAATCAAAAAATACCTAAAAACAAATGACAATGAAAACACAATGACCCAAAACCTATGGGATGCAGCAAAAGCCGTTCTAAGAGGGAAGTTTATAGCAATACAATCCTACCTTAAGAAACAGGAAACATCTCAAATAAACAACCTAACCTGACACCTAAAGCAATGAGAGAAAGAAGAACAAAAAACCCCCAAAGTTAGCAGAAGGAAAGAAGTCATAAACATCAGATCAGAAATAAATGAAAAAGAAATGAAGGAAATGATAGCAATGATCAATAAAATTAAAAGCTGGTTCTTTGAGAAGATAAACAAAACTGATGAACCATTAGCCAGACTCATCAAGAAAAAAAGGGAGAAGACTCTAATCAATAGAATAGAAATGAAAAAGGGGAAGTAACAACTGACACTGCAGAAATACAAAGGATCATGAGAGATTACTAAAAGCAACTATATGCCAATAAAATGGACAACCTGGAGGAAATGGACAAATTCTAAGAAATGCACAACTTCTGAGACTGAACCTGGAAGAAATAGAAAATATGAACAGACCAATCACAAGCACTGAAATTGAAACTGTGATTAAAAATCTTCCAACAAACAAAAGCCCAGGACCAGATGGTTTTAATGGCCAATTCTATCAAACATTTAGAGAAGAGCTAACACCTATCCTTCTCAAACTCTTCCAAAATATAGCAGAGGGAGGAACACTCCCAAACTCATTCTACGAGGCCACCATCACCCTCATACCAAAACCAGACAAAGATGTCACAAAGGAAGAAAACTACAGGCCAGTATCACTAATGAACAGAGATGCAAAAATCTTCAACAAAATACTAGCAAACAGAATCCAACAGCACATTAAAAGGATCATACACCATGATCAAGTGGGGTTTATCCTGGGAATGCAAGGATTCTCCAATATATGCAGATCAATCAATGTGATACACCATATTCACAAATTGAAGGAGAAAAACCATATGATCAACTCAGTAGATGCAGAGAAAGCTTTCGACAAAATTCAACACACATTTATGATAAAAAACCCTCCAGAAAGTAGGCATAGAGGGAATTTACCTCAACATAATAAAGGCCACATATGACAAACCCACGGCCAACATCGTCCTCAATGGTGAAAAACTGAAACCATTTCCTCTAAGATCAGGAACAAGACAAGGTTGCCCACTCTCACCACTATTATTCAACAAAGTTTTGGAAGTTTTAGCCACAGCAATCAGAGAAGAAAAAGAAATAAAAGGAATCCAAATCGGAAAAGAAGAAGTAAAAGTGTCACTGTTTGCAGCTGACATGATACTATACATAAAGAATCCTAAAGATGCTACCAGAAACCTATTAGAGCTAATCAATGAATTTTGTAAAGTAGTAGGACACAAAATTAATGCACAAAAATCTCTTGCATTCCTATACACTAATGATGAGAAATCTGAAAGTGAAATTAAGGAAACACTCCCATTTACCATTGCAACAAAAAGAATAAAATACCTAGGAATGAACCTACCTAAGGAGACAAAAGACCTGTATGCAGAAAACTATAGGACATTGATGAAAGAAATTAAAGATGATACAAACAGATGGAAAGATGTACCATGTTCTTAGAATGGAAGAATCAACATTGTGAAAATGACTATACTACCCAAAGCAATCTACAGATTCAATGCAATCCCTATCAAACTACCAATGGCATTTTTCACAGAACTAGAACAAAAAATTTCACAATTTGTATGGAAACACAAAAGACCCCGAATAGCCAAAGCAATCTTGAGAAAGAAAAACGGATCTGGAGGAATCAGGCTCCCGGACTTGACTTCAGACTATACTACAAAGCTACAGTAATCAAGACAGTATGGTACTGGCCCAAAAACAGAAATATAGATCAGTGGAACAGGATAGAAAGCCCAGAGATAAAGCCACGCACATATGGTCACCTTATCTTTGATAAAGGAGGCAAGAATATACAATGGAGAAAAGAAAGCCTCTGCAATAAGTGGTGCTGGGAAAACTGGACAGCTACATGTAACAGAATGAAATTAGAAGACTCCCTAACACCATTCACAAAAATAAACTCAAAATGGATTAAAGACCTAAATATAAGGCCAGACACTATAAAACTCTTAGAGGAAAACATAGGCAGAACACTCTATGACATACATCACAGCAAGATCCTTTTTGACCCACCTCATAGAGAAATGCAAATAAAAACAAAAATAAACAAATGGGACCTAATGAAACTCAAAAGCTTTTGCACAGCAAAGGGAACCATAAACAAGACGAAAAGACAACCCTCAGAATGGGAGAAAATATTTGCAAATGAAGCAACGGACAAAGGATTAATCTCCAAAATTTCAAGCAGCTCATGTAACTCAATATCAAAAAAACAAACAACCCAATCCAAAAATGGGCAGAAGACCTAAATAGACATTTCTCCAAACAGGATATACAGATTGCCAACAAACACATGAAAGAATGCTCAACATCATTAATCATTAGAGAAATGCAAATCAAAACTACAATGAGATATCATCTCACACTGGTCAGAATGGCCATCATCAAAAAATCTAGAAACAATAAATGCTGGAGAGGGTGTGGAGAAAAGGGAACCTTCTTGCACTGTTGGTGGGAATGTAAATTGATACAGCCACTATGGAGAACAGTATGGAGGTTCCTTAAAAAACTAAAAATAGAACTACCATACGACCCAGCAATCCCACTCCTGGGCATATACCCTGAGAAAACCATAATTCAAAAAGTGTCATGTACCAAAATGTTCATTGCAGCACTATTTACAATAGCCAGGACATGGAAGCAACCTAAGTGTCCATCGACAGGTGAATGGATAAAGAAGATGTGGCTCATATATACAATGGAATATTACTCAGCCATAAAAAGAAACGAAATTATCTGTAGTGAGGTGGATGGACCTAGAGTCTGTCATACAGAGTGAAGTAAGTCAGAAAGAGAAAAACAAATACCGTATGCTAACACATATATATGGAATCTAAAAAAAAAAAAAAAAAAAAGTAGTCATGAAGAACCTAGGGGCAAGACGGGAATAAAGATGCAGACCTACTAGAGAATAGACTTGAGGACACGAGGAGGGGGAAGGGTAAGCTGGGACAAAGTGAGAGCGTGGTAGTGTACATATGGACATATATACACTACCAAATGTAAAATAGATAGCTAGTGGGAAGCAGTCACATAGCACAGGGAGATCAGCTTGGTGCTTTGTGACCAGCTAGAAGTGTGGGATACGGAGGGTAGGAGGGAGGGAGACACAAGAGGGAAGAGATAAGGGGATATATGTATATGTGTAACTGATTCACTTTGTTAAAAAGCAGAAACTAACACACCATTGTAAAGCAATTATACTACAATAAAAATGTTAAAAAAAAGAAAAAGGAGTGAGAGGTTCCTCAAAGAGGACAGACAATAGGTGTCCTCAATTTTTAGGAGAGTATGGACTTGTAAGTCTTGATTAGATAGAACAGAACGGCTGTGTGTGTGTGTGCGCACGTGCACACATACAAGTGGGTGTATTAATTGTTGCTGTTGTTGTTTTTATTAAGAAATAATATATGTGTGAAATGAAAAGGCTATATTCAGATAATGTAGCTCAGTCCTTAGTTAAGGCTTAAAGGATCACTAAAATTAAAACTACTACCTATGGGACTTCCCTGGTGGTCCAGTGGTGAAGAGTCCGCCTTCCAATGCAGGCGACGCGGGTTCGATCCCTGGTCAGGGAACTAGGATCCCACATGCCGCGGGGCAAATAAGCCCGAGCGCCACAACTACGGAGCTTGCATGCCTCAACAAGAGAGCCCGCATGCTGCAAACTACAGAGCCCACGCACCCTGGAGCCCACACGCCACAACTAGAGAGAGAAAACCCGCATGCCACAACTAGAGAGAAACCTGCACGCTACAACAAAGAGCCTGCACCACAACGAATGATCCCGCATGCCTCAGCGAAGATCCCACGTGCCGCAACTAAGACCCAACACAGCCAAAAATAAATAAAATTTAAAAAATTAAAAAATAAAATAAAACTACTACCTAGTATTTTGAAAATGTTCCTATTTTCTGGCCCAGTAATACCATCTCGAGGACTCTATCTCAAGGAAACAATCAAAGATGCAAAGATTTACAAAAACTATTTATACTACAGGATTACTTAAAATGGTAAAAATTTTAAAACAATCTTAATGTCCAGCAAGAGAGAAACGGTTCAGCAACAAACTATTATATAACTTTTTAAAAAACGCTTTTGAAAAGCATTTAGGGAAAAGGGAAAATGATCATGCTCTAACATGAGGTGATAAAAAACAGGATATGAAATTCTATAAAAAATATCGCATCAAATATGTACACGTAAAATGTATACCATAAGGCTGTGGAATAATGCATATATATCCGATAAGGAAATTATTAGTTCTGATGGCTGATTAATTTATTATTTTTAATAGTATTTGTTTCTCCTAGCAATAAAGTATTTCAGATAATTTATTTATTAATTTATTTCAGATGATTTAGGAGGAAAAAACCCAAAAAGAAAAAAAAGAAAAATTACCTGTAATGTCACTTCTCAGAGATGAAGACTGTTGGTACATATTTCTGATCTTTTTCCCATGTGTTTATTATATTACTCTTATTATCACACAGCAAGGCTACACACCTGTTTTTAGCAAGGGTTACTTTTTGTGGTAAAATGTTGCAAATTTATTTTTAAAACTTTCAGTGTGCAAAGAAATGCAGCCTCTTTCATTTCCATGGCTGATTTAATCATCCTTAGGCACCTCATGGGAAGTGGGAAAACAGATTTGCTAATCAGCAATATTTCAAACTCTTCCAGTTTAAATAATTCTTCAGTTTAAATATTTATCTATTAAAATCTGACTTGACAAAATTGCTGGTTTAAGTGGTCCCCTTTGGAGGACTCAGACAGTCTCTCAGAGCTCTATGTCACCCCGTCCCCTTCTCCAGGAAGACCAAAGGAGACAGTATATATGGGGGATCACAAGATCATTCCAGCGACGGGGGGAGAAGAGGGCCCTGATCTGAGTACTGTTGTCAGGTATAGGGTGGCTCTCTTCCTTCTACTGGTTCCTGCTGAAATGTGGCTGGTCCTGGGCTATTCCGCAAAGAGTTGCTGCCACTCACTATGGGGCCTGTGGTCCTAACAGCTGGCTCTGGTTGTGAAGCCGTGCACAGAGACCTCTTGCTCCAACACTAGGTGTCTGCAGGTCCACAGGCTCTTTCACACTCACACACCATATTCATTTCTCAAAACTCACAGCACTGTACACTAGAAAAAGGGTCAATTGTACTGTATATAAATCACTCCTCAAAAAAAAGCTATTTTTTAAAGTGGTGAAGGGAAATTTGCCCAAAATGTTCACATTAGCAAAAAGAAAATCTCAAAATTAATGAATTAACCACATATGGAAAAGTTTAAAAAAGAATAACAAACTCAACTCAAAAAAAACAGAAAAGGAATTTTTTAACGTGATTCTAAGGTTTCTGGCTTGAGGTAAACGCGTGAAGGCAGGATCCAGTGGAGTAGTAAGGACATAGGAGTGAGTTGGACAACACCGGGGTGCACTGTTTACAGCCAATTTAAAAATAATAATAATAATACAGCTGACAAAAGGCAGCTTCTTCTTGTCACCATGAACCAGTAATTCTAAACAATATCATGAATAAACTACTCCCTGAGAAAATGTGCTGGTCTAAACATTTGCCATGGTTATTAAGTTTTAGTAGAATAATATATATGTAAACTTTGAATTAGCACATTTTTATTACTTATCCTTTAATAAACATTATATTCCACATGGAAGTTATTTCACAGAAATCACTAATTATATGAGATTTACACATATGTAATTATATAGCCTGGCCTCTGATGCATGTTTATTTGAAAGAACTGGAGCTCACTTCAAGTGCAGTTCCTGTCTTCAACCCACGTATGTCTCCAACTACATGGTCCTGTGTTTGAAGAGTAGATTCTAAATAAACAGTGATTAGCACAGTGACTGTAAGGGAAGAAACACAGCTTGAATTATTTCAGGTCTGTCTTTCTACCTGCAAATCATCCTCTGAACCTTGCAGAATTCACTTTTGGAAGTGTTTCTTCACGTATTTTCCTTCTTTTTTCAACTATTATATCAATATAATTGCATTACTATAATTTACAAGTTTTCATTTTGCATTGTAATATTTATTTTGTTACTGGCATGAGAGAAAAATTTATTTCCTGGCCATTATTATTTGTTTCATTTCATGATCATTACTGAAAATAATTTTGTCATATAAAAAAGGAGGGTATCAAAAAATCCACTCTGGTTATCAAGTACTCTGGATAGGCCACTGGTGGGACCATTTACTAAAATAGGAAATACAGGTGGAAGAAGTGTTTGGGGGGAAATGATTTGGGGTTCAATTTTAGACACTGAGTTTGAACTTCTAAGGGACTAGCAAATGAAAAGGCTCAGGATGTAGCTGGAAATACGGGTAAAGGGCAAGATCTAAGCGTCCCAGACAAACAAATGGGCCATGAAGTCATGACAATGAACAAAAGGTCATTCACGGAAAGACAAAAATAAAAGCCAGACAGGAATAGAGAGGTAGACATAGAGAATGGACTTGAGGACATGGGGTGGGATGGGGAAGCTGGGGCAAAGTGAGAGTAGCATGGACATATATACACTACCGAATGTAAAATAGTCGGCTGGTGGGAAGCAGCAGCAAGCATAGCACAGGGAGATCGGCTCGGTGCTCTGCGATGACCTAGAGGGGTGGGATAGGGAGGACGGGAGGGAGGCTCAAGAGGGAGGGGATATGGGGACACATGTATGCATATGGCTGATCTGCTTTGTTGTGCAATAGAAACTAACACAGTATTGTGAAGCAATTATACTCCAATAAAGATCTGTTAAAAAAATAAGTAAATAAAAATTAAAAATAAAATAAAATAAAATAAAAGCCAGAACTTCATGGCACAGCACATTTCAGGGGCAGGCAGAGGAAGGGGAACTGGGGAAAGAGAACAAGGATGAATGAGGACAGGTAAGGCAAGTACCTGGAGGAGGGAAAAACAAGGTGGGGGGGGGGTGTCGGGGGGAGAGTAACACAGGCACAAAAACCCACGAAATCAATTTGTATGTTAAAGTCAATTTATTATGAAGCCTGCATGTCAACCACACTGGATTTGGCAACCAGGATGTCTTTGGTGGTCTTTACAAAAGCAGTCCACAAAGGGTGAGTAGATCTGGCCATTTTGCTAAAACATAAAACTGCAGAATGAGAAGCCCATGTTCCTAACCCTAGGTGAACCAGAGTGGACTCGCTGCGCTCCAGTGATCTACAGAAATAAGGTCACTGAACCACATGCACCAGGATTATCAGAGACACTTGTTTAAAACTGCTGAGTCAAGGACCCTACCTCAGACCTCTGAATCAGAACCTAAGGAGTTAAAACTCAAGCTTAGGTATCCTTAATAAGCTCCCCAGGTAATCCCATGCATACTAAAACTTGGGGATCGCTGCACTATATGCTCTTCAGGGTCCATTCTCCCTCTGACATTCTGTAGTTCAGTAATTTGTCTCTCTGAAAATAGGATGCTACAACAATGATTACTAGCATCCACCCAGAAGTCAAAAACTACATGATAAAAATACAATAATCAGAAGTACTCAGGGCAAAGATAACACTTCTGCTCTTCATTTACATCAGCTCATTTCAATTATGATTACCATCACTCTAATGAGGGTTGACGAAGTACAGTAGCCGCGGGGGGGAGAATTATGTTCATGGGTAGACAGGAGACCACGGAGATGAGGGTTGAGGGCCAGGTGAACTATGTAAAACAAGAATGAAAAGAAAAAGCTCTGTTTGATGGTACTGAGGTGCTATAAAGAAGTCATGCAACCTAAAAGCACTAGATTACTATTATTAGATACATTAAAGATATTCAGTGTGATTGCCTTTCTTTTGATTTGGGGAAAAAACGATATTTCTACTTACTTATATATAGAAATAGAGAGTCAGTGTTTTTATCTATGTATAGAAACAGAGAATCAATTTTTTTTCCTTAGGGAGGCAGCAATTTTAATTAATACTCCCTAATTGGTATTGATTTGAATTGACTAATGACAGTCTTATGATGGGCCTAGCTGCCAAGCGTCCTGGGTCAGGAGCACAATGAGCTCCACTATGTACAGAAACCTTTTGTTTTCAGTGGTCTCCGACTAGGCAACAGTTTTTAGGTCTCAGCATACTGGAGCCAGGAAGATCCTTGGGAGGCCCTCTAGTGCAGCCTGCCACACACTGTTTTCTAAAAATCACTCTAGCACCTCCCTGCCCACCCCCCCACCACTTGAAGCCTAAAGGATGTGCTCGTTTCCCTTGAGTTTTTCCAGCCACTCCCTCTTGACTCATCTGTGGCATTCTGTATATCGGACTACCTTGGGAAAGATGAGTCTTGGGTATCATTACACTCTGGGTTTGCATACCTGCTTTGCAGATTTGTAAGTAAAATAGCAAGTGGAAAAAAAAGTCAGAAAGTTGGATGGGTTATATCTATGACTGTGTATGAACCACAGTGTTTCAGAAACAATTAACATACAGGTAGATAATGAGTGCAAATCAGAGGATGGGTTAAAGAATGGGCAGAACTAAAGAGAAAAGGAAAGGGGCTCAGGGCTGAGGACTTCCTACCAGTATGCCACAGGCTGAGAAAAGGGTTTGAAATACTAGCTTAAGGTAAGTACACACATTACAGCAAATACACAAGTTACCTGCAGGAAGAAGAGCAAGGCAAGAGGAGAAGGTGCAAACTAAAAGAAGAAAAGACATTTTATACTTTTAACTAGCTGTTAGGTTTCGTTTTTTTAAGGCTCTGAGCATATGGCTCTTTCATAGGTAATCCAACCTATTTTAGCTCCAAATAAGATCACTTCTAAACCACCTCACACAAACAGAACATCTATCTTATTTATGAAGGCTTGTAGAAGAGAAGATTATACAAACTCATTCTTGTAGGCAACTTCCATCTCCATATCATGAATCTCCAATGATAAATATAAGGATTTCCAGACTTAGGTGAGTACAAAGGTAGCATTGAGACAGTATGTCAAGGACTACATATTTACCCAAATAAAAGGCAATCCGATTACAGTAATAAGGGCCAGATTTAGATTTAAATGTAAGATAGCCAAGTGAAAAACTTTTTGCCACTTCCTAGTCTCTACATCCAGTTTATTCTTTCATAAACTGAGTATCCCGCAGCTTAACCCACCAGCCCAGTGCTCCTTCCTCTCCCTTTGTCTCATTTCCATTCCCAGGACATCTCTGGAACGCGCAGGGTTCTGCCTGCACAGGAGGTGGTAACACAGCACCACGTGGAGAAGAGACAACTGCTCCCATTGCCTTCTGTAATTCTACCTAACAGATACGCTGGAGAAGGGAAAGGAAAAGGGAAAAAAAGGACACATGTTCCAAAGTTAACTGGGTACTGAAGGAGGGCTCTAACTTAACCACATTGTTATATTCTCAGTGAAGTAACCCAAGTTCTAAAGGTTACTAAACATAAGGGGATGCCAAATAAACTGAGTTTCAAAAATTAATGCCAAAAACATTAAACTCAAAGACAAATACATATATACATATATATATATATATATATATATATATATATATATATATATATATATATATATGAAATTTGTCAAGTAAATGTCCAGGTATTCCACTCATTAAAGTAAAAGATTAAAAGGTTTATAAAGGCCATTGATCATAGCATGACCTGTGTTAAATCTCTCCTCTAGGCTTTCTTTACATTCTCTATTAAGAGTTAGACATGACTGTATAAGAATCTACTGTTTCGGCAAACTGATGACCCAAAACAAACTATTTCACTTTCTACAGCTGTCAATCATGAACCCAAGAATCATCTTTTAAAAGTTAAATATAAGCATTTCTAAATGAAGCTGCCGGGCTTCCCTGGTGGCACAGTGGTTAAGAATCTGCCAGCCAATGCAAGGGACATGGGTTCGAGCCCTGGTCCGGAAAGATCCCACATGCTGCGGAGCAGCTAAGCCCGTGCACCACAACTACTGAAGCCCGGGCGCCTAGAGCCTGTGCTCCGCAACAAGAGAAGCCACCGCAATGAGAAGCCCGTGCACCGCAACGAAGAGTAGCCCCTGCTCGCCGCAACTAGAGAAAGCCCGCGCACAGCAACGAAGACCCAATGCAGCCAAAAATAAATTAAATAAATAAATTTTTTTAAAATAAAAAATAAATGAAGCTGCCTCCAGCACCTGCCACTCTGCCCCTCAGTCGCTGTGCCACATGTCCAGCCCTCAGGTCCTCCAACACACCCGGCCATTTCCAACTTCAAGACAACAGCCTCTTCTTTGACCCTTTTGCTCTCTAATTCTTATTTGCTTTTCAGGTGTCAGCTTAGACATCACTTCCTTAAAGCACCCTTCTCAGAAAGGCCCCCTTTCCTATGCATTCTTTCTCATAGTACCAGGTGCTTTTTCTCATCAGCATCTATTGAAACATGTTAAATAAATAAGTGCATGAGCAAGCAAGTAAATAAATATAGTTGTACTGTTTTCTCTTTGTAGAGGATTTTCTATTTATTTTATTTCATTTTTTTATTATTCACTGGCAAGCAGTATCACCGAATGGGGCAAGGATTCTGCCCAAAGTTAATGCATCTTCTTCCTTTCTCTCACAATAAGGGCACACTCTGGAATAACCTTACTGTGACAGGGTCATTACCAGTAGAAAAGTGTGTGTGTGTGTGTGTGTGCATGTGCGTGCATGTGTATGTATACACACACACATGATTTCTTTTGAGAGCTTCTTAATTTAAAAAATACAACTCAGATAAGATTGCATTAAAAGCAGAGTATTACAAAACTCAGATTGTTTGTAAGGGGTCATCTGAGGACTTAAAAAATATTAGATGCACTATATACCTTTACATGTGAAAAACAATACATGTTTTATAGGTCATCCCTGAAGAGGGGCATATGGCCGACTTCTGCAAAATGGGTTCTGTGTTCTCCTGTGGAACTGGGGGAAACAGATGCATTGCTGGGGAGGGGGAACAGGATAACATGCCTGAAGCCTCTCGAGTTTCAGCTCCTGCCTTCCTTTCCCAGGTCTCCTGCCTGACCTGGATCTCCAGGGAATTATTATAGCCAGAGAGGTAATATGCGAAAGGAAGATCCAGCCTCTCCAAAACCTAACGGAGGACGACCCCTCTATGAAGAGCCTCCAAATACTGAATAAAAAGGAAAGTACAGAACAGGGCAGGAAACCAGCTGAGTTTCTTTCAAGCAAACAAATGAAACACAGAACTAAAATCTGTGATAAAACTATTCTTTTGAGGTTGTATAAACAAGGGACTGCAATTAATGTCACATAATATTTCATAATTAAAAAATGTTAAACAAGACAGAGCATTTGCTTTCTCTATCCCTTCAATAACTCTGAGCAAGTATTAACTAAAGAGGTTAAACCTGTAGGTGCCCATATTCCAAACATCTTTTTACCAAAGTATACGACTGCATTAAAACAGAGTACTTATTCAGCTACCTATTTTTAAGTGACACCTGAAAAACGAACACCATCGAGCTTTCTAAAAATAGAGCAAATCAGCTTTGTTTCACTTGTGGGAGCATGCATCCACCCACTGCTTGCTTCATTTATCTAACTGCTGGAGTGGTAGAGATGTAGAAATACACAGAGGAAACAGATAAAGATAAACTTTGTCTCACATGCACAATATAAACAGCAATGGCTTCTACCCTGCTAATTAATGAGTAATTTTCCATTATCTGCTCTTGCCCATCATGTGCTAATATTTAAGAGAATGCAAGAAAAATATGGGGGCGTATGACCCATATTCCCAAGAAGCGTATCATCTAGTCGGAGAAATAAAGACTAATGGCTGTAGAACAAAAATCAAGGCACAAATAGCACTATGTAACTAAGGGCTAGACGGTATTGTAATTTTTTTAAACCAAGACCACTGTGATTTTGAAATTAAAAAAAAAAACAAAACCTTTTTAAAAAGGCAGCATAATCTGAGCTGAATCTTGAAAATGGACAGGATTTAGACTGGCATAAAAGAGGAGATGCACAGTCCCTGTCTGAACGTAAAGAGGAGAAATACAAGCAAATAAAGAGTGGTTGGGTGGGACGCTGAGGAGTTCTCTGGCAGACATGAGGCTAATGAGGAGACCAGCCTGCCTAAATGAAGAGGTTCAATTTGCAGCACAGTGGGAAACAACGGGGTAGAACTCGACTATGAAGAATCTGGAAATCCAGCCCATGTATTGCAAACAGCGACGGTAGATTCCTCCACACGGAAAGCAGCAACATTAGGAAGGCAGCACTGGAAAGGAACTAGAGCAACAGGTGCACATACTGCAAAGCACCATCTCAAGCATGCAAGAAATTGGAGTTTATTTCTGTATAGCTGAATTTCATTTCTGTTTGGGGGCTACCATTCCACTGAATGGTAAAAACTAAATTTCAGTCAATTCAGGGTAATCTCAATCAATTTCTGGTTTCTTCTTTCTCAAAGGTTATATCTAAATGCCAAAGGATTACAAAACGCTAGATTTGGGGGATCTGGGGACAAGATGGGTGAAGACCATCATTTGCCTTTATCCCTGCAAATACCTGAAGCTCTTCCACCAACAGGTCTACCCAGATCCTTCCCTCATCCTCCTCATTCCTCCCACAAGCCTTCTCCAAGTCTGGCTATCTCCTGGCCACATTTATACCCCTCTGTGCACACACAGGCACCTCCTGTTGCCACCTAAATTATCCTGGCCATGGGAATTGGCATAGCTATCTCAGCTCCATCTACCATGCTGGGCACGGGGATCTCTTTGCCACCACGTCAAGCTCTACTTTTCTGAGGACAGGAAGAGCAGATTTGGAATCTTCCACATCAATTCCCTTTCTCCCTCGAACCTGACTTCTAAAATTGAAAAGTCAAGAACTTGACTTTTTTATACTATGGAATATGCTGTGTTTAATCTTTTCATTAAAAAATAAGTCAGACTGCCAAACGAAAAGAAGGGTAAGTATAAGAGAAACAATAGGGAGGGGAGGGCCACTGGTTAATACTGCAAACATTATCACATCAAACTAAGTGGGAAATAAAAAGGACCTGAACCAGGGGATCTTTGGAAATGGACAGTAAATAGGTAGGGTGAGAGATATTAAAAGGAAAAATGGATGGGAATGTTTAACAGAAGTAAAGGATACTGAATAAGAGAGAAAATAAAATCATCCCATGGTTTTTCTAGCCTTTGAGATTAGGAAAATAATGGCATTATCAAAACAGACACCAGTTTAGAGTGAAAAGGTTCTGAATTTGGTTTTGAATTACATTCACATAGGTTTTTCTGGTTCAAGATGATGACTTAAAATGCCAGCAAAAAAAGGATTCGAGACTTATTCTAGAAATTAGTACTACTGAGTTGCTTCTCAGTAATACATTCATTACTATGGTTTTCAAATACTATCAGACTTCAAATAGATACACAGTTTTATGAAAGAGACAGCACAACCGATCTTTTAAAAAAGTTTTTAAAACCTTCAAACCCTAAAATCTGCCTTTCCATTCACACTTCTCTATTAAACAGTCTCTTCATTTATAGGAATAGGTACATAGGTTACTTATTCTTTGGAAAAAAAAAATATTTAGCTGAAAAAGAAACCAAGAATAATGCTGTGCTACCTTCACACACACAGAGCTGGGCAGCTAAAACAGAACAGGCAACAATAGGCTGACAAAAACGAGCCTGGCCCAGCTCTCCACACCCCACCAAAGCCGGGATGTGAATCCTGGTGAGCCCTGGAACTGACAGATGATCCTACTGCTACCTCACTAACTAAATCTCTGACTAGAGAACAACCTGAGGAAATATATAGCTAGAGTCAATTATAGTGTTTGAGGGTAAAAAGCACTGAATGGGTTTCCCTGGTGGCGCAGTGGTTGAGAGTCTGCCTGCCAATGCAGGAGACACGGGTTCGAGCCCTGGGCTGGGAGGATCCCACATGCCGCGGAGCAACTGGGCCCGTGAGCCACAACTACTGAGCCTGCGCGTCTGGAGCCTGTGCTCCACAACAAGATAGGCCGCAATAGTGAGAGGCCCGCGCACCGCGATGAAGAGTGGCCCCCACTTGCCACAACTAGAGAAAGCCCTCGCACAGAAACGAAGACCCAACACAGCCATAAATAAATAAATTAATTAATTAATTTAAAAAAAAAAAAAAAAAGCACTGAATGACTGAAGCACACAACGGGCATGCATGGCATGGACAGAGACGGGGCAGAGAGCAGAGAATGACTTTCAACTTATAAATCAGTAGGTCAGCTCCAGTCAGATTAGCGAACTTTAGGGAGTGAAAATTTGGTAACAGAAAATAAATACCTAAAGGAAAACATTTTATGCATGCACATGAAAAACAGAACATCAAAAATTAAGGGTTATGCCAGGACATGTGGTTTGACCTTGATTCTGAGATACAGTTCCTCAGTTCAGTAACACTGATTATCCTAAAGAGAAGTGACAAGAAGAAAAAGGGAGAATAAAAGACTGAAAGTCTAGTAGGTAGATAAAGGAAACGCATCCTTTCTCCACTCACCTTTTTGAGCCCTTCCTTGCACCTTAATATTTTAGCCTGTAAATTAAGAATGAAGAATGGCATATTCAAGATAACATATTCCTAAACTCATATTTAAATCTATTCAATAAAAAGGTATTTAATCAAAAATACCTAAAACTCCAATTATTATTGCTGGACATTGAAGACAAATATTAGAGCAAGACGCATTTCTATCTTTAAAGAGCAACTCCCAAGTCCATGAGAACAGAAAGGGGGCATTCAGTGTCTTCTTTGCTTTGGAGCTTCTTCTCACTAAATTTTGATCTACAGACTTGAGATTTGGGGGTTTATTCCTGTCCTTCTCTCCAGTCCCAAATGGACAGGACTAAACAACCAATTATTCCTGTAGGGTCCAGAAACCAGCATCTGAATGCCCGACTCCTCATGGTCCTAAAAACCCATGAAAAGGTACAATCTCTTCAAATTACATATTTTTTTTAAATATAAGGTTTTGGGAATTCCCTGGAGTCCAGTGGTTAGGACTCGACGCTTTCACTGCCGGGGCCCGGGGTTCAATCCCTGGTCGGGGAACTAAGATCCAGCAAGCTGCACAGCACGGCCAAAAAAAAAAAAGGTTTAAATTTATTCAAATTGAAAATATTAAGCTATATTTAGTCTCATTCACATATTTTCAAGTCACCTCCTTACTATTCTCTACTTTTTCTGTCTCCCAATGCACTTACCACCTCCTAACGTAGTATACATTATCCTTATTTTTCTTACTCTTTATTGTCTATTTCTCCTTGCTGTAAAATGGAGGCTCTGTGAGGGCAAGGATCTTCGCGTTTTTCATATCAGAGAATACTTGCTCAATAAATAGCTGTTGAATGGATTCATGTGCATAGTCTGTGCAATTCCTGACACCCTATAAGTTTGCCATTTTGAAGCAACAAAATCCATGTGCCTGAAACATAAAGTATGGTTACGGGGCTGGACAGCTGTATCCTGGACACTTTGGGCAGACTCCATGACTGAATCTGTAAAAGCTAGAGCTTAATGCTTTGGAGATATAATTCAAGGATAAATGGAACAGTTTCAGATATGAAGACCAGGATCTCACTGGCATAACTAAAATAAAGAGTTAAGTAGCCCTGGAGAACTAAAATATGGACACCTTTCATGAAGAATTAACACCTTCTTAAAGTAGACTTGGGATAAGGCATAGATCACACTGTAAATGAATAAGGAGTTGGAGTCAGTTACCTTCAAGTGATGCTAGGACCCAGATAAAGATGCAAGACACTGAGAAAGACATCACAGCCATGCTCTCCCTGGCTGTTTCCACTAGGAATGTGGATACCAGTCCCCTCCATTTTTAATATCTCCTTTTCTTTCTGCTCTTAGCGCTCACTCCCAGTCTCTCCCTCCCAGTGTTTTGCCCCTCTGCTGCTCTCTCACCCGGGCATATGCCCCGCCCAGCAGGAGCAGAACTTGTCATATGCACAGAGACCAGCAGGCCTCTCCTGCCCACCACCATGTGCCAAGCTCAGCAGTGGCCTGGCACACATAAATAAGTTCTGATCTGAATAGAGTGGAGCACGGACAGCCCCTAGAATTAAGTGTTCCATGCACACAGCCCTGGGCACGCACCCAGAAGCTAAACACACTCAGTGCATCCAGGATAAATCCCCTTAAAACTGGAGAAAATGGTTGTCTCTGTCAAACATTCAGTGACACCAGGGCTCTGACAGAAGATTAAATGAAGAAATGCAGTAAAGACCCAACTCATTTCTTTAAGCTGATTTGCCTGCCTGAGTTCCCAGAGACTCGGTGCCACAACCACTTGAAATTAAGAACAAGATGGGCCATCTTGATCTCTAAAGTTCTTTCACATCTAAAGGGCTATGGTTCAATCACCACCAACTTTTCAGCATCTATCATATTATAAACAACTATTCTGAGCACAGTAAGGACTATTCAATAAAAACATAAGCGACAATAGTGGTAGAAAATAATTAGGATAGTTAAGTACTGAGATAGACCTTGTAGGATTTAGGACGTAGAGAAATAAAGAGGTTTTCAGAAAGGAGCAATAGCATGTGCAGAGATGCAGCAGTAGACATGAACATGAAACATTCTTAAGACAGGGAAGACACTAGACTAGCTGGAAATAGTAGGGTTCGTGCAGAAGAGCTATGGTTGATAACATGGGTCAGTAGCCTTTCAGGGAACCTTGAACGCCAGGGTAAGAAGTGTGGCATTGTGGGCAATGCGGAAAACACGTGAATTAAAAGAGAGATGAAAATGAAGTGATGTTTCATAAAAATGCATTTGGTGGCCTCAGGTAGGTTGAATTGGAGTAGATAATGACTTGATAAAGATCGGTTGGAAAATAATGCAACAGTTCAGTTACTGGTAATGAGGATCACCACTAGTGTATTGGCAACTGAAATGAAGATGAAAGGGCAGAGAGGGAGACAGAGCAGGAAGGAAGAACTGTCGGCCCTCGTGAGAAGCCCCTTCCAGGATGTGGAATGGCAACTAATCCTAGCTGGGTGTGTGGAGTGGCACTGCGGTCCTATCCGAGGGATCCCACAATAGTTTAGCACATCTTTGTTACAGTACCTAACCCCCTTGCCCTTCTTTAGTACACAAACCAAATTCAGGTGACTGGCTCCCCAAAAGAGAGTTCTGTACCTCTCTAATCAACGTTGTCTCCTTTCAATTCTCCTCCTTTTCTCCATTCCTGCCTTCCAAGCAGCTCAGTGTCAAAATTTTGGAGAGAGGTTTCCACCACAATCACCACTCCACAGAGCCCTCCTCCTCTCTTTCTTCTACAACCTTTCTTCTCTATTACCTTTTGAGTTCCTCTCATTAAAAACATGTTTGTCACCATACCTAGTCACCATGGTGATAGGAAAGCAACATTACAGCGAAGAGAAAAAACTGCCCTTCTTCTTTTAGTAGCTTAAACATTTCTCGGTTTCCATCAGTTTACCTAAAAGATTAGGCTGTTAATCTCCAGTCTCTCAAAATAAGCCTGCAAACAGCTCAACCCTCTTTCCAAGACCAATATATAGTGCAAGCCTCATCCTAATTGCTCTAATTACATGAAGAACATAATGAGATACAGCAGCAGATGGCTACAGATTAAATTTGACAGAGAAGAAATTCTCCTCTCTCATCCTTTTACTGAAGAAACTTTGCCTTGAAAAAGAAAAATTAAACAAAAAAAATCAAAAAATCATTTTGTTCACAGAGCCAAATATATATTTTTAAGTGCCACTCCACTTTTCTATTTTCTTCAGTAGTACCTTTCCTTAAAAAAATAATTCACTCATTTCATGTAGGTTTCTGTTACTACACATAACAGATAAGTTTGTACCCCCGATGAGCAAAAGATGTGCTCACAGAAAGTCTGTCCGAAGTTTAAATAATAAATCGTATACTTCCACAAACCTGTTCTAAAATCTCAAAGATGTGCTCTATCAAATATAAAATTGGGGGACTGGGGTTATTTGAGCCTAACAACAGAAAAGTCTCTATCTAAACCACTGTTAGCCCAGCTTTTCACAAGAGATGGAGTGTCACACTTCCAACCACCATGTTAATACTCTTTAAACTCAATGTCCAAAAGTGAAGTCACCATCTTCTCCTTAAAAATAAGTTTGCTTTCCCAATTTTTTTTCTAGCTAATGGTAACAACCGGCTCTAACCTTGGAGCTATCTTTTCAAACTCCTTTCATGCTGTCGTCAATACTATCAAATGGTTATCTGATAAACTCATTCACTAATAAAATTATCAATTACCACTCCAGAACACAACTGTTTGAACAAGATACAAGAAGCTTTAAAACAAGTAGATTTCTATTATAGGATATGGGGCAAGAAAAAGAAGGGCAAAGAATTCTATCACCCAGTCATAAACTTACATGAAACCTCTTTCAAAAAGAAAAATTAATGTCCCTGTCTCAACCCTGTGTTTCCTTTAAAAAAAATCCCCTCCTCTCTCCTTAATATCTTCATTGAAAAGGCCTCTGCTAAAATTGACTCAACAGTTTCTTTCATTTGGTATTCAACTAGTCAACAATCATAACAGCCATATTACATTAATCCTCATAGGCTACATTGTGCCTCAGTAACAAATTAACTCTGAAATCTCAGCAGCTTTAAACAAAGTTTATTTCTTGCTCACACAATGTCCTCTAGGGATCCAGAAGCTCTCTACTAAATGGTGACTCAGGGACTCAGTCCAGTATGACCTTGTGAAACCATCATATGAGGGTCTCTACAATCCACATGAGGGTCTCTACAATCCACGTGGCAAAGTGCTTTGGCTCATAAATGACACCTGTCACCTCCGCTTATAATCTACTGTTTAGAATAAATACATGGTCCCAACCTAACCCACAAGGAAGGAAAGAAAAAGCAGCCATGACCTGGCTCTAAAGAGGAAAATAAAACAGGACTAGGTGATCATGTAGCATTGTCTCCATCACCATGAGGCACTTACTCTCTGCCTAATGAACTACCACGCATCTGGAAGTCTTTATATGTGTTAACATCTTTAATATCCACAACCACCTCGAGATAGGTATTATTATTATTATCCCATTTTATAAACAAGGAAATTGAGGTCCAAAGAAGTTAAGTAACTTACCTAAGCTAGTAAGAGGCCTAGCTGGGATTCAAATCCAAGCAATGGGCTCCAGAATACACTATGTCACACTGCTTCTCAAATATGCAAGACACAGTGCTAGGCACTGTTGAGGATATTGGTCTTCAAATATTTATAAGCCTATCATATGAAAGAAGTATTTAGATATATTCTATTAAGTCTTAAGAGGACAAAACAAGAGGTAGTACTGAGACAAAAAATTAAGTGAGAGAGTTATTTCTGAGTGCCTATTATAAGCCAGACACCATTCTAGACACTGTATGTACCTCTCATCTAAGCATCAGAACACTCCCACTAAGTGGGTATTATTATTCCAGTTACACACACACACACACACACAAAAACAGACTCAGAGAGATTAAGTAACTTGACTAGGATATTACGCAGAGCCAAGATTTAAACCCAAATTAATCTGGCTTCCAAGCCTGTGCAATTTTCCACTACGTCTCACTGTATTTCAATATAGAAATAACACATACAAATCTCAGCCTACAAATCAGATGGGCAAGAAATGTAACTTCATTCTCTTCACTTTTTCAGTAACTAAACTTAATTTTGATTGTGAGCCCCCATTGAGCTGAGAGGCAGAAACTTAATCTTTGCAGTTTTGCTGTGAGGTCTTACAGAGAAGTTCACTCTCCTCTAGAATTCATCAAACCTTCCTAGAGGTTCTCTCAAGCACAAGGCCAATATCTGGGCTCTCTCAACTCCCTATCTGACTCTCCCTCAACTTGTCTACAAAGTCTTTTTTCCTGACTTTTCCAAATTTATTTTTATAGTCAGACCCAGGCTTTGTAATTTCTGAAATTCAAAAACCAGACACTTGCCTCTTCTCTGCATTCTGCTGTGGTGTCTCTTCCCTCCCCTGCTAACCAGCAAAAGTAAAACTGTCAGAGGGCAGCAGAAAATACCAGGAACAGAAAGTACATTGTTTAACATATCACAGTATCACGTGTTTATATTATAAAGAAAGCCTTTTGACAACTGAAGCTGCTGAAAATGAAACAAGTCATACGAGACAACGAACTTCCCAGTATAAGAAGTATTTAAGGCAAGCGTGGTTGGTCATGTAGCTAGAGCAATACAGAGGTTTAACAGGTATATTTGGAGGGTGGGGGTGGGAGAAGTGGTGGTGATTGGACCTAGAATATTTGTCATCTCAATGGATAGTAGAAGAGAGAGAAAGAAAAATAAAAAACAGGCAAAGCTATAATTTTAAGGATGCCAGAAGAGCATGGCTGATTTTCTATGCATATTCAAATGGAAGAAGATAGAAAAGGACAGGTTACCATAAACCTCAATACTGACAAGAGGAAAATTAAGGAAAATACGTAGAGACCACAAAGGAATAGAATGAGAACACCCGAGAATATGATTTCCTAAGGTCCGCTGAAATGAGAAAAAAAGAAGAGAGAATGGTAGGAGGAAAGGTGAGGATGTGGAAGATTATCCAAAAAATTCTGACCTGTAAGAACTCTGTCACTGAACGCTGCCACTCAGCGACACCTTGATGCTGATCTAAAACTGCAGAGCCCCCAGGAGACAGAAGCCAGGGTGTGCTGAGTGAGAAGACAAAAAGCCACTGTAGCCGAGACCTTACACTCATCCCTTTCACAGCCTAGGGAATACATCCTGATTGTTCTAATAATTTTCTCTCAACTTTTGTCTAAGAGCTAATGATAAAATAATAATAATAATAAATTACTAAGAAGCACTCCCAGAGGCATCAGAAGTTATGCTAAGCCACATTAAAATGCAGCTTAGAGTTATGGAAAGTATATTAAAATTTAAGACCCTTCAAAATTCAACCTTATTTAATTTCAAAGCAGTATTTCAAACCAAAAGGCCCTATGGGAGTTGAGAGAGAAAAGAGAAATAGCAATATCCTTTCTCTACCAAGGAGAACACTGAAGTAGGAGGGGAGGGGGATCTATTGTACGTTTTTAATGACAGCTTCATTTGTGATATATTATAAATGTCTGTCCCTCTGTCACAGTGCAAGGACAAAACGACCATTTTACTTATTGTTTCCTATGTCGTTATAATCGATCAAGGTGAAAAGCTACATTTCTGGCTCTGACCTCCCTTAAGCCCTAGACCCATATATCAAATTGCTTCCTGGTTTTCCCTTCCCTTGGATCACATTCCACAAGCAGCACCCATTCAATTTATCCCAAACTGAACTTATCATCTTTTTCCAAAACCTGACCTTCCTCCTTTATTATTCTCCATTCCTATGCAGCCAAGACAAGAACCTAGGAGATTCCCCCAGATGCTTTTTCATTCTTTAAGATGAAGGAGTCACAGATGCTTACCTCCTCAGTTACTCTCAGTTGGTGTCCTCCTCTTCATCCCTTCTGCCATCTGCTCTTTCAGTTCCGACCCTCATCATCTGTCCTCTGAACCCCTGCACCAGCCTCTTAGCATATGTCCCCCCTTCTCCTCACCTTGTCTCCCACCAACAGATTCTACGCCCTCGCACCAGGGGGATGCTTCTAAAATGCAAATTTGATCACGCCACACCTCAGACGAGAGCCTCGCGATGACAAGCCCGTTCTCCACAAGAGACAAACCAAGTTTCTCAGCATGACAGAAAGGCCTTCCATGCGCCGGCCATCAGCAGCTCCACCGTCCAGCACTGGCCACGTCACACGTCGCTACAATGAAGCCAGCCTGAACGACTTGCGCTGCACGCCCCATGCTACGTTACACTTTTTGGCCTTTCGCGTGTAGTTCCCTCAGCCTGGAACCTCCTTCCTCTCTTCAACAAGCCACAGTTCAAAACCCCATTCCTCCAGAAACCCTCCCCTGACTTTCTGCCATCCCTTCTGCTCCTCTCGCCTCAGGAGCGAGTGCCCTGTCTCCGCACTTGAAGAGCACACCAGCCGCACCGCCACAGCACCCATCACACCCTCTGCAAATGCCGCTTGCTTCTCTGTATTACCCGTGAGACTGCCAACAGCTCAGGGAAGCTGTCTTCTCCTCCACTCACAGTGCCTGGTGCCCAAGAAACATTCACTAAACTTTTTTCATTAAGTGCCTCGATTTCTACTTGATGCCATTTGTAACATTTTCGCTACAGGTACAAATGAGGGATTTATAATAAGAAATATTGTGTATGCTCAATGTAACAGGAAAATGGCAAGGATCCTTTATCATCCTTCCGCAGGTCAGCCGGGTACCACACCAAGTACACACCTTCACATGATGCTTAATGTTTAAAATAGTAGTGGCAGTATCTTATTTTTACTAGGAAGGAAACTATAGCTCAGAGAGGATAATAAATTCTCCCAAGGCTAAACAACTGGAAAGCAGACGGGTCAACATTAAAATACAGGTTTTACATGAATCCGTTAGTGCCTCTCACATAAGAGAGAGAACACAGAAATTAAATGGAAAGAAAAGGCCACACAAAGAAGAAGAAAAGAAAATTTTCTAAGTTCTCCAGACTCACAGTCTCTTTTCTCCATATTTCTCAGCAGAATAAGTGACTCAGGGTAATGGGATCATCCTAAAACCACAGCTGTTACTTAGAACACCATGTTAAGGAAAGTTAAGGCTAGTGGTGCAATAAACTTAAGCACTAATTAGTTTCATTCCACTAGATATCCATCTACTAAACTTCTAACCTTGTGAACCATTTCACAAACACGTAGACTAGGAAAACGTGTGTCGGGGCTCAGTTTTAATCCATCACCACCATTGCAATACAACTCCAAGTACTAACCTTCCTCGTGGCGTCCGAACACTTTGGTGTATGAAAGATCTTACAAAGAGGCTCAGGGCTCAGCTCTACAAATGGAATGCGCAATGGAATACCTACCCAGAGAAGCTAAGCATGAGGGTTAGTGCATGAGCTCACCGCACAGGATGAGGAGGACTCTCCTCCAGGACATGGGTGAGGACAAGCTACAGCTCACACCACAGCCCCGCACACCCTGGGCTGGGGATATTCAGGGGCACGCTGTGGGGACTGGGGACTGTGGGCTCAGCGTACGGGTCACAGCTGCAAGTCTTGCCTGGTGACGGCATAAAAACACGCTTGGTCTACTCGGTGGAGGTAATCCAGCCCCAATAAAGATTGCACCGGCTGCTCAACGATGTTTGGAGTTCACCACCCAGAGAACTCAAAGAGCTACAATTCAGGGACACCAGGCACAGAGCCCAACAACAGTAGCCTTGAAAAAGACAAGGAAGAAAAAAATGTAGCAGCAACTCCCTGGGCATGTGACTTGAGACTCTTGGCAGGCTGCCCCACAGGGCTGGACAGTCTGTGGGCAGAGAACTCACATCTTTCTCTCAGCTGCCAGAGGCCAAGAAGGCCCAGACAGAGGACTACCAGCTCAGATCTTCCATCAAGCTAATAATCAATGAGCCCCTCCAGAGGAGAACAGTGAATGAATAACCACAACTCTCACCTGCTTTACACAGTCGCGGGACTGATCAGCATCACTCCAACCGGGCTTCATGACGTCCACAACCTGAAACAGTTCTGTAATATATTAATTGGATATCAAATATGCAACTGATGCAAGGCTTGTTCCCCGGTAGGCATAGTGCTAAACAAAGCTCTGTAGCAAAAACAAAGGACAGAGTTCAGCTTAACAAGTCAACCAACATTAATAGGGCGTGAATTGAGACACTGGGCCAAGAACAGGTAACACAAGTATGAATACGATGACTTTGAGGAAACTACAGCGCACTGGGGGGAAAGAAAAAAAGCAAAGAGAATGTCAATATAACATGGTAACTACTGGCACAGTATGTACATGACAGTATATGAAGATCACCAGCCAGAGTTAAATGACCAAAATCAAAGCAGGCAAACGTCGACTCCCACAAGGACCAAAGGGAAGAGTTAAAAAACAACCCTATAAATAATCTAGTCTGGATTTTCAAATGAGGACACAAGTTATAAGGGGAGTATGACTTGCCCAGAGTCATGCAGTCAACTAGAAGCGAAGCCTGGGCTGGAACTCAGGTTTCCACTGCTTTCCACCATAGCAGAACACTGTTCCAAAATCACAGATATGGGACAAGTTCTAAGCTTCTGAAGCTGGGTAACTACAACTTTCAAAAATGCAGATTCTAAACTGACTAATGAACTGTGAATGGGGATGGAAGGAGGGGTGTGAGGGCTGGATGTCCCCAAGGGTGGGAGACCTGGCATCTGCATGTAGTGTGTCAGTAAAACCAGAAAAATTAAAAGCATTTCATTTGTAACTGGCAGCAAACATTCTCCTCAAAACAAGTATTTGCTAAAAAGTTGCTTCAGTGGTGTTACTAGTTCTCTGCTCCTCCCCTACAGCAGAGAGCTATTTTATCACTTGTGCGAAGAATGTGGACATGTGTTGCATGCAAGATTTCTCAGAGACTACTGAAATTAGGCAGAGTACAACATAACTGCATCTACTTCAGACTGAGTTTGCAAGCCCCTTCCCCAACAGAACTTCACTATGGCATCACGAAGTTCAAAGCAATACCCGTATGAACTAACACAAAGCTCTACCCATGTGACTTTGCAAACTGAAATGCAAGCCAGTTGTGATTATATGGTAATGAGACCACTGCTACACTTAAATCCTTCAATGAACATTCACTGATTAACTCTGTCACGTACTATTTTAAGACCTGGTTTTGGGGGGGAGGGGATGACCGGGGTGTCAGGGGGGAGGTTAGGGGACAAAGGATGAGAAGCCAGGCAAAGGAAAACACAAGATAAAAAAGACACAACCCCAGTCTAGTCAGGAAAGCAAATATGCATGCAAATAACTGTAAAACTGTTTGATAAATGTTATAAAACAGTGCTACTCAAGATGTGACCTGTGGACCAATGACGACCTGTGAATTGTTTGCTGTTGGTCCATAAAAACATAGTTAAGTTCAAAACTGAGCATAAACATTTAGAAACCTAGTAATTTTAGGTCTGTTGAATCTAATAATTTTAAAATGAAGTTTCTATTTTCTGTGTCTTCTTTACACCTCATTTTTCTATTTCATTTTTATTACATTTTACAGAAGTATTGGTACACAAAGCAATAAAGTGATATATCAGAAGTACTATATAATACAATACTGTATGAGCACAGACGAAGACAAATGGCGTGTTCAGAGAGGCTCCAGAGAGGATATAACCTTTGAGCTGCAAAGGATACATCAGACATAGTGAGACGTGGAAGGCATCCCAGGCAGAGGAAGAGCATCTGCAAAAGCCTGGGGGTCATAAAAGTAGATGGTATGTTTACAGCACAGACTTTGAGGCAAAGTAATAAACAGTAAAAGTGCAGAAACTTAAGCTACAAAGATTCAAAGAAACTTGTATGACTTTATAGTTTAGGCTTTGGGCTCTA
This sequence comes from Balaenoptera acutorostrata, assembly GCF_949987535.1. NCBI lineage: Eukaryota > Metazoa > Chordata > Mammalia > Artiodactyla > Balaenopteridae > Balaenoptera > Balaenoptera acutorostrata. The sequence goes on along the minus strand of NC_080067.1, from coordinate 86,041,594 downwards.
CCCAAAACGCAAGAGGGAATCACTGACCATTTTTATAACCAGGAGAAGGATGTGTTTATATTTTCATTAAAGTTATTCTTTCAGAAGTACAGTAGGTAGATTTGAAGGGAGAGAGAACAGGGAGAGATAGAGACCAGTTATGAACATACTGGAAAATAATCTAGGTGGAAAGTGAAGAAACCTGCATATGTCAAGGAAAATAGGCAAGAGAGAATGACTTAGAGAAATGTTTCATGTTTTTATTTTTTATTTTTAAGAAGAGACAATATGGAGTTTTTATTCAGCATAATCCACCTAGAATATGTTGACCTGTTGCAATCAGAACAAACTATTTTCAAGAAAAAAAATCACTTGCCTTATATCACAGATCCTACTCAAATGAATAAATAATTATCAACTATTACACATAAATTTAGATCAGAATTAAAACAGAGAAATCAAGGAATTTAGAGCCACATCCTATTTCTCTGTGGGAAGAGTTGTTTTTAAGCCAAGCCTTCATCTGTTTGTGGGCTACCTAGAGAGATAATGTGGACAACCTAAAACTTATGAAAATTACATAACCTTGAGGTTCATAACTGTCATCCTGGAGCACACCTGTATCATTAGAGAAATTTTTTTAAAGGTATAATATGCATAATATTCCTTACTTATCAATATGGGTCAGAATCTGTAATCAGACAGTTGTTCACTTAGTAAGTGATTATACAAGGGAGAGATCGGTAAGTATAAGAATGAGTGAGTGCGTTACTGAGAGACAGGAGAGATACTGGGATAAAATGGGAAATTCTGGAATGAAAATGTGAAAGTCCAGTAAACACAAGAACAGTGGGGTGTGTTGCTGAGAAACAGGGGAGGTATCTGGGGTGAAATGTGAAATTCTAGAATGATATTGGGCTTAAATAATCTAAATAGATTCACATGTATCAGTGGAGAAGAAGTATGGATAAAGAGTTGTAGCCAACACATTTATTTTGCACATTCTATGAACAGAGCAGTATTGCAGATACTATGGGAGCTACAAAGGGGAATAAGAGGAGGTACCTCACTGTTAGTCCCAGGACAATTCTAGGGTCTCCTGAGACTCCCCAGAAGTTAGTTCTGGACCACAGAAGGTCTGAGGTGCTTAACATAGTAAGTAACAAACCAAGATTCACTTTCAATCAAGAGAATTCTATGGGTTCAAGGAATCTCTAAAGAGTATGGTGTGTGTGTGTGTGTGTGTGTGTGTGGTGGTAGGTGGGGAGGGAGGGTCCCTTGGCTGGAAGAAATTCGTATTTCCTGAAATGTCCCCAGGGCAAGTTTGAGTCCCTGAAATGAAAACTGTTGAGCCAGCCAGCTCCTCTGGAAGCACCCACTCTTCAGGGAAAATGCAGCCCTCCCACACACAGTATAAACTCCACTGAGATCCAGAGCTAGGCTTCTTCTTAGAATAGAGGTCACAGGCCTAGTGAGTCCCTGAAACTCAGTGACTCCTGAGAGAAAGCAACAGGAGTGGGGAATGTAGAGCAAGCATATACCATTTTCATGAAATATTTTGAAAAAAAAATAAGCCTGTTGTTAGATGTAGTCAAAAACAATTCAAATATTATTCTATCATGGATATTTATACCCCCAATGGCCATAACTAACACACACAGGGAACACTACTTATCATAATACTACTGTTGTGAAACAGGCTCAAGAGCCATGATATGGTGGTCTGATGGTGTTTGACCAGGCTCTCATAATAAGTGCCTGCTATGTCTCAGGGCACATGATTTTACCAAAGTATATAATAGGCTTAGTTTTATAACAACTTTGACTGCCTTCTAGTCATGAACTGGAACAAATAACCACTATTGTATCTCTACGGCTCTATCTATATAAATGAAATTCAGCAATTAACCTGTAAACTTAATCTAATTATTCAACAAGTATACAAGATTAAATATTAAAAAGTTTAATTTACCTAAAGAGTAATGAGCTTTGAATCTAACATCATCAACAGCCATTTCATTTTATTTTATAAAAACATATCGCCTATGTCTGTGTAAACTGACATTGGATCAAAGATAAATGTTCATGTATATGAGAAGAGAACAAAAAACTTTCTCTTAAGAGCATTAATTGCCATTCCGTTCTTAGAAAAAGAACAAATTCTCAATCAGCGCCTATCATCTGCAAGACACTATTGGGAATCAACGGAAAACAAAAAGATCTAATTATCCACAAGGTCTGGAAAAGATCAAGAACAGAATCCCTTAATACCGACAGTGTATGGAGGTAAGCAGAGGAGAAGCTCTCCATTCAAAGTCCCCAGGATCCTCAGCAAGGCCCGTATAATGCACCAGCACGGAAAGTGATGAATAAGCTTCATTGAGAATAGTGGCCACGTCATGGCTGGCTGAACATTCAGTCCACAAACAGAAGGCTTCTTGTATTTGCTCGAATCAACCACAGGAAAGTTTTAGCAAAAAGACTGTTATATTCAAATGGAAATCAGTACTTTCCAGTAAGAATGGACAATTAGCAATTTCTTAAACTGGCACTAAGAGGAAGAGCAGGGAATTGTACCAGAATCATCACAAACAACCCATATTCCAAAATGTCAAATAAAAAATAAGGACTACCAGGGTTATTCACACGTTGAAAAATTTCACATAGCAGACCTGGGTCTGGATGTTATGCATCTCCCAGTGGTCAACCTACACTGGGAGATTTCACCCAAATACTCCCCTTTTGTAAATCTCTTATTACATACATACAAGTGTAAACCACAATCTAAGATTCCAGCACATAGTTAATTTAGATGGTATTCCTCAAACATTTAGTAAAAGAGCGCAAAGCCTGTTTATACACTATTTGGATCTACATTTAAAAAGCTTTTATTCACCAGATTAACAGATTCTAGCAAATACCTCTTCCAGACTGGCAAGACAAACAGTCACCATCCTCACTCCCACCTCCAAGCACTCATGCAATTTTGGCCTATCTGATTTATGCACCTGGCTTTGTGAAACTGATCCTGGGGCTGTAACAAGTCACAGATAAATTACAAGGATCCCATAGCCACTTTCGGATTGAAGAAAAAAGTTCAATGGAAAAAGAGAAGTTGAAGAAATTGCACCAGAGTTAAGCAATGATTTCTTAGATATGTACTAAAAGCACAAGCAAAAAAGGGAAGACTTGATAACTAAACTTGATCAAAATTTTAAATGTTTGTGCTTCAAATGACACCACCAATAAAGTGAAAAGGCAACCAACAGAAGGAGAGAAAATATTTATAAATCATATGTCTGATAAGGGACTTGCATCCAGCATCTACAAAGAAATCTTAAAATTTAATAATAAAAAGACAAAAAAACCCAATTAAAGAATGACAAAGGGTTCGAATGACACATTTCTCCAAAGAAAACATACAAATGGCCAATAAGCACATGAAAATATGCTTAGCATTATTAGTTATTAGGAAAATGAGAAACCACTTCAAACCCACTAGAATGGCTACAATAAAAAGACAGTAACAAGTGTTGGTGAGGAGGTGGAGAAGCTGAAACCCTCACACACTGCTGGGGAGAACGTAAAATGGTGCAACCACTTTGGAAAATAGCTTGGCAGTTAAACAGAGAGGTGCCACAAGGTCCAGCAATTTTTACTTCTGGGTATATATGCAAGAAAAATGAAAACACATGTCCACACAAAACCTGTACATAAATGTTCAGAGCAGTATTTATGAAAGCCAAAAAGTAGAAACAATCCAAATGTCCACCAAATGATGAATGGATAAATAGAAATTGTACACCCACACATATAACATTATTCAGCATTAAACAAAAGGAATGAAGTACTGATACATGCTAAAACATGAATGAACCTCAAAAACACTATGCTAAGTGAAAGAAGCTAGTCATAAAAGACCATATAGGCAACTCTACAGAGGCAGAAAATAGTCTACAGGTTGCCCAAGTACTAGGAGGGGGTGGGAGAGAGCGGAGAGTGACCATTAATGCACACAAGCTTTCTTTCTGGAGGGCTGAAAATGTTCTAAAATTACATTATGGTGATGGATGCACAAATCTGCATACTGAAAACTGCTGTATAGATGGGTGGATTTTATGGTATGTAAATTATATCTCCATAAAGCTTTTTTTAAATTGTGCCAAACCGCAAATCTTTATGCGCTCGTAAAAGCCATCCTGCAAGCTACTTGATATCAGATGGGGCCAGGCATATTTGAAGTAGAACAATTATTCTCATATCAACATGCATTCATATCCCAAGCATTGGTCTAGAATTGGACTGGTTCTGGGGGCACCAAAGGACGCAATATTTATATTCCAAACACCTTGAATCTCTAAGAATTAACAAAACCTAGCAGCACTTGCTGCCAATTTTGGCTCCATTTACTTCAACACTGACTGAAGTCCACCATAGGCCAGGTTTACAACACACAGACAAAAGATACAGTGGGCCCAACGCCCAAGGAGTTCATAGCCTCTTAAGTCTAAGACAGACATGTAAGCACATGATTCAAGTTCAGTGCTCTGTGTGCAAACTAGTATAAGTATGGGGGCAGAGAAATGGTACAGAGAAGGAAGCAATTAACTTTGTCTAGAGATGACCCACAAATGTCTCATAGGAATGACAACATCTGAGCAGGGCTTCAAAGGACTGGTAAAAGGGAATGGTGTGGGAAAGGGGATGGAGGAAGGGAAGCAAACCAGAATCAAGGCAAAGAGGCTTGGGGGACTGAAAGAGACTGGGGAACAAATAAGGGTGAGACTAGAATGTTAGAAGGTGAGTTGGGGAAATTAAGCCAGATCACGAAAGATCTTTTGGATATGCTACAAATTTTAAACCTTACCCTAAAGGTAATAGTGAGGCATTGAAAGGTTTTAAGCAGTGAATGAAACGATCAGATTCATTTTAGAAATATCATCCACGTAACAGTTTGTAGGATGAAGATTCACTAGGGAAAGAGGTTTTCCAGTTTTTATTGACCTATGTTATTTTGAATGCGTCTTCAAATGAAATTTTACACAGAAACCCAAGATGTTAAAAAAGCAAAGCTCTTCTGGTTGAAACAGTGGTGGAAGGGCCTGAACAATGTCCCTCTACCCCCCACCACAGAACAGCCCTTTGTGCTCTGGCAGAAGAAGGTGTGGAAAACTTTGCACTAAAGAGAGGATAACAGGAGATGGAGATTATTAGGAAGCTAGCGCAATAGTCCAGGGGAAAATGACCAATGCTTAAAATAATCATTAATGATGGAGAAAGGGGAGAAAAGAGTCCAGAAAACTCTAAAGAAGTACAGAATTGACAAGAGTTCATGACTTACTGAATGTAGAGAGTGAGGAAAAAGAATCATGGATAACTTCTGGGCTTCTAGGCTGCATGAAGAGAATTAATGTCATTGATAAGAGGAAATGTACAAGAGAGAGTTGACTCTCCTAAAGATACTTCAAGTCTAATAATTCTCAAAATTGAACTCTTGCTCCTCCTCCCCAACCTGTTTTCCAGTGTAGGGTTTCATATCCCAGTATACGGCACCAGGATGATGCTAGTGTTGGAGCCAGAAACCTGGGAATCACCTTTGACACTGGCTCTCCAGAGCACCCCTCCACCATTCAGTCCACCACCAAGTGCCAATTCCAAAATTTGGTTCATCTATCCACCACTTCTATCGCCACTGCTGCCACTCTGGTTCATGCCACCATCATCTCACTCCTTGATTTCTCCAATGGCCTCAATCACTCTCCTCACCACTCTCCTCGACTCACTCCAATCCAGTCTACAAACAAGGATAACCTTTTTTTAAAAATCTTTATTGGGGTATAATTGCTTTACAATGTTGTGTTAGTTTCTGTTGTACAATAAAGTGAATCAGCTATAAGTATACATATATCCTCATATCCCTCCCACCCTCCCTATCCCACCCCTCTAGATCATCACAAAGCACCGAGCTGATCTCCCTGTGCTATGCAGCAGCTTCCCACTAGCCATCCATTTTACATTTGGTAGTGTATATATGTCAGTGCTACTCTCTCACTTCGTCCCAGCTTCCTCTCCCCCGCTGTGTCCTCCAGTCCGTTCTCTACGTCTGCATCTTTATTCCTGCCCTGCCACTAGGTTCGTCAGTACCATTCTTTTAGATTCCATATATGTGCATTAGCATCCGGTATTTGTTTTCCTCTTTCTGACTTACTTCTCTCTGTATGACAGACTCTAGGTCCATTCACCATATTACAAATAACTTAATTTTGTTCCTTCTTATGGCTGAGTAATATTCCATTGTATATATGTGCCACATCTTCTTTATCCACTCATCCGTCAATGGACATTTAGGTTGCTTCCATGTCCTGGCAATTGTAAACAGTGCTGCAATGAACATTGTGGTACATGTATCTTTTTGAATTATGGCTTTCCCAGGGTATATGCCCAGTAGTGGGATTGCTGGGTCATATGGCAGTTCTACTTTTAGTTTTTTAAGGTGTTAAAAAAACTGTTTTTTGAAGTTTAAGCCTTCCGTGAATTCCCATTGCACTTAATGTCTAAGACAGAGAACATGTCTGGTTTTATTCATCTTGGGATACTCAGTGCCTAGTACATTGAAAGAATGAAAGAGAGAGGATCAGGTCTGGGACAAGACGATGAACTCAGTTACAGGCCGGCTGGGTTTGAGGTGCCTATGGTATATCTAAGTAGAGTTACCCTACTGGCAACTGGCAGTATGGGCCTGGATCCCAATGACATTTGGCTTCACTATTTCAGAACTAACAGAAGTAGAGTTATCTATGGCAAACAGGACTAAGACTATTTTAGATAATCATGAACTAAGTTAATAAAGCTTGAAGCAAGCTCAGCTTCTTAGAAGAGATTAAAGTGTCTCTCTAATCTGAAATTCTGCAGCTCTAGGTCAGGTCTAGGTTAGCATTTCAAGGACAAGAGAAACCACTGAGATAGCACTAGATTTGTGGTGGGATCTTTACAAGGAGTGATTTGGTAGCAAAGCCTATGATTTGGGCACTTCCTTCAAACTGCTTTTGCAATACCTCTGTTATCTTATCTGATGTCCTCACCAATTTCCAAATGCCTTCTCTATTAGTTAATCATAAATCATTCCTGACTCTCAGACAGTACATCTGGGGCCGTGCTTGGAAGTCCGTATCCTGACCACTACACCAGGCAATTTCTCAGTCTGGGCATGTGACTAAGTTAACAGTTCAGGCGACAGATACAAAAGTTATCTCCCTTCCTCTCTCCCACTGACGCTAGAGAGCTGCCTTAGAATGTGCTGGTACGAGGATTTTTAGACAATAATAATTAAATTATGACTTACAGTGGGTTTCCTAGAGTACTGTGCAAAGCATTTAATATAAAATACTGTACATGACAAATAAACATGAAGAGCTTACAGAGAGTTTCTTTAAGTAATGATTACTTTTCCAAAGGCAGACGTAGGGGACACTGATTACAACCTCCTAATTCTTTTTCCTCCTTAACTTTCCTCAGTATCAGTGTTTCTTCACTACTGAATACAAACCCTTCAAGTTCAATAAGATGGTATTCAATTTTTAAGTCAATAATAAAATAATTATTCAAATATTTTAACTTTTAAAACAGAACTGTTGAGAACCTCTCTCTACGTATCCAGGGAGCATGTATGACTATAGTGTAAGAGGGGTCGGCTTCTGACCTAGTCAGTTGGTTAACTATTCAGGTGACCACAGGAAACAGCCTGGTGACTTTGACAGTACTAAGGTTTTAAACTGATTTATATTTAGTCATATATCATTTATTTGATGTCTAGAAAGAACCACTGGCTAAATACAGAAAACGTAAGAATTATTGAACTATAAGTCAATAAAAAAACACAAACGTTAAATCCTGCAACTTCAACTCAAGATGACATTTACCAGCTGCGTATATCGCATTATCTGGTCAAATTTCTTATCCCTTGCAAAATGTCTCCAGTACTTCCCAATCCAATGGAAAAAAAAGGAAAGATACAGAAAATATCACATCAAAAGTGGCTTTTCATCTACGGGGAATAAAGACTGCCCCCACAATGTGCTATTTGCCAAAAGAGTACTTACAAATAGCACCTTGAAATATTTTGTCTATTACTGTATTCAAAAAGAAAACCTCAAAAACAGTTTTTAAAAAATAAGACAAAATACCAGACAGGATAACAAAGTAAGGTTTTTATTTCTTTTCAATGCCTCAACACAACCTTAAATTTCAATCTGCACTTTCTATATTCATGTCCAAAAGCCTGTTACCTTAAAATTTGACAAGTGGTGCTTTCTTTGATGTGATTAATTTAAAGTAAATTCAGCAATCCTGTTACACATGCAAAATAATGTATATACAATATAAGTTTATTCATCTTAGCGTTGCTTACAAAAGTAAAAGTTTGGAAACCACCTAAGTATTCATCAACAGGGAAGACAAGTTATGGTACACCGATACAATGAAATGTTGTGCAGATATTAAAAAAATAATAAGGAAGCATACAGGTACAGTGTGCTACTATTTGTGTAGGAAAAAGGGGAGGGTTATACATGTATTTGAATATGCTTAAAATAACTCTAAAATGATATTTCTTAACAACAACAAAAGAAACTAACATTGGTTGCCTGGTGGATGAGACATATTGGAGGAATGTGGTTAAGGGAAACTTTTCAATGAAGTATTCTTTTATATATTTTTTGAAGTTTGAGCCATGTGAATGTATAACCTTTTTCCAAGATAGAAATGTTTAAAATAGATGACATTTTCAAAAAGTAAACCATGTCTAAGATTATTTTAAAAGAAATGAACACTTTCAAAAACATTGTATTCAATAACTAGGTTATATATAACCACAATGATAAAACCATTTTGTAAAAAAGGAACTATCACAATTATGTCTGTAATCTTAAAACTGCTCAATACACACCCGCTTGAATCACATGGAACACAGCAATCTTAGAGTTAATTTCATCCCAAATCCTTTCTGTATTCCATCAATGGTTGAAATAGTACCTACAATGGGTTCCTTCATTTCATTACAATGGGTTTCCTTCAGGGCTACAAGGAAACGGCAGTAAAAACATGAGTTTCTTGAAAAATCCTCATAAGAAATGATTGAGCAAAAAAGTTTTGAAAATATTTGATTTTTCTAATCACACTGCACATTACTTGTTAAGTAAAAAAAGTCAAAATGTCTCTTCATTTATAATGCTAAATTAAAGCATATATTATATATAAACTTTATAGCAATAGTACTTAATAACAGAATGTCCATTTAAGGTCACTTTTATTTTAACCACATTAGCTAGCATTGCCCCCAAAATGACAGAATGCTTTGTAAAAATTAATTCATAAGGAGGTTCTTGAGAAACAGGGTCTCAGGTAAAAAAAACGGTGAGAACAAAGCAAGCTGCCTAAATAGTGACCAACTGACACCCAGAGTTGTTGGGGAACAAAAATCACAAATCTAAAAATATAAAACAAAATGAACAAAAAAGGTTGGCGTTTTGATTCACCATCCAACTTCCAACAGATATTCCCATTAATCATCTCTCACTGAGTTCATAGCAGACAGACTTTAACAGGTCTTCCAAAGATGCATCTTTCTTAACTCCTTTTCCCATCCTACCCTTCCAACTCCTGGCAAACACCTCACTTTTCATCTTTTCTAGAAGAAATTCAAGCAATTCTCTCTACCACACTGTAGTGTCCATCTTTTTACCTATCCTTTTGCCCTTCTCTTCTATCCCACAGGAGGTAGGGTAACTCCTTCCTTTACTTAATTAAAGCATCCCTCAACCTCCACCAGGATCTTGTTTGTTTCATCACCCAACCACTTCATATTTCAGGTGCTCCCTTTTCTTTGGCTGCTTCCTTTGTGCCTTCAAAAAAGCAAAAAATTTTGTTATTTTGAAAAATTTCTTTTGACCCTGCTCTCTCGTCTAACTGTTGTCAAATTTCTCTCCTCCTTCTAGTCAAGCTGCCCAAATATAATCCACATCCGTTACCTCCTCCATTTTCCTTCAGGATGCTTCCGTTTCAAATCCTCTACTAAAATAGCCTTATCAAAGTTCCCTAATGTCCTCCTAATCACTGAGTCAAAACTGAAAGAGACCTTTAAGCTTATCTGCTCCATTTATCTCATTATATGGATAAGGAAGTTGACACTCATGAGGGATTAATTTGACCAACATTATACAGTGAATCACTGTGGGCAGGAATCTTGACAGCCTTCCATCCAGAAGAATACACATTTCTTGATTAAAAAAAAAAAAAGAGATAACTAACTAAAGCAAGATGACCCCTACTCAAGATTATTTCAGGTATCTCCACAAAAGAAAAAGGAAGAGCCACATTTATAACCTGAAATGAAGGTCAATACAAATATAGCAACAGATAGTCCAAAGCTCATTTCAGTTGGCTTTGGAATGTGTCCTTGAACCTTATCAATTCCTAAACATCTAAACCAAATAATAAAGTTCCACTGTGAAATCTTTTCAGGAAAGTCAACTTTCCTCCTCATTTTCTCTATTCCTCCCTCCGCCATGCACTTGTCTGCAATACACAGTCTAAATCTGAGTGTTGAAAGATTCTGCCTAGAAACTGAAGTCAGAGAAGTAGAAAGAGAAACAGGGGAATAAGAAGCAAGGAGTTTCTAGGAGGAGGAAGCAGTCAGCAGTGCTGAATGCTAAGTGTGCACATCTTCCCCTACAGACCTCTTTCAGATATTGTTGGTCATTTTAAGTAAGTCCCTGGAGTTTTCCTGAATTAGAGCTTAGCTTCTTTTACAAATAAACATGCCCATGAGCATGAAGAGCGTACGTTCCTTAACCTACTTGTAATCTACTTGTGCTCAGTCTCTCAGACTGTAAATTCTAAAGACTAAGCTGTATAGTGTTAGGCTAAGATATTTGAAATTCTGCTACCAAAGCTTTCTCTCCATCCAACACCGTCTTCCATAGCACACTCCTCGAGACATCTATAATACTACCAAAATAATAACCATCATAGTAACAATAATAACTTAGGACTTTAACAGAGAACTGATAGGAATTAACAGATAAAAAGATTATTTTGTTTACACTCAGCCTCTGCAGGTACTTCTATTCCCACATAATTGGGAGTTCATGGACTTTCTTGCTTCACTCTCTACTGTTTTGTCACACTATTTTCAGCTACCCTACAAACTGAGGAAGGGAAGGATCTATAAAATACTTAACGTCTACCTTAAAACATACAATGCCCAAATTTCAAATGAAACAGACAATTTAAAAAGCAAGGTAATGTTTTATTGGCTAGGAAACAAAAGATACTATTTTGATATGATTTTGAATATTAATCTAATAATTTAATTAGCACAATGAGGGGAGGAGGGAGAATAGGAATGAGCAAACAAGGGGAAAGACAAAAATGGAGGAATGAGGGATGAAGGGAAAGTAGAGGAAGTTAGGAAGAGAAGAGTCATCCCAGAGGCTGCCCTCTGGGGCTCTGTGTGTTGTCAGCTAGTTTTCCCTCTCAGACTCCTGTTTCAGAGCCAGCTGGACTTAGAGTCAGGTGACAACCCTGCACAGAGTGTACCAAGAATAGGGCTTCCTCTGGCAAAGCAGTATGCATGAGGTCACAGAGATTCAACCGGGATTCCCAGCAGCCTTGTTTAAAAAGAATAAAGATAATGAACACAACAACAAAGGGAAAGGCAAGAAAGATGGGAGCAATTCCTACATTAGCAAACACCAAGATGCTTCTCTTAATACCTCAATACTCAAGAACAGTAGCAAAGAATAGGCCATCTGGTCACCTTAAGTAAATATAATTTTGAACTCAAGGAACGATACTAGTTAAAAATTAACTAAGGGGCTTCCCTGGTGGTGCAGTGATTAAGAATCCGCCTGCCAACGCAGGGGACACGGGTTTGAGCCCTAGTCCAGGAAGATCCCACATGCCGCGGAGCAACTAAGCCCGTGCACCACAACTACTGAGCCTGCGCTCTAGAGCCCGCAAGCCACAACTACTGAGCCCGTGTGCCGCAACTACTGAAGCCTGCGTGCCTAGAGCCCATGCTCCGCAACAAGAGAAGCCACCACAATGAGAAGCCTGTGCACCGCAACAAAGAGTAGGCCCCGCTCGCCACAACTAGAGAAAGCCTGTGTGCAGCAAGAAAGACCCAACGCAGCCAAAAACAAATGAATAAATAAATGTGAACATCTACTCTCACCTCACCTTGAATTACAAAAATTAATTCCAAACGGATCATAGACACTTATGTAAAAGCTAAAACTATAAATCTCACTGATGAAAACATAGGAGAAAATATCTGCAACTTTTGGTAGACATTTCTTATGACACAAAAAGCACAAAACATAAAAGAAAAAAATTATAGTGGACTTTTCAAAATTAAAACCTTTTGCTCTTCAAAAGACACCACTAATAAAGTAAAAAGGCAACCCACAAAAAGGCAGAAAATATTTACAATACATATATTTGATGAAAAATGGTATCCAGAATATACAAATAACTCCTACAACTCAATAAGACAAACAACCCATTTTTTAAAAATTGGCAATAGAGTCTGAACAAACACTTCCCTAAAAAAGTGATACAAATGGCCATTAAGCAAGTGAAGAGATGCTCAACATCACTAGTCGTCACGGAAATACAGACTAAAACCACAAGAAACCACTACACATCCATTAGAATGGCCAGAATTTTAAAAGATTGACCACACCACGTCTTGGCAATGATGTGAAACAACTGAAACTCTTACACACTGGTAGTGGGGTTAAAAAAAAAAAAATGAGGCAACTGCTTTGGAAAACAGTTCGGCAGTTTCCTTAGAAAGTTAAACATCAACCATTCCACGTAAAATTATTTACCCCAAAAGACTGAAAACGTGTTCACACAAAGACGCATACAAGAGTAGTCCCCAAACTGGAAATAACTCAAATTTTCCTCAATAGGAGAATGGAAAAACAAGTTGCAGTATATCCATGCAAAAGGGTTCCATTCAACAATAAAAAAGCAACAAATCAATGCATGCAACAACATGGCAAAATCATCATGCTGAGTGAAAGGATCTAGACACAAAAGGGTACATACTGTTTGATTCCATTTACAAAAATTCCATAAAATGCAAACCTACACACAGTAGCAGCAAGAAGATCAGTGGTTTCCTGAGGCTAGAGGCAGAAGAAGGGAGGGAGGGATGCAAAATGAGACAGATAATCTTTAGGGGGTGGTAAAAATATTCCATATCTTGACTGCAGTGGTGGGTCCACGGATGTCTATACAACTGTCATCGAACTGTATACTTTAAAATGGATGCAGATTTTTGTACTCAAACTGTACCTTATCAAAGTGGATTTTTAAAAAAATCATTGATGCCCACTTCGAGGGCCTTTTTTCTGTAGTAAGACGAGTGACCTAGTCATAGGCAACTCACCATCTTACCACCTGCCATGAAATCATGGTTCAATAAAGGCTATAATTACATCAACCAAACTAAAAAAATAAATCATGTTTCATTTCCATACTAAAAATACTCTAAGTAAAAGGGATGTAAATTTTTAAAAACCATTTCCCCGTGGGGTGTGGGAAGGAAGCTACAGTTAATAAGGGCTAACTTAGCTTAATGTACTTCTACTGGGGAGTCTAAGGTAAAGGGAAAGAGGAGGGAGAGGACGATGGGAGAGGATGCATTCCAGGAAGTGCAAGACGCAACTTAATTAGAATCTCTGAAAAGAGCCTTGGTCAGTGACTCAAGGCAAATTCGAGAAAAGAAAAACCACGAAGACCTCCCATTCTCAGGATTATTCATTAGACCCATTCTCAGGATTATTCATTAGACCCATTCTCAGGATTATTCATTATGACATTTCCCAAACCTTACGAAATTCCCAAATTAAGGGCTACACTATGATTCTACATGCTTTATTTGCTGTATTCATAATTGTATACTCCCTGTAAAAAAGTGGTTTGTTTTAGTTTGTTCTCAGATGGATACTGTTTTACTGAAACTGAGTTTCTTTGTCTACCACGCTATCTAGATTTCTAAGGTCTGGCCTGGTCACCAACCACAGAACTAGAACATAGACACAAATGCCTAGATTTCAGGCTCCATACAACACTAATAACCTTTCAATTATTCACATTTATCCATATATTAATGAAACTCCCACAGACTTAACACTTTTTTCCTTCTTACATTTCCCCCATTCTGAGAAGAAAATATTCTCTTTACAAGTCTTCACTTCGTGGGGAGGGAAGCTTCGAGTTTTTTTAAGATTTACTGAGAGTATCTCTCTCTTCTTGGACTTAATTTATCAACATTTAGGAGGAACCTCACATGATTTTGAGCTTCCACAACAGCCTCTTAGCTGACCTCGCCATCTCCCTCCTGGTCCACTTCCAATCCATCCTCCACTCTGCTGCTAAAGTCAAACTGCTAAAAGAGCAAAGCTGAGCAAGTTATTCCTCCTGAAAACCCTGGGATGGCTTCCCACTGCTCACCAGGTAGTCCAGATCCCCGTGCTGGCCTATCCTGCTGGCCCATCTCTGGCCTCTGCTCCGGGGGGGGGGGGGGGGGGGGGGAACCCTACCCTCCAGGCATGCAGAACTACTGGTAGCTCTCAGATGACTTTATGCCTCTGTTACTCTGCCAGAGGGCTGGCCCTCTCAGGCCCCCTCCCTTCAACATTTCCCCTTACTTCCTGAACTCCTACTCATCACCTAAGATGAAGCTTCTGGACTCATTTCTGACCTCATCTTGCAAACTTGATCATTCCACTTCCCTTGGCTAATGGACTTACATACAGGTCGTTTTCTGCTTTCCCTCCTGTAACTTTGGAATAAAGGAGATTCTATCGACATATTCATTTGCATGAGATGTGATTCCCCATACAACTCACATGCCAATGGAGGTGATGTGCATATTCACAAACCTCGTCACTTATTTGGATATTGCTTTTTATGTCCTTGGATGACTGCTGATCTCCTCAACTTAACTATAAGACACAGGAGAGAAATATACATAGGACAGGGTGACTATAAAACACTTAGCTCTAAAACAATTTGCCCAATGAATTTTGTAAAACTGAAAATATAAGGCTGTACTGATTCTTTTGACAATGTTTATTAAATACCTACTATGTGCCAGGCACGGAGCTAGATGTTAAGGCCACAACACTGCACAAAATAATTTATAGGTACAGATAATTTTCAGAAACAAAGAACTTTACAACTGAAAGGTACGTTAGAGACCACTGAGTCCAGTCCACCCATTTGATGGCAGAGTAAGTATCTTGTCCAAATTCACCCAGCTAGTTAGCTGCAAAGGTAAGATACAAGAAACTGCTCATCTAATGTCTCTTTCCTATCCTTTTCCACCAATTCGAAGGGACTTTGAGTAATAAGACAGATTAAACACTATTTTGGTTTAAGACACTATATCAATCTCACCAATTTTAAATAATATTAACCTATATGTGAAAAGAGGCTTGACACTACATTTTCAGAAAGGAAAGCAGTGACATAAAACAAATCTAAAGGGAAAGAAATAAGAGAGACACAGAAGTGGGAGCTGAGATTCATCTAAGTCAGCAGATGACATCTATTTGCACTGGTTAGCACTGCCTGGCATGTGCTACACCACCCCCTGGGGTAATTTACATTTTTTTAAAGCATGTATTTCTAAATTTAGGAAGTTAGGATAATCAGGGTGGAAAAGCCCATCTGTTTGAGTTCACTCCAGCTGCTACAGATTCTGAAATGAAATTTGCGTATTTTCTTGTCTGTTTTGTCTTACCCAGTCTGGAATAGGAGGACATGACAGAAGCATAATTGTAGTAAGGGCAGGGTATCTTATATATATATATATATATATATATATATATATATATATATATACACACACATATATGTATATATATGTGTGTGTATATATATATATATATATATAGGTGCACACAACACCTCCACTGTGTTTAAATAATCCTACCACAATTACACAAACACATGCACTATTTATACACACCTGTGTACACTCATGATATATGTACAATTTTCTTGTATAATATTTTGTTGAGGTGGTGGTGTGACAGAGACGGAAAGACCCTAGGAAGAGATGATGTTTGACCCTAAAGCAGTTAAAATTAGTGTGAACAAGACAGAAAAAGTAACATTTTCTGAAACATTGCTTGGCTGTATTACTTGCCTTTATTGGAGAGAGCATTAACCTGGATTCTAGTCCAAACTTTGCCACTTAACATTTTACCTCTCTGGGTTTCTTATTATACAACCAGAATAGAGGCAAGAGGGGAAGGAAGAAAGAGGTGAGCAAAGAAGAGAAACCAGAGACTAAAGGTGTTTTCCGGATATACAATTCTGGAACTGCATGACAGCTGCAGAAATGTTCACAAAAAGCCACCGTAAGCATAAGAAGTTTTCCCCTTCTAGTCTGAAATTTGCAACATTAAACCCAGAAGCAAATGGATCAATATTTATTTATATACCTTTTTATTACCCCTAAAATGTATGAGTATATACATTGGAAGTTAAACAAATATTTAGTAAATACTAAAACAACCTAGAAGTATTTTTAAAATAAACACAATTCAAACAAGACAATTCTACATTTCTAAAGTACAAAAATAAGGTAAAAGAAAAAGAAAAACAAGCATTATCGAGGATGGTGTTTATTACTGGTGATAAACATCAGATGTAATTCTTAATAAAGCCCCCAAAAAAGAAGTTTATTTCTCAGTTAACGAAATAAACATTTCCTGGGTCCATAAACCTTTCCTGAACACCTTCCCACTGTAAGGTACTGTGGTATAAGTAATACTAAGCAATGACTGTCTCAGACGAAATTGTTAAAGTTTTTATTACTGTTCTTAGCAATAGGGAGTCACTTAATTAGAAATAAAAACCATACAACTAACGGGAGTTCGTTTCAAATTCTTGTGTTAAGATCCAGCTTATCTAACACAACTAACTGCAAGTGTTGCAGAGACAGAAACCCAGCACAGGTTGTAACTTCACTGAAGAAACTGATCTATCTGGAGAACATAAACACAAATCCAAAGGTTGTAAAAGCTTTAAAAAGCACATTTACCATGACTTAAGGAAACTTAAGTTCTTAACATAATTTCTTTCTGTGTCAGTTACATTATTCTTAACCTACCACTACATTATAAGTGAACAAGCATCTCAAGACGACACAGGGACTTAGAGTTACAGACTCTTCCTATGTACCACGTGTGTGAGGGCCATCTCTTCATCACTCAGCGGGGTAGGTGTCATGGGCCTCACTTTCCAATGAAGAAAAAGATTCAAAGGCTAAACAATACTCTGACCAAAGAAGAGGAGGAAACATGGAACCACCTGACCATCTAGTCTACCTAGGTGAGCTGCGGTGCAGGTGCAAACTTCCTCCAAGAAGCAGGACATAAAAGACAACCAGGAAAAAAGGCTGAGCCGGGGAGGCCAGCAACAGGATGAGCAGCACACGGGAAGAGCAGGTACAAACAGTGTAACCGGCTGGACCACAGAGCCAGGCAGGAGGCACCAAAGGCATCCCGCTGGGCTGCTGGAGTCCAACAGGGAGGGTGGGAGGTGCAGGACTCTCGGGGGTGAGGGTGTAGGGGTCCTCGGAACCAGGGGAATCAGGGAAACCAGGGCGGTGTGCGTCATGTGTTCAAAGCTCTCAAAGTAAAAACGGCCTAGAAATATGTCAGTATAAGCAAATAATGGCATGAATGTTAGTGACAAAGATGATGGTCATTTATGGTAATTCATTAGTCAAGCTGTCACTCCTAATTCTTTTTTAAATAATCTTTAGAAATCTAAAGGGAAAAGCCAATTTTCACCAGAAGGAAGAGAACATTGTAAATATAGAATTATTGACTATGCAGGAAAATGCTTAGAATGCTGAAGCAAATAGTTCAATGTGTACAGATTACAAGCATAATAGAGCTTCAAATGAGTTGCCATAGCTACAAAAAGATAATTAATTTTGAGGAAACAAAAGAAAAGAGATATCATTGGGGCAGTTTTCAAAGAGCTGAAATAATAAACGTGGCATCCAAATTTAACTCACATTACTTCCTAACAGGAGCTAGCAATGCTCCTTTCCATGTGACCACTTCTGATGTTGTCGCCACACTCAGCCTCCCCAATCTGCTGTGTCCCGCCTCCCTAGTGCTCGGCTAAATCCTATTCAGATACTGCGAGACTCTGCTAGTTCCCTGCTGTTCCATAAAGTCTCTTTGAAGTCCAGTTGCTCTTACAGCTTGAGCTATACAATTATCACTTATGATTTATGAAACAAATATCTATTAAGCACTGGCTGTGTACCAGGCACAGCGCCTAAAGGTAAGGAAGGAAGAGGAGGGTTAAACAAAGCAGAGTGTGTAGACTACAGAAAACAGGATGGGCTTACGTCTGAACAACGTTCTATGGAGATAGGGAGGGAAAAAGCCAACTCAGGGAGACCACATGGGAGATGACATCTAACCTCGGTCTGGAAGCATAAGCCTTATTTTCCAGGCCCAGAAGAAAGAGGAAGAAAGGGGATTTCAAGTTGAAATGACAGTGCTTTCTTGCTCTCCTTTTCCTGAAGCAAGAAGAGGGTAGGTTTTTGATACCAAAAGGCACTAGAGGTGTGACCTTATTTAACTTTTCCTTGCTTATAAAATGGAAATAATGCAATGGTGTGATGAAGATTAATTATATAATGTACATTTGAAGGGCTAGTATCTAGTAGGCATTCAAAAAAATGTTTCCTCCCTTCCCTCCTTGAAAACTGTCAACTCAGTGAAGGCAGGAAAGGAGCTGTGCACTTCTATCCTACCACCTGCAGTGTCTAACACAAAGGCCAAGCACAATTTCTTCTTGCTATAATTATTTTTCAATCATTCCCCTTTGAATGTGAGAACTTATAATTTACCATGCCAACTTATTTGAAATAAATAAAAACGAAGTTCTAAACTCTTTTATGGCTCATGCTGTATTATCCAAACAAATACCTAAGGCACCAACAAGGCAGGAGGGAGAGAGAGGGTTTTTTAAGGTTGATATTTGATATTTCAGAACAAAGATTAAAGCAGTTCTCCTGAAGGAAAAATCACAACTGTGCTCGACTTGCTTATTCTTGCTTTACAGTTTAGGATTCATTTTGAGTTTCACAGGAAGGGCACCATAATCTTTGCGTGCTTAGGGTTCTAAAGGTCTTTATGAGCCCTGCTCACACAGCTCATATAAAAGTTCCCCAAATTCTTCTCCAGTTAGGCCCTAGAATGGAGACAAAATCACCACAAAGTCAGAGCTTAAAAGAGAAAATGTAATCCAGTCACTGACTGTCTGAGCCTGACACAGCACTAGGCCCTTTACATACTATCTTACTCTTCCAGGCACTTAACTCCAGGTACTGAAATTCACGCTACTCTCCAACCACACAATCAACTTTCTCGCTTGGAAACAGGGCTAATATTCATCTAGCTCACAGGCTTGTCTTAAGGATCTTCAAGTAAATGTACCTAAAATGCCTGGGTGATGCATGGCACATGGTGGGTACCAAATAATGGCAGTTATGACCTTAATGGAAATTTGACATCTAGACCGCAAACTTGGGACACTAAAAGCAGGAGAAATGTGTTGACTTTGAGAGGCATCTAGAAGTGGTAGAGCAGCAGAACTGAAGCCTGTCAGAGCTGGCACTGGAGGCAGGACGGCTTGGCTTGCCAACCCTTTGGCACATGTGCCCAGAGCCTACTCAACTCCAGTGTTCCAAGCTGTTTAACCACATTCGGTTCGCTGTGGGCACCTCAGTATCGAAAAAGCCTGCCAGATCCAAGTATTTTTAAAAAGCACTCCAAGTGATCAAGCAAATAAAGAGGCTTTTCTTAAAAGATCATTTATCGAGATTCAATAAACCACTGTTGTACGGTTCTTGCAATTGTTTACACATTTGCTGCCATGTTGGTATGTCAGCTTAAGTTAAAAACCAGGACAAAGCTCAAGATGGGCGCATCTGGCCAGAGGAGGACCCTAGATTCTGTGGGATTGGCCATGCATCTAAACCAAATGTTACCAAGAGGACAGCAATAAGTAAGTTTGCATTTCTTTGTTAATAAATAAGCATGTGCAAAGAAACAGTCTATTTTCTCTCAAATTGATATGGTCCTCTTACCACTTCTCATCTCCCAACAACCCACCCCAAAACCAGATGGGTAGTGGGGGTGAGGGGGATAACTCAATTCAGCCCAATCTGGTCATCTAAGGCTGATCCAATAATTTGAACAACTTCTTTAAGTAATCTTACAGATGTCTCTTTTGGATGGCTCAGATAAATGCTCCGTCTTTCAGATTTCTTTCCCCTCGTCCTGCTTTTCTTCAAGACGGTACCTGACTGCATGAAGGACAGAGTCCTCAAACTACGCCAAGGCAGAGAAGAGAGCTGGCCCTCCTATCCACACAAAGTCCTCTGGGTCTCTACCGGCCTCTGCTGTAGAGTATCTTAACTCGCTACTCCCAGACTAATAACCACTAAGTTAAGACTGGTGCTCTGTGGGGATGTTCCTTCCGGTGGTGGTGGTGGTGGTGTTGAATGGGGAACAGTGGTGGCTATGCGCTGGTTCCCATCCTTATTCAGGGGTCCTGGCCATTTGCCTCTGATCCTGAAATTCCTGCACACATGGATTTCTTCAGTCTAACCTCAGACCTCTATCACCAGGATAACACAAGCACTACCGGGTCTCTTACACACTTCATGCAGGCCCTAGGGAGCCAGGAGCACTGCCTCAGACTCCACCTGCCTTCTGCCACTACCTCCACAACACCACTCCAGCACATGTTGAAAGTGGCCAGCTGCAGAGCTGGAAGACCCCAAGAACCATACCACCTAGGAAAATGACATGGCTTGGTCAAAACAAGAGTGAGGATTGAGCAGGAGACAACACTGCATTCATATCAGTGTAACAAATTAAATAATAATGAGCTGAATCATGTTTGTCTTTTTGACTAAACTCATGGAGTCCTGAAGATGGAATCCTACACTTTTTCATCTTTCTATCCCCAGATGCCTGGAGCATAATAAGTCCTCCGTTTTTTGTTTTGTTTTCTCCTTAAAAACTGCTGAATAAAGAAAAAACAAAGGTGTTCTGCCTCATCAACTGGGATGAAGACCAGACAGGCAGTGCACAAGGCCCTTAACTATCTGGCTCTACCTTCTTGCGCCTGACACTTCAACTACTACATATCTGCACTTCAGTTTCCTCACATGATTCTGACAACAAGTGTTCCACAATTACTCCTTTTCTGATTCACATAAATCTCCAAGTTGTAACTGCACTTACAGTTTTAACTATAGTTACACGTGTGTTAAGTTCTTTAAGACCAGGTACCATATTGAATACTCTGTATGACCCACAATGCCTCGTACAGTGGTGTACATAGAGTAGGTTTCTCAACAGTTTATGGTAAAATGAAAGAATATACTTTTAAAAGTTGAGATATTCTCACCAAGAAAAATACCAAATGTGTACAACACAAAAATTTCTGTGACATCTCTGAAAACCACTTTTGGACCATGGGTTAAAACTCCTGGTACAAAAAAAATGTAAGGTGGTGTTGTTATGATGCAAGGTACTCAGCAATATAAAACACTATTATAAGACTAAAATTATTATTTTTAAAGGAGAGTACTATATAATGGTAAAATTAAGATCATGAGATTCAGAATCTAACCTCAGTTCCAGACGATGAGGATGATATTAATGAAGGACAAGGAGACAATGATGGCAAAGATGGCAGGGGCAACAGAGGAGGAAGAGGGAGATAACAAAAAAGGAGAGAAGAAATTAATGCTGTAAAGAGGGAATTAATAAATGAATGCTATTTAAGAAGAAGGTCAGATTTGATACCGTTCTGTTTGGGTCTCTATGTATCTTTTGGGAAATGAGTCTTTATGGCCTGACCATTGTTACTAAGCATTTATTGATCACTTACTATGTGCAAGGCACTATACTAGACCTTGGAGGCAAAACGAAGTGTAAGACCACATCAAAGCACTCATCTAACCAAGAAGACCAGACATAAATATAAAAAAGTAAACCACCACAAACAGTAAGTTTTAGTCCTTGCCTCCCAGTTCTCATCAAACACACAAAAAATCAGTTCCAGGTGGGCTGCAGGTCAAAATATAAAAGATAAACAGTAAGCTTCTAGAAGATTACAGGCAAAGATTTCTTAGCCAAGACACAAAAAGTGCTAGTCAAAAAGGAAAAAAATGTCAAAACTAAATTAATTAAAATTAAAAACCGTTCTTTAAAAGACACTGAAGTATGAAAGTGAAAAGGCGAGTCACAGAGTAAAAGATTTTGCAACACACATAACCAATAAAGTGCCAGTATTTCAGCAAACGTTTTTAAAACCTACACAAATCAGAGGGAAAAAAGACATAAAGACTTTCAACTTTTAAAAATTGGCAAAAACCCAAGGGTTCATCAACAGATAAATATATAAACAAATGCAGCATATACATAACAATGAAATATTACTCAGCCATAAAAAGGAATTAAGTTCTGATACCTGCTGTAACATCGATGAACCTCAAAAACATGCTAAGTAAAATAAGCCAGTCACAAAAGGACAAACACTGTATGACTCCACCTATATGAGGTACCTAGAATAGGCAAATTCATAGATATATAAATAAATTAGGTGTTACCAGGTGCTGGGAGAAGCGCAAACGGGGAGTTATTGCTTAATATTTATAGAGTTTCTGTTTGGGGTGTTAACAAAAGTTTTGGAAATAGATAGTAATGACGGTTGCACAACATGTGAAAGTGCTTAATGCCGCTGAATTGCACACTTAAAAATCATTAAAATGGCTAATTTTATGTAACATTTCACCACAATTCTTAAAAATTAATAATGTAATACACCAAAAAACATTGATTGTATACTTTAAATGGGTGAAATATATGGTATGTTAATTATATCCCAATAAAGCTGTTTTTTAAAAAACTGGCAAAAGACTTGAACAGACAATTCACAAAAGAGGATACCTAAATGGCCAGTAAGAAGGGGAAAAGGTGAGCAACCTCATTAGTAATCAGGGAAGTGCAAAGTGCAAAATACCTACAAACAGGCACACACAATGAGATACCTTTATTCGCCCATCAGAATGACTAAAGTAAAATAAGTTGACAATACTTGGTGTTCACAAGGACGTAGAAGAAACGGAACTCTCATACACTGCTAGAAAGGTGTGAAGATCAGCACAATCACTTTGGGAAAACGGCAGTACCTACAAAAGCTGAATACATGCGATTTGTTTCTTAGGTATATACCTAACTCTGATTATGAGTGAAAAGACACATAATGTTCACAGCAGCATTGTTCATTACAGGCCAAAACCAGAAACCACCAAATGTCTATGAGTAGTAGGATGGATAAATCGATACCATGGTGTATTCATACACTGAAATGCTATACTGTAATGAAGATGAAGAAATTATAGCTACATGTAGCAACGTGGATAAATCACATAAACAACGTTGAATTTTCAAAGCCAGACACAAAAGAATGCATAATGAATATGGATTGTTCTATTTATATAAATTTCAAAAACAAACTAATTTCTGGTATTAGAAGTCAAAAAGTGGTTACCTTTGTCAGTCTCCCAAGGCAACAGAAATAAAAGCAGGGCTTCCCTGGTGGCGCAGTGGTTAAGAATCCACCTGCCAATGCAGGGAACACAGGTTCGAGCCCTGGTCCGGTAAGACCCCACATGTCGTGGAGCAACTAAGCCAGTGCGCCACAACTACTGAGCCTGCACTCTAGAGCCCGCGAGCCACAACTACTGAAGCCCGCACGCCTAGAGCCCATGCTCCACAACAAGAGAAGCCACCGCAATGAGAAGCCCACACACTGCAACGAAGAGTAGCCCCCACTTGCCGCGACTAGAGAAAGCCCACGCACAGCAACAAAGACCCAACTCAGCCAAAAATAAATAAATAAATAAATAATTTTTTTTTTTTAATTTTAAAAAATAAAAAATGAAATAGGGGCTTCCCTGGTGGCGCAGTGGTTGGGAGTCTGCCTGCCGATGCAGGGAACACGGGTTCGAGCCCTGGTCTGGGAGGATTCCACATGCCACGGAGCGACTAGGCCCATGAGCCACAATTACTGAGCCTGCGCGTCTGGAGCCTGTGCTCCGCAACAAGAGAGGTCGCGATAGTGAGAGGCCCGCGCACCGCGATGAAGAGGTGCCCCCACTTGCCGCAACTAGAGAAAGCCCTCGCACAGAAACGAACACCCAACACAGCCATAAATAAATAAATAAATAAATAAATAAATAAAATTTAAAAAAAAAAGAAATAAAAGCAAAAAATAAACAAATGGGACCTAATCAAATTTATAAGCTTTTGCACAGCAAAGGAAACCATAAACAAAATGAAAAGACAACCTATGGAATGGGAGAAAATATTTGCAAATGATGTGACCAACAAGGGCTTAATTTCCAAAATATACAAACAGCTCATGCAACCCAATAACAAAAGAAATAACTCAATCAAAAAATGGGCAGAAGACCTAAACAGACATTTCTCCAAAGAAGACATACAGATGGCCAATAAACACATGAAAAGATGCTCACCATCACTAATTATTAGAGAAATGCAAATCAAAACTACAATGAGGTACCACCTCACACCAGTCAGAATGGCCATCATTAAAAAGTCGACAAATAATAAATGCTGGAGAGGATATGGAGAAAACGGAACCCTCCTACACTTCTGGTGGGAATATAAATTGATACAGCCACTATGGAAAACAGTATGGCGGTTCCTCAAAAAACTAAAAATAGGGTTGCCATATGATCCAGCAATCCGACTCCTAGGCATATTCTCAGACAAAACTATAATTTTAAAAAATACATGCAACCCTATGTTCATAGCAGCACTATTCAAAATAGCCAAGACATGAAAACAACCTAAATGCCCATCGACAGATAAATGGATAAAAAAGACGTGGTATAGATACAATGGAGTGTTACTCAGCCATAAAAAGGAATGAAATCATGCCATTTGCAGCAATATGGATGCACCTAGAGAGCATCATACTAAGCAAAGTCAGAAAGAGAAAAACAAATACCATATGATATCATTTATATGTGGAATCTAAAATACGACACAAATGAACATATCTACACAACAGAAACAGACTCACAGACATAGAGAACAGACTTGTGGTTGCCAAGGGGGATGGGGGATGGGAGAGGGAAGGACTGGGAGTTTGGGATTCACAGATACAAACTATTCTATATAGGATGGATAAACAACATGGTCCTACTGTATAGCACAGGGAACTATATTCCATATCCTGTGATCAACCATAATGGAAAAGAATATGAAAACGTATATGCGTGCATAACTGAATCACTTTGCTGTATGGCAGAAATTAACACAACATTGTAAATCAACTATACTTCAAAACATTTTGTTTAAAAAGTGGTTACCTTTGGGGAGCAGGGAATGGTAGGATGATTGAGACGGTCTTTCAGGGCTATTGGGTGTGGGCAATGCACGCCACTGGATCTAGATGGTGGTTACCTAAGTATATGACTTACGATAATTCACTAAGTAGTACTCAATATTTCTACACTATTTTTGTGTACATTACACTGTCCTGGTCACTATTCTCTTTTCTAATAAGTTTAGCAACTTTGAAATATAATCCAAAAAATAACTCTGTATGTCATCGTTCTTCAGTGGACTGAACAACGTATAAATTCTAGAAAGGCAGCAGGAACATGTCAGAAGAAAGTGGGAAGCTACTGTAAACTTAGTTCCATAAAGGAAAAGGCTGAGTAACTACTAAAGATTTTCGGAGTTTGCGGTTGTTATTGCTGTTGATGGAAGGGAGAAATATAATGAAAACAGTGTTTGACAGAAAAGCAACCTGGCAGAGAAGAAAGGATGGATCAAAGAGAAGAAAGGTGAAATAAAAACCCGCTAGAAAACTGTCAGAATACTGTAAACTTAAAATGATAAGGATATAAATTAAGGAAGGTGGTGAGGAAAGAAAGGAGAGCAAGAAATTAAGAACGCTGAGAAGAAATGGTTTAGATTCGGTGGTGTCAGGTGTGAAAAAAATGAATTATTTTTGCCGAGGCACAGGCCATGGGATCATGCACTTGTACAGCATGACTGCCACAGTCTCCAAAGTCTGGACAACATCAGAAGCTTGGGCCACACATAAAATCAGTCTGCCTGAGATTTAATTATAAATATATGCGTGTGTATGTGTGTGTGTGTGTGTGTATATATATATACACACACACATCACACATGTATATATGCAAACTGCCGCATATAAAATTAGATAACTATGTGTGTGTTTACATATTAGCAAGCATATATGAAGTAGAAAGGCAAGTAAAGGTTTTGTGAAGTTTAATCTGAATGTGGAAAAGCTGAAGAAGTGCACTCACTGTACCTGGGATAACTACACCACAAGGAGTCGGGGAAAGGGCTGCATTACCCTCTTTCTCAAGTCAAAGAGAAAGCTGGCAGGCCGACTTCCACTATGTCAAGAGAATCTGAGATGAGAATTCAAGAGGAAGTGCTCAAGATTGCAAATTATTTTCGTGTTCATGGTCATCATCATCAGTTTATAGAATATTCGTTAGACGTTGACGGAATAAGCAGATTTGATTTATTTCAATGCAGGCAGATGGCTTGGTGGTGGAAATTGTGAAGAGATTTACTGAGCGGCTTCATCAGATCAAGGACATTACGGAATTAAAGGGCTCTAAGAGACCTTACTGGTCCAGCTCCCAGTGGCTCACAACATTGCACTTTCTTATTAATGAGAAAGACAACTCAACCCCCTGAATTTGAAGTAACCAGGGAGGGAGGAGGCAAGAGCACAATTCATTTGTCCAAAGAAGTGCAAATGTTAACACGGAAACTGGAGATATCAAAGGGCAACTGAAACATGTCTTGCTCTGAGGACAATGAAATCATGAATTAGGAAGAATTAAAAGTCACATTTTCAGAAAATATTTTCATGAAAATGAATCATATTTAAGTTTCTATAACTACTTTGGAGTACAAACCTCAAGAACCTTCTCTACTAGTGTGTTTCAGTTTCAGGAAAAATTTAATGATCTGAAGACAAACCACACTTACCAAGAAAACACAGTAGGCAGTGAGTTTATGAATCTCAGAATTAATTTGAAAGTTCTGCCAATGTGACTAACTGTCCGTTTGGGAGACCACCTGGCTTTGTATAAAAACATTCTCTTTCATGAAAATGCACAAAGAACAGCTGGGAAACACTATCAATGACATACGTCAGAATTAAGATGTGTCCAACCACACCTCTCCAAAGCTTTTATCACTACCTCCCTAACTAAAACCCATTGTTTTTTAAAAGCTCACAGGCTTTTCACCTTTAATCAACAGCAGCACTACTAAAGTGTCTATATTCATCATGTAACCCAGTATAGATAAATTTTCACACCTATGCCTGGCTTAGACCAAGAAAAGTCATTATGAGATAAAAGCAGAGAAAGGTCCTAAAAATCAGTTTAAAGGACCTGGATACAGTGATTGTGGCAAAACGTTTTTCTGTCACATTTAAAGCCTGTTCACAACTGACACTCTCCTGACACACACGATACCTATCTATGCTATAAAGGATTTAAGAAAATAAAGATGTATGTACATAGCCTGAGTCAAAGTGAACAGAAATTAATTTTAAAATATAATTCTTTATATTTGAAACCACTTTTTATAAAGTTTCTACAACAGATGAAGATGGGTTTAATTCCTAGAACAGATATCACCATGAAGTCTCATTATATTGATGGGGGAGAGGGAGAGGAAAGTCATGTAACTATTTTAGGAAAAGTTTTATAAATATGTGAACACCAGTCATATATTATCTCCAGCTTATTTTATTGCCAATATTCTCAATACTTGGAAGCCAAGTTAAAGAATCATGAGATCACAGAGCTGGAAAAGAAGAGGAGATTACCCTACCTAATCCCTCATTTTGCAGATGAAAGCAGGCCTGTACAGCTGTATCATGTGCCCCAGGTCACACCTCCATTGACAACCCTGGATACAACTCTTGCCTCCTGACTCAAGCTGGGGCTTAGCAATCCTTATAACAGTAACTGTTACTAACCAAGCATTTTCTACATGCCAGGCACTATGCTAGACAGTTGAGAGATGTGTCATTTAATTTAATTTAGTACTTCTCAACGCACTGATACAAGATAATCAGACTCAAGCTCAGGACATCATACCACTCCCAAAGTCACAGAACAAATAAATAAGTCAGGAATTCAAACCCAACCTGTCTGACTATACAAACCCATGAACTTTTACACAATGCACGTCTCCCCCCAAATGCTAAATGTGTACATCCAAAACATTCCATTTTGGGCAACCTAGACTATAAAAATACCTACACAAATTTATAGGTTATATGTACAAAGATGTTTACTACATCATTAATAACAAGAAATCAGAAACAACACAAATATCCAATAATGGGGAAACAGCTAAATAAATTACAGTATATACATGCTGTGAAATACTAAATGGTCACTAAAAAGAATGAGGTAGATCCATGTAACAGATGTGGTAAGATACCCATATTAAATTGTTATGTTTTAAAAATAAGTTGCAGAACAGTATTTATGGCATTATTTATTTTTTAAAAAAAATTATATGTGCATGCAGACTTTGTGATTAAAGGAAGGTCCAGAACAATGCACAGTAAAAGCAGAGAATTCGGTGGGTGGAGGTGGGTTTGAGTCAATTCTTAAACACTTCTGCATTGTCTGAATTTTTAGGATATGTTACTTTTATGATTTAAAAAATTATCATACAAAAATAAAGAATTTTAAATGAGTTTATTATTTTTTTTTAAATGCATGCATACTCCATTTAATGCCATCCCCCATAACATAGAATAATTGTGTGGCTATTTGTCTCTAAAACACTTTTCAAAAAAAAAGAAACTAACATCCCATTACAGTACACCAGCATTTCAAGTCTAGTCCACGGACCCACGGGGGTCTCCCAGATCCTGTCAGAAAGTCCATGAGGTAAAAGCTTTTTTCTTAATAATGGTAAAGTGTTATCTGCCTCTTTGCCTGAGTTAACATTTGCATGGATGGTGCAGAAGCAGTGGTGGGTAAAACTGCTGGTGCCTTGGCACAAGTCAAGCCACTGTCACGAAACCGTGGGAGAAGTTATTGTAGTCATCACCATCACGCTCTCACAGTTAAAAAAGGAAAACCAGTTTTTAAAAAATGTCTTTGTGAAGCAACAACAGCAGTTTCATTACATCTTGACCTTTTCTAATATTCTGTGTGACCGAACGGGCAGAATGAAACATGAATCCCATATGTGGCTACCAGAGCCAAATGGTATCCCAAGGAGAAGCACTGGGGCAGCTGCTGGAGCTCAAGGCTAACTCAACTATTCGCTTTTTCCATGGATCAGGACTTGTACTTGAAAGAACAACTGACAGACTAATCATTCAGACTTAGGTACCCGGATGACACTGCCTCAAAATTGAACAAAGTAAGACTATCACTTCAAGGGAAATAACTGATAACTGTTTGTTGCCAAAGACAAAATTTGAGTAAATATTAAAATTTGGAAAGCTTGAATTTGCCATTGTGAGCTTAATGGCTTCGCAATACTTAAAGGCTGTTCTGGTGAGATCAATGGTGATATTAACACGTGATTTTTTTTTACATTTTATAAAATGTAATACATGTCAACATTTGTAAGGTCTGCATAAGTGAACCAATATTTTCTGAATATTATTATTCAACCGAATAATTATTCAACTGAATAATCAATTAATAATGTTACAAAAAAATCACGCATGAGTAAAAGATCCATTTAAAGTACAATATTTAATATCAATTAAAGTGGACTTTAATATAATAGAGTAAGAAATGTTTATTGATATGGTTTCTGATTCTTCATTGCAACCAGTCTTTAAGATACTACCACTTAAAGTGTTTTGGTAGAATATCAAAGAAGAATAACCAAAATTATCTTAAAATGCTATCAAAATACTCCTTCCTTTTCCAAATACATAGTTGTGTGAGGCCAGATATTCTTCATATAGTTCAACCAAACCAAGACAACATATCATAATAAACTGAATACAGAAGCAGACAGGAGAATCCAGCTGTCTTCTAATGAGCCAGACATTTAAGAGTTTTCCAAAAATGTAAAACAATGCCACTCTTCTTGCTCATATTTTTTGGTTTTGGAAAAATTCTTACTTGTCATAGAAATATACTATGTCAACATATAATTCATATATTATTGTTGTTTTTAAATTGATTAATATATATTTTTTAATTTTCTCACTTTTAGTTTCTAATATGGTAAATATTGATAGTCATACCCACATAAACAAAAGCTCTTCTGGTCCTCTATAATCATTAAGGTCCCAATAATCTTTAACGCCAAAAAGTTTGAGAATCTTTGCAGTGTACTGTTAACACATTTTTCATGTGTTCTTCATACTGCCTTAAGTCTTGGCCAACAAGTGCAAGTATAGCAATCTGTACTTATATGTGGGCAGTACACCTAAGTGAACTGTACTACAAACTTTCTCAGCCAATGAAAGCATAAAATGTTAGCCTGATTTGAATATGTTCTGCCACAAGCGATGTTCACTACACCTCAGCCTCTCTTTTTGCCACGTATTTTGTGTTCTGGCAAATGAACTTGACCAACGGGGGCTGTTAAAAGTTGTATAACTGATAGTGATGGGCATGGTCCAAAGAAACAAAGATTAGTATAATGATACTTAAAATTGATGATACTTAAATGATGATGTGAAAGACCCCGAATAGCCAAAGCAATCTTGAGAAAGAAAAATGGAGCTGGAGGAATCAGGCTACCAGGCTTCAGACTATACTACAAAGCTACAGTAATCAAGACAGTATGGTACTGGCACAAAAACAGAAATATAGATCAATGGAACAGGATAGAAAGCCCAGAGATAAAGCCACACACATATGGTCACCTTATCTTTGAAAAAGGAGGCAAGAATATACAATGGAGAAAAGAAAGCCTCTTCAATAAGTGGTGCTGGGAAAACTGGACAGCTACATGTAAAAGAATGAAATTAGAACACTCCCTAACACCATATACAAAAATAAACTCAAAATGGATTAAAGACCTAAATGTAAGGCCAGACACTATCAAACTCTTAGAGGAAAACATAGGCAGAACCCTCTATGACATAAATCACAGCAAGATCCTTTTTGACCCACCTCCTAGAGAAATGGAAATAAAAACAAAAATAAACAAATGGGACCTAATGAAACTTAAAAGCTTTTGCACAGCAAAGGAAAACATAAATAAGACAAAAAGACAACTCTCAGAATGGGAGAAAATATTTGCAAATGAAGCAACTGACAAAGAATTAATCTCCAAAATTTACAAGCAGCTCATGCAGCTCAATATCAAAAAAACAAACAACCCAATCCAAAAATGGGCAGAAGACCTAAATAGACATTTCTCCAAAGAAGATATATGATTGCCAACAAACACATGAAAGGATGCTCAACATCACTAATCATTAGAGAAATGCAAATCAAAACTACAATGAGGTATCACCTCACACCAGTCAGAATGGCCATCATCAAAAAATCTACAAACAATAAATGCTGGAGAGGGTGTGGAGAAAAGGGAACCCTCTTGCACTGTTGGTGGGAATGTAAATTGATACAGCCACTATGGAGAACAGTATGGAGGTTCCTTAAAAAACTAAAAATAGAACTACTATATGACCCAGCAATCCCACTACTGGACATATACCCTGAGAAAACCATAATTCAAAAAGAGTCATGTACCACAATGTTCATTGCAGCACTATTTACAATAGCCAGGACATGGAAGCAACCTAAGTGTCCACCGACAGATGAATGGATAAAGAAGACGTGGCACATATATACAATGGAATATTACTCAGCCATAAAAAGAAACGAAATTGAGTTATTTTTAGTGAGGTGAGTGGACCTAGAGTCTGTCATACAGAGTGAAGTAAGTCAGAAAGAGAAAAACAAATTCCATATGCTAACACACATATATGGAATCTAAAAAAAAAAAAGGTTCTGAAGAACCTAGGGGCAGGACAGGAATAAAGACGCAAGATGTAGAGAATGGACTTGAGGACATGGTGAGGGGGAAGGGTAAGCTGGGACGAAGTGAGAGAGTGGCATGGACATATATACACTACCAAATGTAAAGCAGATAGCTAGTGGGAAGCAGTCACATAGCACAGGGAGATCAGCTCGGTGCTTTGTGACCACCTAGAGGGGTGGGATAGGGAGGATGGGAGGGAGATGCAAGAGGGAGGAGATATGGGGATATATGTATATGTATAGCTGATTCACTTTGTTATAAAGCAGAAACTAACACACCATTGTAAAGCAATTATACCCTAATAAAGATGTTAAAAAAAAAAATGATGATGATACATAAGGCATCTGCAAGCACACTGTTGAGGTTGCAGTTATGATTAGTAGAAGACTTTGGACATTTTGAGAGCTATAAACATCACTGCAGACTGAGAGGATGGTCCATAAAGGAATGAATCACAGCTGGAAGAAACTATGGCTGGAAATACATAGCCTTCAAAGGATGGAAAGGGAATGGGCGGGGAAGACAACTAGCAATCTCCACCAGGAGGAGGTTATAACGCCTCCCACATGAGGCTGACTGAGTTAATGCTCCTATTTCTAAAAAAGCTTCTCTAGTACTTTGTACACATGATGTGGGGAGGAGGAGAGAGGGCTTAGATCACATGAGGAGTGATTTTAATTATCTCCATTCTTGGGAGACTAGTTCTAACACACAGGCCCTCAGGACTAAGAATACCAGTGACATAAATGGGAAACTTCGAGGTTCTAAATGGATTCCCGGAAGTCCAACATCATTCTTCACTACATGGAGCAAAACCTTCAGAAATTCCTTAGGAAAAAAATATCTCAAGATGGACACCTTCAAAGTTTTAGGATTAAAGATAAGCTAAGAATCAATTTTAAAAGATATGTGAATACAGCATTTCTAAATAAACTTCTAAAATCATAGAATTTGAAAAGACTATGAAAATAGAACTCTATCACCTCTATTCCACAAAACATACAGCAAGGTTTAAAGATTAGTTGAAGCTGACAGTCAAACCAAATCCTTAAGGAAAATTTTAATGAAATTCTCTTTTTCTTTAAAATAAAAAAAAGCATTCTTTTCAGGTACTCCAAGCACACGGGAGTACCACCTGTTTTTGTAACCACTCACTCATTCAGTCACAATTATCTACTGAGCACTTATTCTGTGCCAGGCATGGTACTGTCTTTTAGGGAAAATGTACACACATACATACATACATATATACACACCCATAATTATATCATAAAGTTAACCTCATGGAACAAGGGGAAACTGTTAGCATAGAACTATGTCCACACTCTCATACACCCCCACCAATTCTAGCTTCTAAGGGGATTTCTGGTTCTGTCTGGTTGGCTGCAGGGTTTTTTTTTTTTTTTTTTAATGTCAATCCTGGAATAGGTAGAGCTGGATAACTGGAAGGAGCTATGACTGGCTAGATTTATTTACCTGGGAAGAATCTGATGCTACTAAAAGAACGTAACATTCTCCAAAACGGAAGGGGAGGACGAGGAGAGAAAAGAATCAACATTAATGAGAAAACAGGAGTGAGAGAACAGATTTTACACGAGCTACTGCTGCGAACAGGGAGACTTTGGGCAAAGGTGGATAAAGTTCAAACTCTAAATTTGAACATTTCTTAAGCTTCCACTGGTGTGATCTTCAACAGATTTTGATGGAATTTTAAACTTCTTTTCATTTTTTAAAAAAAATTTGGATTAATGAGTCTTTTAAGAATGGCCCAGAAGTGGGCCCATTACATTAGAGTTACATTCACAATGTCAGATTGTGTTATTACATAGTTGTGACCCTCCATGAAAAAACAATATTGAATTTCCAATCCCACAAAGCTATTATACTTTAACCATCTATCCCAACCCTAAATCCTGATCCACTATCGTTATTAGCCATTAATGTTAACCTAATTCTCTGAAGATTTTCCAAAAAAAACGTTCTGTGGTACAAGAACTTCCTGAACTCAGTGCTTCTGGGATCTCAACTTCTTTACCCACAATGCTTTTCTAAATAAAAGTGTGCATCTAACCTTGTCAGTTTGTTACCTCTCCCAAGATGAAAATGATAAATGAAACCAGTAAGTAGACAACTTCTAAGAATTTTTTATTGAATAGACTTCTTGTTCACATTGGCAAATTGCATTGGTTTAATACTGTTCTATAAAAATTAAAAATTAATGATATTTATGAAAATGTGACCTTCCTATAACACACGAGTGAGGCAGAGCCACACCATATAGCACCTATGTAGTACCCAATAATGCTAATGATGAACTGGTATCAGATCAATGACTGAGCCTACCATTTGTAAAATTAGGAAACACTGACTGACTTCACATTTCTGAAATTTTAAAACCATCACAGAGGCAAACTACTACTACAGTCTCTTTCTTACATGGTAGGAAACCAGGTAGAGAGGAAATCAATTACCCAAACTTTAACAGGAAGAAATCCTTCCAGTTTAGTAAGATCAGCTTAACTAATAAGTAAACTAATTAACTTTCCACTTTTAAGACCAAAATCAGCTCAAATCAGATGGCATTTTGAATATCACCCAAGAACTGACAACGTCTCTTAAACTAGCTTCTCTCAAAGTACGATCGAGGGAGGATTTCAGAGCCTCCAGATGGTGGGAGGCTGCCCTCAGAACACAGGGGTTGGATGTGTAAGTGCCAGGGAGTCCTCATCAAACAAAGGAGGAGGAAATTGAGGGGACAGTGTTCACTTGAGGTCATCAGACTACTAGAAAGTCAGCAATCCTACCTCAAACTGCCTAACATGTAAACTGGTACCACTGGTGTAGATAACAATAGATTCAGAATCCCTATTCTAAATAGTCCAGTTCTAGATGAGAAATTAGGGGAACGCCACAATTTTCCCAACTTTCACTTCCACACCGGTGTTCTGTATAACTCAGAGCAACTAAAGAATCTTACGTACCAGCACATCACTTTGTTTGACACTAAATCACATGGCTTAAGTACAAAGATTCAAATGAGAATTTTCATTATAAATGCTTCCACTATCGAAGTGTGAAAACACATTTGAAAATGTGCCACATACTGTTACTGTGGGGAAAAAGTCTTTATCCACTGCATCATTACCTTGGGTCTCACAACAGTTCTAAGCAAAACATTTTTAAAGCGCTTGGTGATTTAATATTGAAATTGCTTCCTGAGTGGTCCATGTTGAATACTGAACTTAATTTCTCTAAAATGTTCATCCAGTGGCTGTCACCTTTCATGTAGGTCAAACTACAAATTTTTATAAAAAGTGAATCCTTCCAAAACAGTTCCATAATTAAAGTTAGATATAAGAAATGGGAGTTTACAATAAATTTTTCATAATGCTAACAATCAGAGCTCATAATTCTTTTCATTTTATGTCACCTTTTATATATTTTTCTCAGATTCTGGAAGGTTACCTCCTATTTCAAGGAATCACAAGTAATACAAGAAATGCTTTAGATATATCTAACCCACTGGTAGAACTATACAGAAGTCAACTTTTCAATTCAAATTCCCTTTGAAGTTACTCCACAGAGATTAAAACAGAAATTTCTTGACAACCATTTTCTCTCAAAAATGTAAAAGCCTATTTCTACCTTTGGTGCATTCTCCCATTGTAGTGGCCACTGCTATAATGGTTGTTTATCTAGCATCCATTTCCCTTTTCTCCCTTCATAATGGAACCAACTTTGTTCCACCTGATATCCACTCTTCCCCCTCATTCCACATTGCAAGTCCTAGGAATGGGCCTTAGTTCATTCACTCCAACTTTGCCATTGACTGGTTCAAGAACTTAACACAGTCAGGACATGGTACCCTCCTGGAGGCTGTTATGCTGGGCACTCAACAGCTGTTCATCCTCATCCCCTCCCCACCTTACGGAAACAGTATCAGTGGCCTACCCATGTCCCACTGAATAAAGCCCAAACTCAGTATTCAACGTTCTCTACCATCCTTTTACTACTTTTTTAGCCCTTTGTGCCTTGCATATACATCTCCTGCTCCAGCAGCTACAAGCCTGGCCTTTCCAGAATATGCCCCTGCACTTTCCACTTCATATCCTACAGCCAGGCTCTCCCTTTGGCTAGGAAAGCCAAACTCTCTCATCTCAGCCAATTCAAATTCTACTCATTCAAAGTCCAGATCAAAAGGAAACTTTTCCATGAAGTCTCCCTTGATATCACCAACAAAAAATGGCACTCATCATATACTCCTTGTATCATAAATCTCTTGTGCATGCTTACAGCTTGTTTTAAAACCGCAAACTCCTTACAGGCTGTGGACAAACTCTTGCGCATCTTTGTCTTCCACCACCATCCTGCCCCACCAGACACCCAAGTGCCCAGAGTGGAAACTCAGTAAACACTTGCTGAACCAATGAACACATTTTTTGAGGGTGAAAAGTGCCTCTACAGAATAGATTACCACGAAGGCTAAAATGTCCTTGGAAGTCTTTAAAAACATCCTAGTATGGTTTAGGAATAGTTCTGCTGAAGGAAAAGAAACACATCAGATGACCTTGTAAGTCTGATTCTGCAAATTTCATCAACTCTTTAAAAGTATTGCCTAACAATTCAAAAACAAACCATACACAAATGCTATTTACAAGAAGAGGGTGGCATTTATTGTAATATACAAAGGTTAACAACCCAATTTTTTACCAAAAATTTCAGTTGTTCTTATAGTAATATTTATAATAGTTTCAGTTATGTCCAAGGGATTATTTAAAAGCCCATTTACTCTATCTTATTTCATACCTAAAGGAAGTAGGACAGAGAAAAATGTTGGCCCTCTCTAAGTAGTAACCAGACAAAATTAATTTAGAAGCACAAGTTTACATAATGCACATACTGATGTCACTTTATTATCTACACATCATCACTAAATATATACCTACTGAAGTCCAGAGAAGTTATCTGTAATTTTGATTATTTCCTTCTATTACTCCTACGGACCCCTTAAATTGAATTTGTACAATTTAAGTCGGCTAAAATTAGGTTACTTCAAGATCTATGGGTACACTATCAGTTCAACTAAAATTATGGGAAACATACTGATATCTCCAGAAAGAAACTGTATTAACCACAATACTCCATAAATCAGTTAACCCGTTTTTTAAATAAAAGCCTTCAGAATAAATCTCAGTAAATCTCAACAATCAATTAAATGGAACAGAAAAGTTGATTCCACAGGACAGGACACTCACAAAAAGAAAGGGCAGTGTATAAAATGAAAATCAGGATCTAAATATGACGACTATTCATAGAAAATAAAATATAAGAAAGATTAAGTAGAAATTAGAAAATTAAACTTAAATAGATTTTTTTAAAGACAGTTAAGAAAATTAAACATGTTTATTTCTTTTGTTCTTACGTTGCTATGTCCTATGTATTTTTGTAAGTCGATTTAAAGCCCTTGGGGAAGGAGCTAGACTATAAAAAAATAAATAAATTCTTGTTTTCTAATCTAGTGTAGCACACTGCAGTTATTTTTTAAAATAAAGACCACATTTTCCGTCATAACCTACATATGCTCGTTAAAGGTTTGGGGAAAGCTACAATTTAAAGTTTTCCAAATTATTTTAAAAGCATCTCCAGTTTTCCTGCAGCCGCCTGACAACGGAAACGATTCTAAATCCCGTTTCTCCCTGGACCCAGTAAGTAAGGGAGTTCGTTGTCTATAAAGGGCAAAGAGCGGGGTCGGAGTCAGCGCCGGGTTCAGGACCGGCGGTAACCGCGTGGTGGGCGTAGTTACCTCTGGATCGGAACACCTGAGCCGTGCGGGGGGCGGGGACCGGGGCGGCTGGGCAGCAGCCGCCGCGTGGGCGCGGGAGCCTCGGCCGACAGCAACGAATATGGCCCCCGAGAAAGTTGGGCTCCGAAGACCGGCCCTGGCGAGAAGGCTGTCTGCGTCGCAGGCAGCCTCCCCCGGCCCGCCGGCCCCGCCAGGCCCCACCGGGAGGGGAGGGGAGGGCTACTCACCGTGTAGAGAGAGGAGCAGCAAAGGCGCCAGAGGGGAGCCCCGACAAGTCATTCCGGGGCCGCGGGGAGCGCGCCCGCCGCCCGCCCGGCTCCTCGTCGCGGCAGCGGAGGAGCGGGCCGGGCTCTCTGAGCTCTCGGGGCAGCCCGGACCTCCCAGACCCGCCGCCCGGCCGCAGACCGCCCGGCGGGGCTGGGACGGTGGGACCCGCAAACGAGGCAAGTGCGGCACCCGCGCCGTCCGGCTCCGGGGAGGCTGAGCTGCGACCAGGCGCGACCCGGGCTCGCCGGTCTTGCCCCGCGGCTCCACCGCCACCTCGCGCTGCCCCAGGACCCGCCGGCCCCTCGCGCCGCCCGGGGAGCCACTCCCCACAACTCTCGCCCGGCTACTCGGGAGGCAGCCCGGCTGCAGCTCGGCTCCGCGCCGCCCACTCGCCCCGCTTGGTCTCCCCGGCAACCGCGGCTCCAGCGCGACGCCTGGCGGCCCACCCGCTGAGCGAGCGCGGCGCGCAGCTGGCGCGGCCCTGGCCACCTGTGCGCGGGACCGCGCGCTCCCAGCACACCTCCACGAGCGCTGGGGACCGAAGGCGGGCATCCTCCTCGTCCGCAGCCAGGGCCCCTCCCCCGCCCTGAACCACTCCCCAGACCGGCGGTGACAGTCCTGAGCGCCAGAGAGCTCCACAAGGCAGTTCACCACGGCCTGCGTCCGAAGAGGCAAGATTCTTTTCTATCGCAGTTTTCAGATGATTTCTATTTGGCCGTTTCACTTTCTCTCAATCCTTTCTTCTGTACCCTAAGTAACCCAAAAGAACCTGACTCTAGCAAAATTAAGAATCGATGAGGTTTGTCCTATACCTTTTATTTTTCCGACTACCGTTTCTTCCTTGAAAAGAGCGTAGGGGCTGTAGCATGCCCCTAACTCCCAGTTCCTATCAAAGACCACCCTCTCTTGACCCTTTAGTAAAACTTATATCAACTTACAATATTTAAAATTTTTTCTTTTAAACCTTATCGCTTTCTTAAACTAATTTCAAGTATTTATTAACTAGTAATGCTTTTATTTTAATGTTAAATAGAGATGCTTTTATTGTGGTGATTGATTACTTTGGTTGGGTTTCTATTTTTTCTTTCTTGCTTGCTTTGGTTGGATGGGAAGAGAGACCTTCATGGCATCTGAAATTATTTTACTTAAATATCTACCTACATCTTTCCTTATAAAACCTAATCTTCATTCCTTTTCCAATGAGGTTCCTGCTCTCTTTCTTTTTTTTTTTTTTTTTTTTTTTTCACACACACACACTGTATTTTATTTTTACAAGAGATAAATAGACTGACACCAAGCATTGTACATGGATGACCACAACAAAAGCAACAATGATTGCAATTACCAAACATGAAACACACTCATACTATGTCATAATATTGACATTCAGTCCAGTAATCCTCCACTGTAACAGCTCCTTTACTTTGCAGTGAAAATTGATTTGTATATTCTTTGCCTCTGAGTCCTTGTGGGATTTTTTTTTTTTTAATTCAGACAGAAAGTCACAAAAATTATACTCATCCTCATCAGTTCACTCAGTCCCATGTAATTAATTTTTTTTTTTCATCTTGATCTTTTGTTAGCACTTTTATGAGTTCATCAGTTTTTCATTAGAGTTCTGAAAATGCTTATTCATTCAGTTCAGCAGTACAGTCAGTTACCAGAAACCTGTACTTGTCAGAGTCTTTTCCATGAATTTCTTGAAGATGAAACCCTTTTATAGGAACATACTTGCAAAATCATCAGAGTACACCCAGAACTGTCTGTAAATGACAGAAGACTTAAAAATGACCATGGTTAAAGATTTGATGAAAGTTCATAATAATGCAGTTGACAAGAAAATTAGTTATTTCTGAGATATACATTTTAAAGTAATAACTAGGATTATTACTTATAACCTTATACCAGAACATATAAGATTTTTAGAAGTTTCCTGTAATGTCTGAAACATTTATATTAACATATTTCCATACATATTTCCATACAAATACAAATATAAGATTTTTAGAAATTTCATGTAATGTCTGAAACATTTATATTAACATATTTCCATACATATTTCCATACAAATACAAATATAACATTTTTAGAAATTTCATGTAATGTCTGAAACATTTATATTAACATATTTCCATACAAATAACCCAATGAAAGTTTAGTATTAGTTGTTTTGTTTGTTTTTTTATACTGCAGGTTCTTATTAGGCATCAGTTTTATACACATCAGTGTATACATGTCAATCCCAATCGCCCAGTTCAGCACACCACCATCCCCACCTCACCGCAGTTTTCCCCCCTTGGTGTCCATATGTCCATTCTCTACATCTGTGTCTCAACTTCTGCCCTGCAAACTGGCTCATCTGTACCATTTTTCTAGGATCCACATACATGCATTAATATACGATATTTGTTTTTCTCTTTCTGACTTACTTCACTCTGTATGACAGTCTCTAGATCCATCCACGTCTCAACAAATGACTCAATTTCGTTCCTTTTTATGGCTGAGTAATATTCCATTGTATATATGTACCACAACTTCTATATCCATTCGTCTGTTGATGGGCATTTAGGTTGCTTCCATGACCTGGCTATTGTAAATAGTGCTGCAATGAACATTCGGGTGCATGTGTCCTTTTGAATTACGGTTTTCTCTGGGTATATGCCCAGTAGTGGGATTGCTGGGTCATATGGTAATTCTATTTTTAGTTTTTTAAGGAACCTCCATATTGTTCTCCATAGTGGCTGTATCAATTTACATTCCCACCAACAGTGCAAGAGGGTTCCCTTTTCTCCACACCCTCTCCAGCATTTGTTGTTTGTAGATTTTCTGATGATGCCCATTCTAACAGGAGTGAGGTGATACCTCATTGTAGTTTTGATTTGCATTTCTCTAATAATTAGTGATGTTGAGCATCTTTTCATGTGCTTCGTGGCCGTCTGTATGTCTTCTTTGGAGAAATGTCTATTTAGGTCTTCTGCCCATTTTTGGATTGGGGTGTTTGTTTCTTTGATATTGAGCTGAATGAGCTGTTTATATATTTTGGAGATTAATCCTTTGTCAGTTGATTCATTTGCAAATATTTTCTCCCATTCTGAGGGTTGTCTTTTTGTCTTGTTTATGGTTTCCTTTGCTGTGCAAAAGCTTTGTAGTTTCATTAGGTCCCACTTGTTTATTTTTGTTTTTATTTCCATTACTCTAGGAGGTGGATCAAAAAAGATCTTGCTGTGATTTATGTCAAAGAGTGTTCTTCCTATGTTTTCCTCTAAGAGTTTTATAGTGTCCAGTCTTATATTTAGGTCTCTAATCCATTTTGAGTTTATTTTTGTGTATGGTGTTAGGGAGTATTCTAATTTCATTCTTTTACATGTAGCTGTCCAGTTTTCCCAGCACCACTTATTGAAGAGACTGTCTTTTCTCCATTGTATATCTTTGCCTCCTTTGTCATAGATTAGTTGACCATAGGTGCGTGGGTTAATCTCTGGGCTTTCTATCTTGTTCCATTGATCTATGTTTCTGTTTTTGTGCCAGTACCATATTGTCTTGATTACTGTAGCTTTGTAGTATAGTCTGAAGTCAGGGAGTCTGATTCCTCCAGCTCCATTTTTTTGCCTCAAGACTGCTTTGGCTATTCGGGGTCTTTTGTGTCTCCATACAAATTTTAAGATGATTTGTTCTAGCTCCGTAAAAAATGCCATTGGTAATTTGATAGGGATTGCATTGAATCTGTAGATTGCTTTGGGTAGTATACTCATTTTCACAATGTTGATTCTTCCAATCCAAGAACATGGTATATCTCTCCATCTATTTGTATCATCTTTAATTTCTTTCATCAGTGTCTTATAGTTTTCTGCATACAGGTCTTTTGTCTCCCTAGGTAGGTTTATTCCTAGGTATTTTATTCTTTTTGTTGCAATGGTAAATGGGAGTGTTTCCATAATTTCTCTTTCAGATTTTTCATCATTAGTGTATAGGAATGCAAGAGATTTCTGTGCATTAATTTTGTAACCTGCAACTTTACCATATTCATTAATTAGCTCTAGCAGTTTTCTGGTGGCAGTTTTAGGATTCTCTATGTATAGTATCATGTCATCCGCAAACAGTGACAGTTTTACTTCTTCTTTTCCAATTTGTATTCCTTTTATTTCTTTTTCTTCTCTGATTGCCGTGGCTAGGACTTCCAGAACTATGTTGAATAATAGTGGTGAGAGTGGACATCCTTGTCTCGTTCCTGATCTTAGAGGAAATGCTTTCAGTTTTTCACCATTGAGAATGATGTTTGCTGTGGGTTTGTCATATATGGCCTTTATTATGTTGAGGTAGGTTCCCTCTATGCCCACTTTCTGGAGAGTTTTTATCAGAAATGGGTGTTGAATTTTGTCAAAAGCTTTTTCTGCATCTATTGAGATGATCATATGGTTTTTATTCTTCAATTTGTTAATATGGTGTATCACGTTGATTGATTTGCGTATATTGAAGAATCCTTGCATCCCTGGGATAAATCCCACTTGATCGTGGTGTATGATCCTTTTAATGTGTTGTTGGATTCTGTTTGCTAGTATTTTGTTGAGGATTTTTGCATCTATATTCATCAGTGATATTGGTCTGTAATTTTCTTTTTTTGTAGTGTCTTTGTCTGGTTTTGGTATCAGGGTGATGGTGGCCTCATAGAATGAGTTTGGGAGTGTTCCTTCTTCTGCAATTTTTTGGAAGAGTTTGAGAAGGATGGGTGTTAGCTCTTCTCTAAATGTTTGATAGAATTCACCTGTGAAGCCATCTGGTCCTGGACTTTTGTTTGTTGGAAGATTTTTAATCACAGTTTCAATTTCATTACTTGTGATTGGTCTGTTGATATTTTCTGTTTCTTCCTTATTCAGTCTTGGAAGTTTATACCTTTCTAAGAATTTGTCCATTTCTTCCAGGTTGTCCATTTTATTGGCATAAAGTTGCTTGTAGTAGTCTCTTAGGATGCTTTGTATTTCTGCGGTGTCTGTTGTAACTTCTCCTTTTTCATTTCTGATTTTATTGATTTGAGTCCTCTCCCTCTTTTTCTTGATGAGTCTGGCTAATGGCTTATCAATTTTGTTTATCTTCTCAAAGAACCAACTTTTAGTTTTATTGATCTTTGCTATTGTTTTCTTTGTTTCTATTTCATTTATTTCTGCTCTGATCTTTATGATTTCTTTCCTTCTGCTAACTTTGGGTTTTGTTTGTTCTTCTTTCTCTAGTTTCTTTAGGTGTAAGGTTAGATTGTTTACTTGAGATTTTTCTTGTTTCTTTAGGTAGGCTTGTATAGCTATAAACTTCCCTCTTAGAACCGCTTTTGCTGCATCCCATAGGTTTTGGGTCGTCGTGTTTTCATTGTCATTTGTCTCTAGGTATTTTTTTATTTCCTGTTTGATTTCTTCAGTGATCTCTTGGTTATTTAGTAACGTATTGTTTAGCCTCCATGTGTTTGTCTTTTTTACGTTTTTTTCCCTGTAATTCATTTCTAATCTCATAGCGTTGTGGTCAGAAAAGATGCTTGATATGATTTCAATTTTCTTAAATTTACTGAGGCTTGATTTGTGACCCAAGATGTGATCTATCCTGGAGAATGTTCCATGCGCACTTGAGAAGAACGTGTAATCTGCCGTTTTTGGATGGAATGTCCTATATATATCAATTAAATCTATCTGGTCTATTGTGTCATTTAAAGCTTGTGTTTCCTTATTTATTTTCATTTTGGATGATCTGTCCATTGGTGTAAGTGAGGTGTTAAAGTCCCCCACTATTATTGTGTTACTGTCGATTTCCTCTTTTATAGCTGTTAGCAGTTGCCTTATGTATTGAGGTGCTCCTATGTTGGGTGCATATATATTTATAATTGTTATATCTTCTTCTTGGATTGATCCCTGGATCATTATGTAGTGTCCTTCCTTGTCTCTTGTAACATTCTTTATTTTAAAGTCTATTTTATCTGATATGAGTATAGCTACTCCAGCTTTCTTTTGATTTCCATTTGCATGGAATATCTTTTTCCATCCCCTCACTTTCAGTCTGTATGTGTCCCTAGGTCTGAAGTGGGTCTCTTGTAGACAGCATATACATGGGTCTTGTTTTTGTATCCATTCAGCCAGTCTATGTCTTTTGGTTGGGGCATTTAATCCATTCACATTTAAGGTAATTATCGATATGTATGTTCCTATGACCATTTTCTTAATTGTTTTGGGTTTGTTTTTGTAGGTCCTTTTCTTCTCTTGTGTTTCCCACTTAGAGAAGTTCCTTTAGCATTTGTTGTAGAGCTGGTTTGGTGGTGCTGAATTCTCTTAGCTTTTGCTTGTCTGTAAAGCTTTTGATTTCTCCATCGAATCTGAATGAGATCCTTGCCGGGTAGAGTAATCTTGGTTGTAGGTTCTTCCCTTTCATCACTTTAAGTATATCATGCCACTCCCTTCTGGCTTGCAGAGTTTCTGCTGAGAAATCAGCTGTTAACCTTATGGGAGTTCCCTTGTATGTTATTTGTCATTTTTCCCTTGCTGCTTTCAGTAATTTTTCTTTGTCTTTAATTTTTGCCACTTTGATTACTATGTGTCTCGGCGTGTTTCTCCTTGGGTTTATTCTGTATGGGACTCTCTGCGCTTCCTGGACTTGGGTGGCTATTTCCTTTC
This sequence comes from Balaenoptera acutorostrata, assembly GCF_949987535.1. Classification (NCBI taxonomy): domain Eukaryota; kingdom Metazoa; phylum Chordata; class Mammalia; order Artiodactyla; family Balaenopteridae; genus Balaenoptera; species Balaenoptera acutorostrata. Next base: position 85,996,685 of record NC_080067.1, on the reverse strand, counting down.
CCATGTTAGGGAAGTTTTCGACTATAATCTCTTCAAATATTTTCTCTGGTCCTTTCTCTCTCTCTTCTCCTTCTGGGACCCCTATAATGCGAATGTTGTTGCGTTTAATGTTGTCCCAGAGGTCTCTTAGGCTGTCTTCATTTCTTTTCATTCTTTTTTCTTTAGTCTGTTCTGCAGCAGTGAATTCCACCATTCTGTCTTCCAGGTCACTTATCCGTTCTTCTGCCTCAGTTATTCTGCTATTGATTCCTTCTAGTGTAGTTTTCATTTCAGTTATTGTATTGGTCATCTCTGTTTGTTTGTTCTTTAATTCTTCTAGGTCTTTGTTAATCATTTCTTGCATCTTCTCAATCTTTGCCTCCATTCTTATTCCGAGGTCCTGGATCATCTTCACTATCATTATTCTGAATTCTTTTTCTGGAAGGTTGCCTATCTCCACTTCATTTAGTTGTTTTTCTGGGGTTTTTTCTTGTTCCTTCATCTGGTACATAGCCCTCTGCCTTTTCATCTTCTCTGTCTTTCTGTAACTGTGGTTTTTGGACCACAGGCTGCAGGATTGTAGTTTTTCTTGCTTCTGTTGTCTGCCCTCTGGTGGTTGAGGCTATCTAAGAGGCTTGATGGGAGGCTCTGGTGGTGGGTAGAGCTGACTGTTGCTGTGGCGGTCAGAGCTCAGTAAAACCTTAATCCACTTGACTGTTGATGGGTGGGGCTGGGTTCCCTCCCTGTTGCTGTGGCGGTCAGAGCTCAGTAAATCCTTAATCCACTTGACTGTTGATGGGTGGGGCTGGGTTCCCTCCCTGTTGGTTGTTTTGCCTGAGGCAACCCAACACTGGAGCCTACCCGTGCTCTTTGGTGGGGTTAATGGCAGACTCTGGGAGGGCTCACGCCAAGGAGAACTTCCCAGGACCTCTGCTGCCAGTGTCCTTATCCCCACGGTGAAACAGAGCTACCACTTGCCTCGGCAGGAGACCCCCCAACACCAGCAGGTACGTCTGGTTCAGTCTCCCCCAGGGTCACTGCTCCTTCCCCTGGGTCCCGATGCACACATTACTTTGTGTGTGCCCTCCAAGAGTGGGGTCTCTGTTTCCCCCAGTCCTGTCACAGTCCTGCAATCAATTCCCACTAGACTTCAAAGTCTGATTCTCTAGGAATTCCTCCTCCCGTTGCCGGACCCCCAGGTTGGGAAGCCTGACGTGGGGCTCAGAACCTTCACTCCAGTGGGTGGACTTCTGTGGTATAAGTGTTCGCCAGTCTGTGAGTCACCCACCCAGCAGTTATGGGATTTGATTTTACTCTGATTGCGCCCCTCCTACCGTCTCACTGTGGCTTCTCCTCTGTCCTTGGACATGGGGTATCCTCCTTGGTGAAGTCCAGGGTCTTCCTGTCAATGATTGTCCAGCAGCCAGTTGTGATTCTGGAGCTCTCGCAAGAGGGAGTGAGTGCACGTCCTTCTACTCCGCCATCTTGGTTAATCTCCTCTGGTAGTTCTATTTTTAGTTTTTTGAGGAACTTCCATACTGTTCTCCATAGTGGCTGTATCAATTTACCCTGCTCTCTTTCTTAAAGCCCATAGTCCCATTCTACTTCAGCCTCCCACCCAGTCCTTCTAGATTTGAGGACATATCTCCCCCGGTAATGTCAGACCGTTCTGGTCAATTTCTACAGCAGCATAGATTAGAATTCTTGGAGCCATTCAGAAATTCTGAGCCCCCATCTGGCAGGTACAATCCTCCCAGGGCAACGCAGAAGTGAAAATGGCACGCACAGGAGAAAGACAAATATATAAAACATCTATACATTTGGACAAAGATTGGGAGACATAGGTAAAAATTAAAATAGTATCAGGATGATGGAATTATGGATGCACTTTTTCTTTTTTGAAAATGTTGCTGTTATAATTTGAAGTTAAAAAAGAAACCACATTAAGAAACATCAATCACCTTTAAGAACAATACCCTGAAAAGATAGTTTGATTATGAATTTTAAATGCTTCAACTTTGCTGACTACTTCCAATTTGCTAGAATCCCTTACCAGACCTCTCTAATGGCAAGAAAAGAATGATATGACAGTAAAGAATTTTTGATATTAACAGAAGTTTAATATTTCAAGTATTTCATCACTGGGATCATTCTCATTCTTTTAAATTCCAGAGTAAGGACTATATATTCTTTTTCTCCAACCAATTCAGTTCCTTACTTTGTCTTGTACATATTCCTGCCTTCTAACCCAGCCACAAGCACGGTATAAGAGCAAGTAATATAAGGAGAAAAGCAAGGTGTTACTCCGAGCAGGACTTTGCTTCACTATAATCCCAGATTTAAATATAGAGATAGAATATTGATTCTATAATTAAATAAATAACCTAATAATCTAGGCTTAAAAGCCTTCATAAAGCAAGTTCCCTGATATACTTCTTAGCAAGTCAATTCAGCAAATATTTACTGAGTATCTACACTGTGTAAGGCACTGGGTTGAAGGTGAAATGTAAAATATCAGTATATGATCCTCACCCTTAAATAGTTTCCAGTTACACTTGGGATATATCTACAATGTTATGAATCAGCAGAGGAAGAGAGCTGTCCTGCCTCTTTGTCACCATAGTGTACTTCTGCCTTGCCGGACAGGAGCTAGTGAGTTATTAAGAGGACAGAGTGCTCACAGTTTGGTGGAGCAGTCCTTCTAATTGAAAAAGAAGTGTGGCTTCTGAAGGGAGACTGGGGATGATCAGATTTCAGGAGGCAATCTGGCTGCCCAGAAGCATGGGGCAGATGGTAGATGGCTGACTCAAAGGAAGCAGATCGGAGTACTGGAAACTCCAAGCGCTGTACACAGAGGCACCCAAAAGGACACTCTCACAGGAAACAAAGAAAAAGTGTGCTATTTAATTCACAGAGCTAATACCTCAGGCATGTACTCTGAGTAAAATTTTTATTAGTAATGAGTTTTACCAACTCTTTTATCCTAATCTGCCTTATGACCACAGTAGGCTTTCTTTAAATCTCAATTATTCTGAGTGGTAAAGCAACAGACAACATCTTTCATTTGTATAATACTTTATAAATGTCAAAGCTTTCACATATATTGTCTGATTTGATCTTCACAGCAACCCCAGGGGGTAAGTAAGGCAAATAGTATTACCCCCTCTTCACTCACTAAGACACTGAGTCCCAAAAAGATCTATGAACATCTCAGGGATTGCAAGTACCAATGGGCAGAACTGGAACCAACCCAACAGTTTTTTCAACCACACCACAAAGTCTTTCTTTTATCTCTTTGTAGACCAACATCTAAAGAAATTTATATCCAAGTGTCTTAAAGCTATCTGTGGGGAACACTGCAATTGCCTCCCCAACATTAATCCCACCTCCAGCCCACCAGCATCCCACCACCACCACCTCCCACCAGCACATAAGTGGCTGTAAAATTTGAATGAGACAAGCCCCACTCTCACCTCTGAGGAGGCTATAGTTGTCTTACCTGACCAAGGAGCGGGGAACGACTGGGACAAGGGACTCTGTTATAGTGAATAATAATTTTGGATCAAAAACACTGATGACCTGACAATACAGTCAACTTCTCAATATTTAAATAGGAATTATCCAAATTCAAATTTTAGTTCTAGACCAGCTTCTCTCCTCCACCCATCAAAATGCTGGACCCATCTCTTTCCACAATCAGTTACTCTGCGTTCAAGAATGGAAAATTAAATTTATGATCAGCTTAGGAGAAACATAATTAGGAAAGAAAAACTGTGGATGGAATCATAAGGCTTTCCAAAGCTAAATATAAATTATTTTAATTAGCTATTTTAAATTATTAATACCACCTATCCCTCTCCATTCATGTATATAATTAAAGGTTAATGTTTTTGAGAATGTTTGTCTATGGAATGTTTTATAAGAACATCATTCATAAAGTTAGAAAATATCTTTTTGATCCTTGTTTGAGCCAGTAACTCATTCTGTAACTATTTTAACCTAGCTGCTTAGAACCATGTATAGTCTAGAGCAGAGCCTGGTGCTTTTTCTTTTTGATTTAAAAAAAAATTTATTGGAGTATAGATGATTTACAATGTTGTGTGAGTTTCTGCTATACAGCAAAGTGAATCAGTTATACATATACATATATCCACTCTTTTTTAGATTCTTTTCCCATATAGGCCATTACAGAGTACTGAGAAGAGTTCCTTGTGCTATACAGTAGGTCCTTATCTATTTTATATATAGTGGTGTGTATATGTCAGTCCCAATATCCCAATTTATCCCCCCCACCGCTTTCCCCTCTGATAACCATAAGTTTGTTTCTACATCTGTGATTCTATTTCTGTTTTGTAAATAAGAGATAAATATTTAATTCTTTAATATGTAAATATTTGTACCTTTTTTTAGATACCACATATAAGCAATATCATATGATATTTGTCTTTCTCCGACTTACTTCACTCAGTATCAGAATATCTAGGTCCATCCATGTTGCTGCAAATGGCATTATTTTGTTTCTTTTATGAGCCTGATCCTTTTAAAAGTAGAACTTGAGAGGAATTCTTCCCTCTTCCCCTTTGTGCAGAGGCAATAAGGTCTCTAAAATAATAATAAAGGAGTAGAGAAGATAATAGTGGAATCATTAGAGTAAAGCAACAAGCAAACTAATAAGCGTTTATTGTATGTTAAGACATAAATAGATCATTTAATATTTTAAAACATCCTTCTCAAATTTTGGATCAATTTGTAACCTAGATATATTGACAGCTTAGTCTTTCTTATATCTGTTTCTGCCTATTCCTCTGGTAACTCTTGCTAGACAAGATTTACGCAAAAGTAAACAGCATCTCCATTCCCCTCACCATAGCCCAATCCCTATCACCATTGTGAATATTGCTGAAGTGAAGTTTCACATCTTCATTCATTTTGGGAGAAGTTAGCTCTTTTCCTTGAAACCATGTCATTAGGAGCACATTTATTTTCAGGCAAAGTTACTCTCTGAGCAGGGCCCAGTGTAACTAAGTGCTTTTGAATTTATTCTAATGGCAAATATAAATTGGCACCACTATGTTTTTTAGGACTTGAAAGGGCAATAGCATAAGAAGCATTTTATGTCACCTGAAATGTTTTTGTATTCTCTTTCTTATAAGGAAAATAATTTTAAAGTATTCTTCAAAGTCTCTTTACCAGTTTTCACTCATCTAAATTAATCTGCTTCAAACTCTGTTACTTAATTCTATATATTAGGGTATTGGCAATCAATTATCTTATTTTTTTCAAATTTGATGAGTTTTTCATAGAAGTTTAAAGTATACATCAGACTTTCATTTCTGACAACAAAATAGATGAGAGACCTTGACTTAACAAAAATTGTGAAATTATTTTTTCAATCTTAAATGAATTGATGAGCTCTCAACAAAATATGGAAAAGTCAAGCTAAAATCTAGAAGAAGGAAGGAATCCTTCTTGTATGTTCTATTCTTAACACAGCATCCAGAATGATCCTGTTAGGTCAGATCAGGTCACTCCTCAGCTCAAGTCCTTACAATGGCTTCCCATCTCAGAGTGAAAGTGTAAGTCCTTGCTATAAACTAAAGGGCTTGTATTAGATTCCGATTGCTGCTGTAACAAGTCACTACAAACGTAATGGCATAAAATGAAACAGATTTGTTATCTTATAGCGCTGAGGTCAAAAGTCCAAAGTGTCATTAGGCAATCATCTCATCTCAAGAGGGCAATGGGGCTGTGTTCCTTTCCTTCTTCGCTTCTAGAGCCCACCTATTTTCCTTGGCTCACGGCCCCCTTCCTCCATCTTCAGAGCCATCAACATAGACCTTCTCCCACTGCCATCTCTCTGACTCTCTCTCCTGCCTCCTTCCACACTGAAGGACCCTTGTGATTACAGTGGGCCTGCTTGGATAATCCAGGATAATCTCCTCATCTCCAAGTCAGTTGAAGAATGACCTTAACCCCATCTGCAACCATAATTCCCCTTTGCCATGTAAGGTAACATATCCACGGGTTCTAGGGATTAGGAGGTGGGCATCTTTGGTGGGGGAGGGGGCGTTATTCTGTTTACCACAAGGCCCTACATGATCTAGTCCCCCATTTTCTCTCTGATCACTGCTTCTGTTTTCCCTCGCTCATTCTGCTCTCACTACAATGATCTCCTTGATGTTCCCTGAATAAGCAGGAACGTGTTTACCTCAGGGCCACTGAAATTGTTCTTTCTCTAGGTTTTTGCATAGCTCTCCTTTCACTTCCTTTAAGTCTTACATGTCACCTGAAGTTAGGCCTTAGCTGACCCTTCTATATAAAATAAAAAGTTTAAACACATTTTAAAATACCTTTCCCTATTGTATTTTTTTTATTGATTGATTAATTTATTGATTTATTGATTTATTTGGCTGCGTTGGGTCTTCTTTGCTGCGCACAGGCTTTCTCTAGTTGCGGCGAGCGGGGGCTACTCTTGGTTGCGGTGCACAGGCTACTCATCGCAGTGGCTTCTCTTGTTGTGGAGCATGGGCTCTAGGCGTGCGGGCTTCAGTAGTTGTGGCACGCGGGCTTCAGTAGTTGTGGCTCTCGGGCTCTAGGGTGCAGGCTCAGTAGTTGTGGCGCATGGGCTTAGTTGCTCCGCAGCATGTGGGATCTTCCCGGACCAGGGCTCGAACCCGCGTTCCCTGCATTGGCAGGCAGATTCTTAACCACTGCGCCACCAAGGAAGTCCCGTCCCTATTGTATTTTTTCTTAGCACTCCATCACTAATACACTATATTTTACTTAATAATCATGTTTGTTTATTGTCTGCATCACCCAATAGAACTAATAAGGACAGGGATTTTGATCTGTTTTATTCATTGCTGAATTCTTGGTATCTTTAACAGTGCTTGGCACATAGTAGACACTGAATAAACATTTTGAATAGATGAATCAGTGACTGAAGCAAAATTTCACAGGATTGAAACCAATTGGAATGCACTCTCTGGCCACAATTATATTAAGCTAGATATCAATAACAAGATGAATTTACACACACACACACACACACACACACATTTGGGTGTTAAGAAAGGCACCTCTAAATAATTCAAAACCTAAAATTAAATCATAAAGGAAGCTAAAAGTATTTAGAAGAAAACAATAATAAAAACATTTCATATCAAAGCCTGTGAAATGCAACTAGAATATATACTTGGAAGGAAACTTAGAGCCTTAAATGTTTACATTAAAAAAGATGAAAGCCTAAAAACATTCTCTGACATAAATCGTAGCAATATTTTCTTAGATCTGTCTCCCAAGGCAAAAGATATAAAAGCAAAGATAAGCAAATGGGACCTAATCAAACTTAAAAGCTTTTGCACAGCAAAGGAAACCATTAAAAAATGAAAAAACAGCCTATGGATTGGGAGAAAATATTTGCAAATGATGCACCCAACACGGGGTTAATTTCCAAAATATAGAAACAGCTTATACAACTCAATATCAAAAAACAAACATCCCAATCAAAAAATGCACAGAAGACCTAAATAGACATTTCTCCAAAGAAAACATACAGTTGGCCAAGAGGCACATGAAAAGATGATCAGCATCACTAAATATTAGAGAAATACAAAGCAAAACTATAATGCACCGCACACAGGTCAGAATGGCTATCGTCTAAAAGTCTACAAATAATAAATGCTAGAGAAAAGGGAACCCTCCTACACTGTTGGTGGGAATGTAAATTGGTACAGCCACTATGGAGAACAGTATGGAGGTTCCTAAAGAAACTAAAAATAGAGCTACCATATGATCCAGCAATCCCACTCCTGGGCATATATTCAGAAAAGACAAAAACTCTAAATCAAAAAGATACCTGCACCCCAGTGTTTATAGCAGCACTATTTACAATAGCCAAGACATGGAAGCAACCTAAATGCCCATCAACAGGTAAATGGATAAAGAAGTGGTATATATACACAATGGACTATTACTCAGCCATAAAAAAAGAATGACATAATGCCATTTGCAGCAACATGCATGGACCTAGAGATTATCATACTAAGTGAAATAAGTTGGACAGAGAAAGACAAATATTGATATTATACGATATCACTTATATGTGGAATCTAAAAAATAATACAAATGAATCTATTTACAGAACAGAAACAAACTCACAGACATAGAAAACAAACTTAGGGTTACCAAAAGGGAAAGGGAGGGAGGGGGATAATTGGGGGTATGGAATTAACAGATACACACTACACACTAAATAAACAACAAGGATTTACTATATAACACAGGGAATAGTATTCAACAGTATTCAATATCTTGTAATAACTTATAATGAAAAGTAATCTGAAAAAATAATATATATAACAGAATCATTTTGCTGTACGCCTGCAACTAGCACAATATTGTAAATCAACTATACTTCAATTTTTTAAAAAAGATGAAAGCCTAAACACTAATTAATTAAGATATAGCTTAAGAAGTTTGGCAAAGAAAATAAAATAGGTCCAAAGAAAATAGAAGGAGGGGGACTTCCCTGGTGGTCCAGTGGTTAAAACTGCATGCTTCCAATGCAGGGGGCGCGGGTTCTATCCCTGGTCGGAGAACTAAGATCCCACAAGCCAGGTGGCATGGCCAAAAAATAAAATAAAAAATAGAAGGGGAGCTATACATATTAAAAAAAGAAAAAGAAAATAGAAGGAATAAGATAATAAAGAGGTAAAATTAATAAAATATTAAACGAACATGTAATAGAGAAGATAAACACAGCCAAAAGTTGGTACCTTGGAAAGCTTAATTAAATTAACTAAAATGGTGAGACTAATCAAAAATTAAAATGAGGGAGGGAGAGCTCTCAAATACTATCAGAATAAAAAAGGAGAGACATCACTATAGATGCTGCTAAAAAGATAAGGAGAATAATGAACAATTTTTATGCCAATAAATTTGAAAACTTGGAAGAAATGAACAAATTTCTAGAAAAATATAACTTATCAACACTTGCTCAAAAATAAACAGAAAACCTGAATAGTCTCATACGGATAAAGTAATTAAAGTAATAGTTTAAAATCTTCCTACAAATAAAACTTCAGATCCAGACAATTTTAACAGCAATTTTTACCAAATATTCAGGAAATTAAAAATTCCAGTCTTTTGCAAACTATCTGAGAATACAGAAAAAATAGGAAACACTCCTCAACTCATTTTATGATGCTAGTATTATATTGAATACCAAATATCAGCAAAAATAATGGGAGAAAGGGAAAGGGGCCAATTTTCATCATCTAGTGAGATGCAAATGAATATTAGCAAACCAAGTCCAGTGAAATATGAAAAGGGTAATGCATCACACCACTTGGATTTATTTCAGGAATGTAAGATCAGTTAACATCTGAAAAATAATGCTATTCACTACATTAAGAGATGAAAGGAGAAAAATCATATGATCATTTCATTAAGTGTCCATGAAAGCAAGGCTTTGAGAAATCTGGTTTCCGCTCTTGGAGAACAGTAAAATCAGCATGAAGAACTGTGGGGTAGGTGACTACTTTTAATGGCACTAGACTGCTTAAAGAAAGAAGGTAACATACTTAAATTCCTAAATTCTGGGCTCAAGGCCTGGAATGAAAGTCGGGTGCTTTCTAAGAGTGTGCGAAAATGATGTTTCCTCAAAGATTTAGGGTTGAAATAGATTCAGGGCCTCAGAATCAGTTTCAGAAATAAGGTCTGTAGCCTCTATAATCTCATTCCTTGCTGGGTCATTTATATATTTACAAGTTTAACTAGCTTTCTGTTTCTTTCCTTTTCCTTTACCCTGCTATTTTATTTAGGATGTGATGGTGGCAGGTAACTTTACAGTTAGTCCACAGACTGAATAATATCAAGACAGAAGAACAACCCACTGGACTTAAATCTGGAAAATGTAACTAATATTAGACTTTGCGTTGTCTTCTAAAATGGAAGAATTGAGTGATTTTTCAGTTGTAAGAAAGATACATGCATTATGTATTTTTTTAAGTATAAATATAAGGAAAAATGTATTGGTGGATGTTGGATATCAGAAGGGCTGGACTCAGGGGAATTTTTTGATTGCTAAACATTTTTTTGACTGCTAAGCATCAAGACCCTCTTCCAGTGTTCAGAGAATTCCCCAAGGTTTGATTCTCAATGGGAAGCAGAGTATACTCTCCACTACAGAAGCCGAAAGTGCTTCCCCGCCTCCTAGCAACCAGAGTGCAGTCAGGGCAACCAGGTATGGCGTCCAGTACGTGGTGCTGGCAGCGGCGGTGGTGCCAGGAGGACTCACTGGATTGTTCCTACACTGTCATTTTGGCTACCTAGCTTCCTTGGGTTGCTGCTTGTTTTCTGATCCTCTAGACTCCCCATCTTTTCTACGAGCTACCCAACATCCTAGACTTTTTCTTCTTTAATTAATCACCATCCATTTCTGTTGCTTGCCACCAAGAACACTGTCTTTAGGATTAAAGAGTTCTGAGGTTCTTTCCTTTCTAGAAGGAGGTTAGAGATACTCATTAACTCATACTTCAAATGGGGAAGGTCGTACTTGATGAGAGCCATCAGAGAAGATCTTTCTAGGCTAGTACTCAAAAGATATGAAGAAACAAGCCATGAAAAGAACCAGAAATTTCAAAAAGATGGCCTCTAGTCTGGTAACATCCACACATTGCTATCAGTGTGTGGATCAGAGCCAGTTGGTGTACATTTCAGATTTAAATTCAATCCATCTTTACGGCATACTTACTATGTGCCAGGCACCATGCTATGTGTTTTAGTGTACATAGTCTCATATAAATCCTCACAAAAACCCTGTGGGATATGTGGTTTTACTCCATGTTTTCACCTGAAGAAAACTGAGATTCAGAGAAGCTTCGAAATGCTTGGTCAAGATCACTCAACTCTTTATGTAGTAAAACCCAACCTTTCTGACTCTAAGGCCAGTTTTCTTTCCACTAGACCCTGAAATCTCTATTTGAATTGGCAACCTGATTAACATTCAGAACTGATAATACTTCGGCTACTTTTTAGTATTAAATGATTGTTGGTTTAGATGTTAGCCCGTCTTCTGAATCTGTTCATGAATATTCTTCCTTAAAAGATATAGACTTGCACAATTAAATGGATACCATCCCCCTTAAAAATTATTCTAAAATTTTATATTTAATGAGCTTGAAGGACTAAATAATACCTGGATTTTGTGTGCCATTAATAATAAAATCAGAAATAACCCATAAAAATGGAATTCAAATTAAGAAACAGTGAGCCACACTAATGTTTCTATAGTAACACAATGAGGAAAAAGTTAGATGCCCTAAAAGATATTTTAATTCCAATAAATTGGTTTATAGCTTTAATACCATTTTAGAAAAATCCATATATATCTACTCATTATTACCAAAATCCACATATTAAAACTCTGTAATCCTAAAGGAAGGGTGCCACAGTGTGAGACCCTTCTTGTACACTGTTTCAGACCTTCTCAGCCCTACCTCTTCTTCCATCCTTTGCTGCAGGCTTAGCTCATCTTCTCACTGTATAACCTGACAGTGACTTGCTTCATGGTGGCCCATACCAAGTACCTCTCCCTGCTCAGCAGCTTCTCTGACACTGCTGCCTGGGACACCAGCAGGAATCTGGTGGTAGTGACTCGTGCAACCCGGTAGCTCAGGGATGTCAACACTTACAGGGTCACTCTTGACTAATGTGGGATGGGCGCCAGTGGGTAATCCTTCTCCCTTGCATTCTCCAAGTAGACAGTTCTTAGTTCATCAAGCTCCTCAGAAGGTCCTGGCATGATCAACAGTAACCAACTGACAATGAACACAGCCTTGACTGGCTCTTCTGCCTTCCCTTTTCACTCCCCCATCAATTAACCCTCCCCTCTGAAATTACTTTTTAAATAAACTAACTCTACATAAGCCTTTGACTTGACACAAGTTTTCAGGGGAACCCAGGTTAAGAGACCTACTCTTAAGTAAATTTTACATATCTGTTATACAGTTCTTACTAAGATTCTACTATAGTTTCTTTTTAATAGCCAGATCTTTTCATATTGCACATCAGATTTCTGGGAATAGTACATTTCTTCTTGTCCTATAGGTCTTGGCAGGTTTCTGTCATGTGTCTTTCTTGATATCTAGAATAAGATAAGGCAAACACAAAATGTAGCTTTTGCTTTTGAAGTTCTACATGATGAAAGGTTTGCTCAGTTTCAACTCTGCTTTATTTTTTAATAACCTTTGGAAAGTCACTTAACCCTCTATGCCTCAACTATCTCCTTTATAAAAATTATTTTATTTCCTACTTCATGGTTGTTATAAGGATTCAATGAGGTAATATATGTGAAAATGCCTATTACAGGTCCTGGCAGATAATCAGCCTGGCAAGTAATGTTAGCTGTCTTTATTATTATCATTGGTGTAGATTATTGACTCTATTTGAAAGTCTGCCATCATGGGGATAAAATACCCATTTTGTGGATTTGGTATTTTCACCAAAAACCTTTTATTAATTGTATTTTGCAGCCATAAGCGAATATTTGAATTCATTTAGTGTTTGGAATCAAGATATACCCATAGGCCTTCCCTGGTGGCGCAGTGGTTGAGAATCTGCCTGCCAATGCAGGGGACACGGGTTCGAGCCCTGGTCTGGGAAGATCCCACATGCCGCGGAGCAGCTGGGCCCGTGAGCCACAATTACTGAGCCTGCGCGTCTGGAGCCTGTGCTCCGCAACAAGAGAGGCCGCGATAGTGAGAGGCCCGCACACCGCGATGAAGAGTGGCCCCCGCTCGCCACAACTAGAGAAAGCCCTCGCATAGAAACGAAGACCCAACATAGCCATAAAAATTAATTAATTAATTAATTAATTAATTTTTAAAAGAAAAAGATATACCCATAGAATAAACTGAGCAAACCTGTGTCTGGATCTTTAAAATGAGAGACTTCAAGGCATTATTGCTTTAACAAATACCTTTGCCTCACAACCAATCCTACCCTGTCCTTCCCCCATTACTGAAAGTTCACAGTTTCCATGCAGTCCCTCATCAATTTAACAAGTATAGAAAAACCCAGGTATGATTGTTGAGTGGAAAATAAACAGTTATATCATGTAAAATGCACAGCCACAGTATTGTGAGGTTAAAAAAATAACTGGGTTAATAAATTGGCTAGCTGGCCAGGAATTCCAGAGGTCCTGTTGCTGGATTCCTGTCTATTCCTGTCCTAGCTGTGGTTTAGCGCCACCTGGTGGCACCTCAAACTAAAGCTCAGCTATTGGGAATGTTTCTGGGTCCTGTATTGATAGGTACTTCCAGAGCAGCCTTGGTGATTCCAGTAACAGTGAGTTGGCACTTGTTTCATCAGTTTGATGCAAGAATGCTGGGCCATAACATATGGGGACACACCCTCTGCTTCCTAAGACAGAAGTACTTGCCATTTAACCTTCTAAACTCACTCACTCCACCAAATCCTCCCTTAGAAAGGAAACACTTTAGCCTCCACTCCCTTCATCCCCTGCCCCATGTGAAAAAAAGGGCTGAACACAGAACAGGAATTGTAAATTGCATTATATACTAATTCTCATTATTGATGGGGCATATTATAATAGGGTTGGTTCTACAGTATTTGTTAAGAATATACCATCTCCCAGGCTCTGTCTCCGTTTTAAGTGGAAAGGGTAGAAATTCATCACATAATCCTACAAATAAATGTGACAGTGATATGAAGGAGAGAAATTGGATGTTAAGTGGGATTGAAACAGAATTTAATGTAATTAAAGAGATCTGGGAAAAGTTCCCTAAAAAAATGATTCCTTTACAAAGATTGAAAGGTTGACCAGGCAAAGGAGAAATAGGTAATTTCTGGCACAGGCAATAGAATGTGTAATGGGGGTATTTTGAAACAATTAAAACTATGCATTTTAATTCCCCTTTGTAAATCACATTTTCCTGCAATCCCCCCTCCCCCAGGTCAAGCCATAAGTTTTGTTGTGCACAGAGAAGGACAGAAAAGGCCCCTAGGGGGAGAAAATGTCATTCTTCTGCTTTAAGAATGACAGTTACTTCTTTGAGTTTATGGCAGAGCTACTTTCTTGTAGCCAAGCTTCAAGAGAGGGGACATTTCTACCTACTTTTATTGTTGTTCTTGTCATTATTGTTTGTAGTTTTGTTTGTTTTTAATTTTAATAGCTCCTTTTTAAGTATCAAGAGCTAAGTCAGATGGATTCAAACAAAAAGATTTCACTGTAAGTCACCCTTAAGACAGGTCAGAGGATATTATATAAGTGAGGTTCCAACCCTAGGAAAAAGGTAAGGGAAACTTTTCAAAGATGAACCAAGGGAGAGAGAGAGAGAGAAGGCCAGGAAGCCAAGTTGGAGTGTCCTCACTTTCCCTGTAGTGGTTAGCAGTTCAGGGAGGTACTACTGCAGCTAGGTAAGTGGATGGTGGAAGAACAATGGCTGCGGCAAAGTCTTGACACGTAGGCCAGAAGATGACCTCACAGAGCTGCACGCACTCCATTATGGTGGTGCATAAGGACAGGTTAGGGTTCTCATGTTCTTGGTTCAGAGAAGGGAAGGGAGGGCACTCTGAGATGCCAAGAAAACTGGTGTGCCAGAGGGCCCTGCAGTTGGAATGAAATGACCACAGATTAAAGACTACACCAGTGTCAGAAAGATGTTCTCCTACATTTTCTTCTAAAAGCTTCATTGTTTTACCTTTCACATTTATATCTGCAATCCATATGGGTTTGATATTTGTGTATGGTGTGAAGTAGGGATAGCCAGTTAACCCAGTACCATTTACTCAAAGTAAGAAAAATCCTTTCCTTACTGAACTACAGTGTAGCCTGCATAAATGAGATAATTGAGTATGTGTGGGGTTTCTGCCTCTATTCTGTTCTTGTTGATCAGTTTCTCTATCCTAGCTAAAATAATACACTGTCTTAATTACTGTAGGTATATAATAGTCTTGATATCTGATATCCGCTTTGTTCTCTTTCTTAAGAGCGCCTTGGCTACTCTTGGTGCTTTACATTTCCCTGTGAATTTTAGAATCACACCTCAATTTCCACAGTGAAATCTCCTGGAATTTTGATTGGAATTGTGTTGAAACTATAAATTAATTTAGGAAAAATTATATCTTTACTATTTTAGGTTTCCCAATCCAAGAACAGGTCACATCAATCAATGTATTTATGGTTCTTTCATTTCTCACAATAATATTTAGTAGCTTCTCATCCATTTTTAGTTAAGTTTATTGCTAGGTATGTGATATTCTTTGATGCTGTTGTAAATGGTTTCATTTTTCAAATTTCGTTTTCTATTTGGTTATTGCTAGTGTATAGAAAAAATTAACTCTTGTACATCTAACTTGTTTCTCACAATCTCATTAAATTCATTTACTGACTCCAATAGTTTATCTATAGATTCTTTTGAATTGTCTACATACACAATCATATCATCTGAAGACAATATGTTTATTTCTTCCTTTTCAATTCTTATTTACTTATTTTTCTTACCTATTATACTTCCTAAGACATCCAAAATATGTTGAATGGAAGTGCTGGTAGCAGGCCTCATTGTCTCTAGTCAATATCAGGGGGAAAATTTCAATATTTCATTGTTTATTATGATGTCTCCTATAGATTTTTATCTACTGTTTTATCAAATTAAGAAAAATCCATTTTATTCCAAGATTACCAAGATTTTTTAAAACCATTAATGTGTCTTAAATTTTCTCAAATGCTTTCTTTTTCTTTGTTGCAATGATCATGGATTTTGTCTTTTTTTTTTTTCTTGGCCATGTGTAAATTACCTTAATTGATTTTTGAATACTTAACTACCATTTTGTCTGTGAAATAAATCCCAATAGTCATGATGTATTATCTTTTTTACATATAAATGCATTTTTTATGCTTTATTAAGAATTTTTGTATCTACTCTCATGAGAGAAATTGATCTGTAATTTTATTTTCTTACAATTTCCTTGTCATGTTTTAAAGTCAAGGTTATGCTGGTCTCATAAAAAGTAAGGAAGTATTACTTTTTTTCTATTTTACAAAATAATTTGTGAAAGATTTGTTTTATCTCACCATAAATGTTTGTAAGAATTCACTTTTATATCCATCAAACCTAGGATTTTCATTATGGAAAATTATTTTTAATAGACAACCTTTTAAATAAATATAACCCTATTCAGGTTTTCTATTTCTTCTTCTGTCAGCTTTGGTTACTTGAATTTTTCAAAAATTTATCCATTTCATCCAAATTTACGGGTATAAAATTGTTCATAATAGTCTCTTTGTGTATTTTTGATGTCTGTAAAATCCATGGTAATGTCACCTTTTTTATAACTTATGTAGGTAATTTGTATTTTTTTTACAATGGTGGAACAGGAATAGGAGAACAGAGTCCACCTGGATTAATCATCATTTCAAAATCCTAATTTAATTACATCTGCAAAGACCTTTTTTCCAAACAAGGTAACATTCACAGGTTCCATGGATCAGGGTGTGGACTTGTCTTTTGGGGCATTACCATCCATCCCATTACACTTGGTTTGCAACAGTCTTACAATGATGTGCCCAGATGTAGTATTCTTTGTATTTATGATGCTTACAGTTGGCTGAGTTCTTTAATCTATGGCTTGATTTACTTTAAAAGTTTTGGAATATTCTCAGTTATACCCTTTTCAAATGTTGCTTCTGCCCCATTCTCATCTCTCTCTTTCTCTGGGTCTCTAACTAACATATTTAAGACCATCTGCATATGATTCATATGAAGGGTTGCTGGAGTCAGCTTGTACCAGCTTGCCAGAGTGAATTGTTAAATATTCAGGAATTTTGTGAGATATCTGTTAAATCATCAATAGCTTGATATAGCTATGGTAATAGTGTTTACACCATGGCAATCAGTTGTATCACTACAATCAAGACTTTCTTTTTCAGAGAACTAGATTTAGCTGGAAACGGTCACAAGATTGAGGTCTGGGTTGAGGCACCTGTGATTCTTATGGTTTTCCCTCATTTCTACAAGATAAATCACCCCTATCCATTATGTCTTTCATGTTTCATGGAGGAAAAAGGAACAAGTCCATACAACAGAAAAGGCATACCAGCCATGGATCACTCACTTTTAAGTAGACCCAGAAGTTCTAACTTAAACTTCCATTTGTACATCATTGACCCAAACTGTATCACTTGTCCACAGGGGAGGCTGGAAAATGTAATATTTGTTAACCTGAATACAGTGTTGCCCCTAAGAAAAGTGGACTTCCCTTAGTAAGGAAAAAGGAAAGAATGGATATTGGGTGAGCAGCTAGCAATCTCTGCTACAGTTCCATTCTTAGCCCTTCTTTTATCTTCTTTGTTATCTAACTAATAAACTCTATAATTGGACAAAAGAAAACTTTTCTGTTCCAAATACCTTATCAAAAGCCCAAAGAGAGTCCTATAATTTCATATTTGCATGGAAGAAGCATGACTTCCCTATCTGTAGTGATCTTTTATCAGTGAGAAAGAAATAATTTTACTGGCAACATGTTTCTACCTCACTCAGTTCTTCCCTCAAATAAGAAATTTTCAGTAAATGACTTCTTTACTGATCTCTGAAGCCTGACCTCGGTCACAGATTTCTGCCAAACTGCTTTCAAGGAATCAGGCTTTCAAAGCAACTTTTTAAAAGTATGTTTTAAGTGGAATATATTATTTTAAAATAGCTTTGTACTATGTAATATAATAAAAGGACAACAGTTTATCTTGAAGAAGAGATTGTAATTGTAGTATTTCTTAATAGAGCATATAAAGATATGTTAGTGACGATGATCTACATCTACGTCATTGGTAAGAGAGAGAAGAGGCTTAAGTTTTAGTAGGTTGGGTTCCTAATTAAGACCATAAAAGCTATGAGGGAGTGAAATATATTACCATGGAAATCAACTGAGTCAACTTTAGGCACGACAAATCAAAAAGGAGAAAAATTCCTCTTGGAAATGATACTGTAGAGGGTGAAAGAAAGACTAGACGACCACTGTAACTTTTTGAGATTATAGGGTATAACTTAAATACATCTGAAAAATGCAGATATTGATTTTGAAAAGGTCTAATTTCAGATAATATAATAAAACCCCAGGTACCTTCCATGATATTCTGCAGGCAGCAGTTAGGAGGTAGGTGGTATAAATGTATTAGATATCGTTGTTAACATTTACCTAGTAATCAGAAAATCAATCTCCAACCTCTCCTTTTGGTCCTTTCAGAGTAAACAAATAGGATTAGGGACCCTAGTTAAATAAAGCAAAGAGGGAAAAAGGAAAGAAATCACATACTTGCCACCAATTAAAAAGGTGCTATACTTTGTTAACAGTTGCTCACTGCTTTGAGAGGAAGTTTTTCACTTCTCTGATTCTGTTGTCATGGCAATGGAAATGGAGACCTCTATCTTTCCAGCTCTGAAATTCCATATAGCAATGATTCAGTAAAGTATGAGACAACTCTGGAAGAAAAGGCATTGGGTAGGAGGAGTAATGATTGTTGAGGCCCTGCTAGGTGCAGGGCACTTTGCATTATCTCATTTAACCCTGACAGCAATACTGGGAAGTATCTTCAATTTACAAAGGAGGAAACTGAGGTCCATTAAAGCTCCTTAACCAAGAATACATACATAAGCAGTGAAGTTGGAATTCAGATGTTCTGACTTTAGAGCACATGCTATATCCCCTATATCACAGTTCTTCCAGACCAAAGAAGAAAATAGTATAACTTTTCACCCTAGGTCCTCAGCAAGAGGATGTGCAGGATGGTTCTATACAATTTACTCCTCACCACAACTTAGGAAGAAGAATTATGTTCATTGTGCAAAGGTGAAGTAACATATACAAGGAACGCAATTCCTACTTGTAGAAATAATGGGGAATTGATACAAGCCTATCTGACTATAAATTCAGTCCTCTTTCCACTCTCCCATTCTACCTATTATAACATGAAGCGGTTACAACATGTAGTCTGAAAGCAGCCTATTAAAAATAAACCATGTATACAACAGATGCAGAAGTACTGGCAGTACTGCCCTATATTTATCTACTGCATAAGTGTTTAATATCATCCGGAACCTGGCTCTCAGAGCTGCTAAGCAATTTTGTATATTCTGAGAGATTATGTGGGCTACAGAGATACTTCTGGCCCTGTCAAAGCAACTGGTGCCAATGCATTCTGTTCTCTGTCACCAATGGAGCCAAGCAAAAGTGCATAACTATAATAAGATCTGATCTACTTTAATCTAGTTAACATGATCCAGGGATATAAGGAAACTGATACCAAAATAAATGTCCATACTGATGAGAAAGGCTTAGTTTACATAATCAGAAGTCCCTGAGGTGACCATGCAGGACCTGCTACCTGCTCATGGCTACTCTCTCGAAGGAAACACACAAGAAAACATGACTGATGTTCATGACCAGCACAATGCCCCAGTCAGACGAGAGATCTGGTTAAGACTGAGGCCACAGACCAACGCTTATCTGAAAAATCACACTCATACAGTAGAAGTTTTATTAGAAATCAGAGTATCAAATTTAACTACATAAACTCAATCGTTCACCCCCTATCAAAAGTTCAAAACTAAGAATACAGAATTTGTAAACGATTTGCCATAGGCGAACTTGCCATAGATTTGGCTTGTCTGACCTTACTGGGCAACCGTGCCACAAAGAATTATAATATATCTAATAATGGTGGTTTCAATCTGTCAAGAAGTGAAAGCTAACTTTAGGCACTTTTCTTGGTGCTTCTCATGTCTCATTGAATCCTCCCAATTTTGAGATATATAGA
Source organism: Balaenoptera acutorostrata (assembly GCF_949987535.1). Taxonomy (NCBI): domain Eukaryota; kingdom Metazoa; phylum Chordata; class Mammalia; order Artiodactyla; family Balaenopteridae; genus Balaenoptera; species Balaenoptera acutorostrata. The sequence goes on along the minus strand of NC_080067.1, from coordinate 85,976,869 downwards.
ATATTTTTGTATTGGCAAATAACCATCAGTTGCTCTCACACTCCATTTTTGAGAAGCTATGACCCAGTTTGGGAGACTTAGGTATTACATTAAGTCCCTCCCTCATGCCCCCCAGTAAGCAAGCTAGAGTCACTACAAGTCAGAAGATATGAATTTTTTTTAAAAAAACAGCTTTATTGAGACATAATCCACCTATCACATAATTCACCCATTTAAAGTACAGAACTCAATGGTATTTAGTATAGTCACAGAGTTGTACAACCATCACCACAATAAATTTTCATCACCCCAAAAGAAAATCCGTATTTTTAGCAATCACTCCCCATTTCCCATCCCCCAACCCCTTCCCATCCCTAGGCAACCACTTATCTACTTTCTGTCTCTATTTATTTTCCTACTCTGGACATTTCATATATATGGAATCATACAATCTGTGGTTTTCTGTGACAGTTTTCTTTCACTTAATATAGTTTTTTTCAAGGTTCATCCATGTTGTAATATGTATCAGAACTTTATTCCTTTTATGAAATCACTGTATGGATATACCATATTTTGTTTATCCATTCCTCAATTGATGGGTATGTAAACTATTTCCACTTTTGGCTATTACTAATAATGCTACTATGGCCATTCATGTACAAGTTTTTGTGTGAACATATATTGTCATTTCTTTTTGGTATATACCAAAGTACAGTTTGGTAGTAGAATTGCCAGGTCATATAGCAACTCTATGTTTAACTTTCTGAGGAACTGCCAGACTGTTTCTAAAGTGGCTATACCATTTTACATTCCCCCAACAGTGTCTCAAGGTTCCAATTTCTCTACATCTTAACCAACATTTATGATTTTCTTTTTTTGTGAAGTGGTATTTCGTTGTGGTTTTGACCTGCGTTTTCCTGATTCCTAATGACGCTGAGCATCTTTTCCTGTGCTTATTGGTTATTTGTATATCTTCTTTGGAGAAATGTTTATTCAAGTCCTTTGCCTACTTTTAAATTGTGTTGTTTGTCTTTTTGAGACTTTTTCTCTTGCTGAGTTGCAGGGGTCCTTTGTATATTCTGGATATTAGACCCTTATCAGATAAATTATTTGCAAATGTATTCTCCCATTCTGTGGGTTGTGTTTTCACTCTTTTGATAGTATCCTTTGATGTACAAATATTTTTTGTTTTGATGTAGTCCAGTTTATCTGCTTTTTCTTTTGTTGCCTGTGCTTTTGGTGTCATATTTAAGAAACCATTCCCTAATCCAAGGTTATGAAGATATAGACCTATTTTTCTTTCTGAGAGTTTTATACTTTTAGCTTTATGTCTTTGATCCATTTTGAGTTAATTTTTGTAAGTGTGGTAAGGTAAGGGTCCAACTTCATTCTTTGGCACATGAATATCCAGTTGCTCCAGTGTCCCTTATTGAGAAGACTATTCTTTTACCATTGAATGTTCTGGCATCTTTGTCAAAAATAAACTGACCTTATATGTATGGATTTATTTCTGGACTCTCAATTATATTCCACTTAATATATAGGTCTATTCCTACTAGAGAATGGACTTGAGGATATGGGGAGGGGGAGGGGTGAGATGTGACAGGGTGAGAGAGTGTCATGGACATATATACACTACCAAATGTAAAATAGATAACTAGTGGGAAGCAGCCGCATAGCACAGGGAGATCAGCTCGGTGCTTTGTGACCACCTAGAGGGGTGGGATGGGGAGGGTGGGAGGGAGGGAGATGCAAGAGGGAAGAGATATGGGAACATATGTATATGTATAACTGATTCACTTTGTTATAAAGCAGAAACTAACACACCATTGTAAAGCAATTATACTTCAATAAAGATGTTTAAAAAAAAATATATATATATATATATATATATAGGTCTATTTTCACACCAGAACCACACTGTCTTGATTCCTGTAGCTTTGTATTAAGTTTTGAAATCAGGAAGTTTAAGTCTTCCAACTTTATTTTCAAAATCATTCAAGCTATCCTGGGTCTCTGGGATTTCTATGTGAATTTTAGAATCAGCTTGACAATTTATGCAAGAAATAAAAAGAGCTGGAATTTTGATAGGAATTGTGTGACTCTCTAGATCAATTTAAGGAGTTCTCCTATGAGTCCTTGGATTTAACAATTTGCCAATGTACCTTTAAGAGTTAGGCCAAATTGTAGACCTACTAAGTAACTTGTCAAATTGTACATCTGCCTTCTTGAGTAATTTTTCTTAAGTGGCATTTCTAATTTTACATTTGGCTGTTTAACTATACTTATTCTTGTCCTTAGCTGTAACCCCTAGAAGTATCCCTTTTTATGATTTTTCTATATGCTTAGTGGTTGAAGCTTTGATTCTTCACCCTCTGAGGATTATAGGAGAAATTGCTGCTTTATTCTTAAATACTATGCTTCTATTAATATATCCCAACATCATGTTGGCTTTTAGTAATAGCATGATTCTATGGTACCTCTTATCCTGCTCCAAAAAAATTATGGACATTTGCAAACCACAGCTTTATACCAATCAGTATGACAGTGTGGAAAAAAGTAAACACTATCCACACAATTTCAGCAGACAGATTTTCTTCTCTTCTTTCTTAATAACAGCGGGAAGTCTTCTCCAGTAACAAATAACACTGAAGAGACAAAGCCCAGAGAGGAGGGGCAGAAGCTGGAGATGGTGTATTTTTAGTCATTTTGATTAAATTATGGAGATGTGAAGTTGATAATTTATTGAAGGGGAGCAGGCAAGTCTATGTAAATGTTTGCAGATGAATAATTAATGTGAATTTCTGGCATCACTAGGCCTTTAATTAAAGCCACAGTGAAATAAAGCAAGAACCAAAGAGCAGATAATTGTAACTTTCCTATCCTAAGTAACATTTGAGAGTCCATGCTTAATTTGCATCTTTAAAGGAAGATAGACCCTACCTAGGGTGACAGTTGTTTTTAATAGCCCAGTGTAACTACTTCCCTGCAGAGTAAAAATCTATTACTATATTAATATATTAATGAATTTCCTCCTTCTAAAATTTTACCCAGAAAGTTTTGGGGTTTATTTGTTGGTTTTGCTTTTTTAAATGTTGAATTGGTTTTCATTTTAGGGCAATATATTGGTGCCTCTCAACAACTTAGAAAGTCAAATGAATACTCAGTTTCTTTTAATATTAAGCATTTAATGTGCTGTTCCATCTGCTATTTACAACATCTGGTTGAACATCTGACTGCCCATGGGGGGCATTCCTCATCTCTTTTATGTCTTATTCTTTCCTACGTCTTTATTACTCACTTTTCATTCTCATAGTCCCATTTTTTGGTCTGTTTTCATTTTGCTCATTTTTATTCTCCTTTTTCTGTCTCTTTCACTTCTATTTTTGCCTCTGTCTTTCCCATCTGCCTCTGCTTCTTCTCATAGTCTTTTTCTTTACTCCTTTTCCCTCTGCTGTTTATTGCTACTTGTTCTCACGTATCCTTTTTCCCAGTCTCTTTCATGCTCTACTGGATCTCTATTCTCATTTTCATGACCGTAATACCTGGATGAATACTGACTCCGCAAGTGCTGGGTGGTTCCCCTCCAGGTCCAAAGGTGACGCTTCTTCAGTAGACTATTTTTATATGCTAAGTATATATTAAGTATATATAAAGCACTATACCATGCCATACAGTTCTTTTAAAAATCTATTTTCTGACACATACACTGGGTTTTGAGTTAGGAATTCCAGTCCTGGTTTTTAACATTTATAAACTGTATGCCCTTGGGCAAATCGCTTTACCTCAGGGAGCCTCAATTTCCTCATTTATAAAAGAAGAGTTGGGACTTCCCTGGTGGCTCAGTGGTTAAGAATCGGCCTGCCAATGCAGGCGACACGGGTTCAAACTGTGGTCCAGGAAGATTCCACATGCCACAGAGCAACTAAGCCCGTGGGCCACAACTACTGAGCCTGCGCTCTAAAGCTCTCGAGCCACAACTACTGAGCCTGCGTGCCACAACTACTGAAGCCCGCACGCCTAGAGCCCATGCTCCACACAAGAGAAGCCACTGCAATGAGAAGCACACGCACCACAACGAAGAGTAGCCCCCGCTCGCCGCAACTAGAGAAGGCCCACATGCAGCAACGAAGACCCAACACAGCCAAGTATTAATTAATTAATTAATTAATTAATTAATTAATTTCAAAAAGAAGAGTTGTTTGGGCTCCCTAAAATTCCTTTCAGTTTCATAACACTGTTACTTACCCACACCTATTTGTGGAAGGAAGTAGGAAGATCCAATTCCTAGTCCTTCCATAGGCATTTACTGTTGTCCAAATAAATCTATGTCTGGTGGAATTTTAGGCAACAAGGAAGATATTTGGGGGCAAGAAATCTCCCCTTGTAATACACTTCTTGTGTCTATACTGCGAAGGCAAGCACTGAACATGGAGACGAGGGGGAAAAAAAGGAGAGTTTGAAGTCACAGTCCTTAGAACACCCGAGATGTGGGACGCTCCAATGAGAGAAATTGTTAAGCCTGATTTCCTGTTTCCTCCTACATTATGGGTCCTGAGTTTGTCATATAGAGCTCAGAGCAACTTCCTGCTTCATCCAGTTTGCCCATGTTCAGTACCAACCCAGCACAATTGAGTTTGACTATGTAAATACCTATCACCTGTAATTACTTATATGAGCTAGTCACTTTATTTGTTTATTCAGACCTCTTAATTAAAATTTAGAGGCTCGTCCAAAAATTAAAACAATGTAATAGGGACTTCCCTGGTGGCACAGTGGTTAAGAATCCGCCTGCCGATGCAGCGGACATGGGTCAATCCCTGGTCCAGGAAGATCCCACATGCTGCAGAGCAACTAAGCCTGTGCACCACAGCTACTGAAAACCGTGCACCTAGAGCCCGTGCTCCACAAGAGAAGCCACTGCTATGAGAAGCCTGTGCACTGCAATGAAGACTAGCTCCCTCTCACCGCAACTAAAGAAAGCCCACACAGCAACAAGGACCCAACTCAGCCAAATAAATAAATAAATAAAACAATATAATACGTTATAACAAAAATTAATAGGTAAGAAATAATGGCAGGGTGAAACTAAGATGAAGTGTGAGGTTAGGACAGATAATGTATGCCATAATATCCCCCAAACTTACTATGGGTCAGCCATAAATTTGACTCTGAGCTTCCTGGCAGGCAGTGCAAAGAGGAACATGATCAGTTATAAGGTACAGTGTCCTTAAAAGGTAAACAAAACAGTAGTTTAGGAGCAGCATAACTATTCCAGGTACCAAGAACAGAGAGAAGTTTCTTCCAAGAGTACTAATACAGAAAATAGTGTATAATGTATTAAATCATAACCTCAACATCATCCTTACAGTTAATGCAATAATGTTTTATGGATTATGTCTATACTGTCCTTAAACAGATAAATACTTTAATGCCAAATTTCAGTGCTTACCATGTGTCCTTAAATTTCATGAAGCACAGTAGTAATCATGCTAATCATTAAATATTTCAGATTAATTGATGTCATTTTAAGTTTCATTGATTACAACATAAAATTCTGTTCATCTATGTTTAGTCTTCAGAGTTTCTATGTTCAAATATTTATAATGATAAAAAACTAATTTTACGGAAATCCTAAGAGAAGGATGGATGTCTGGAAGACATGATAAACTTTCTCTGAAAATGTCAACTTAGCATGCTTCTGTGACCAAAATTACAAAGAAAAGCAGGGTTCTCAAAGATAAACAAAACTATCCTTTCTCAAGGGGGTGTGAAAAGAATAGTACTAGGTAAGGATAATACAGCTTCAATATCAATTGTTAGGATTATGTTTTAAGATAAAACTATAGTTAAGAAGCCTAGGGACTTCCCTGGTGGCGCAGTGGTTAAGAATCCGCCTGCCAGTGCAGGGGACATGTGTTCAATCCCTGGTCCAGGAAGATCCCACACACCGTGGAGCAACTAAGCCCATGCGCCACAACTACTGAAGCCCCCGTGCCTAGAGCCGTGTTCCACAGCAAGAGAAGCCACTGCAATGAGAAGCCCATGCACTGCAGTGAAGAGTAGCCCCTGCTCGCTGCAACTAGAGAAAGCCCAAGCAAAGCAACAAAGACCCAACGCAGCCAAAAATTAATTAATTAATTAATTAATTAATTAATTAATTTTTAAAAACTATTTAAAAAAAAGAAGCCTAAATTGACAATTGAAATACAAATGTAGCACTATAAATTGTGGATTCTTTTACTGATTGCCCCCAGTTAGCTTCATGGACTATTTCTCTATCATTTATTCCCAGTTCCTCTCCTAGCCTTCCTGGGAATAAGTGATCTAACTGATCTATAGGGCAAGCACTCTTACCACAAAGATTTTATATATATAGTCTTAGTCTGTTTGGGAGGCTGCGTGGCTTATACAAACACCATAGGCTGCGTAGCTTATACACAACAGAAATTTATTTCTCCCAGGTCTGGAGGCTGGGAAGTCTGAGATCAAAGTGTCAGCAGATTCAGTGTCTGGTGAGAGCTCCCTTCCTCACAGACTGCCATCTCCTCACTGTGTGGCCTCACATGGTAGATGAGGCAAGGGGTCTTTTCTAGGGTCTCTCTTATAAGGGCACTAATCCCATTCACGAGGGCTTCACCTTCATTACCTTACTATCTCCCAAAAGTCGCACCTCCTAATACCATCACCTTGGGGGTTAGGGTTTTAACATACGAATTTTGGAGGGACATAAACATTCAATCCATTATATATATATATATATAATCACAAAGATATAATAAAATGTAAATAATGAGGGGTGAAAATGCTGGATCATACAATCCACACACTAATTGTCTTAATGTTATGTAGGAAACTGAAGATTGCTAAGCTACCTCTGCCTGCAAAGCTCATCTATTTCACCTTCAGTCATCAGTACTGCACTTTTTGGAGTGCTTCCCAGGGATTCCACGGCATCAGCTCCATGTTCATGGAGTGAGCTCAGACAGACCCAAACACTGCACTGTACTGTGGATTGCTCCCTGCAGAAACTGTTGGCCATTCATATATTTGGGCTTCTGCAGCCTTTTCTCACCAGACTGTTAAAAATTACTCTGGTTGACCCTACCTCTTAGGAAAGCTTGGGTCATTAAATGACGTTATCCAACTATATTTTGAGATTATTAACAAACACCAGGAATTTTTAATATCAATACTCAGTCTTGTCCTCCACATTCATTTGAGGTTCAGTAACAGTTTGTTTCCTTCTACCTCCCAGAAAGTTTACTAGTTATTTTTATAAGGCTTTAATAGTCAGAGTGTCCAAATTCCTGCTCCACATCAGAGGTTGTTTTTAGGGGTCTGACATCATCTGAGGTAAGGACAGATCCCTAATGCCAGCAAACAAATGTACCTGTGAGCTCCTTCAGTGTAGGGTCTATGGTTTATTCAACTCTATGTCTCTGGTGCCTAGCTCATAGTGCCTGGCACAAACAATGGGACCAAAATAAGGGTTAACCTGAATTGAATATGTAAATAATTTATCATGATAATAGAACAACCAAGGGTATTTATTCATATCAGCTAATCAACAATATTGCTTCCAAGGGAGAAATCAAATTAAGGTCAGAAGATAGACTAGATACAATAAGGAAAATGATCCTAAGACATTTTAAAGGGTACCTTCATAAAGCTGAAGTACCCTTGTAAAATGCCTCAGGTATATGCGTCAGGGACAGCATTTGGCAGGATTATAGTGGCTCAGCTAATACTATCAATAGTTATACTTGATAATAATTTTAATATGGATCCCAGGAAGAGGGGGCAGTGGCAGCATAATTTTTTCATTTTTTCAAATCCTCACATAAAAACAGGAAGGGCAACTAGATAGCAAAGTCAAAAACCCATGAACAACATTTATTTAAAAGTTGAATGACAAGATATGCTTACAAACCACGAAACACAAATGGGTGTGCAGGGAAACCATTAATAGCCACAAAACTTGTATGGTACTGGTGTCTGTTTTGTAGGGAAAACAAAGCAGAAATTAGGCATCTTCGGATGGATTTGACAACAGAACCCCTTTATCAGTTCAGGTCCTTCAGGAAGGAGATGCTGATATAGAGTCAGGAGTGCTAGGAAAGGGCAGAACAATGAGGAGAAACAGATGTGAGTGCAATCAAAATTGAGCAGAATAGGGGAAAAGGAATAAGAATATCTGGATCAAAATAGTATCGGTGAACAAAGCCAGAAAGCCACCATATTTTTAACACCACACAAAAGACAAAGCTCTGCGAAATTAAACAAATGAACAAACAAACAAAAACCTTTCCTGAAACCCACTTCATTCTAAAGGTTCAGGAAATTTTCACAGTAAAATAAGCTAAGGAAAAGTATCAAAGTCAAAACCCAAACAAAATTATTATTTAAAAACAACAATAGGAACTGAATCAATCCCTCTCTCTCTCTCTCTCACCCACACACACACACACACACACTCACACACACACACTTCAGATTATGGTTCATGTCTAGGTTGGAGAATGTGTAATCTTTCTTTTTGTTGATACCCTCTCCTTTACACTAAGAACCATGAACTATTAAAGATCTATTGCAAAGAGAATATGCACATAATGTTTCCAAGAATAAAACCAATGAACCAAGTAGATCTATGTAGGTCGGAATTAATAAGAGAGCTAAAGCCTTCAGAGGGCAGCTTTGCCTGACTCAGTGTTATCTGACCTTCTTGTCAGCCTAGAAAATCCATATTCCTTCTTCAAGTCTCAGGTTACTTACCCAAGGCAGAGTACAGTCAGAAATTGTGAAGGACCTACTTATAAGCTAACAAGCTAGCTTATTACTGTTTCATGGTGCTGGCAGAAAACATGAGATTCCTAGATCAGAGACAAAGGACTTCATTATGACAAAAGTAGTAGCCAAAGCTTCATGTGTGTGCCAGTTCCTTGGGTCCTCCCAGTCTCACAGGGATGACACAGGTGGGTCTAGATAGTTGTCTACATATGCAGTGGGTTGCATAACAGGAGAGAAACACTGCACTTGGAGATTCACCACTTTTACAGCGAGTAATACGCAATTCTTTGTCCCAGGGAGACATCACCTTACCCTCAAGATTGATTGCTGCAGCCCAGCTCTGAGGAGTGGTCCAGGTAAAGGGAGCTCAGGCCTGGCATTCTTGTAATTTCCAGCACACACAGGGGTGCTCAGGGCCCATGGAAGATTGCCTCATAAACATCTTCATTCTTTACTCATATTGTGTTCTAACTACTCATTTACATGTCTTTTTTCCAAGTACACTTTGAGCTCCTTAAGGACAGGGACTATCTGTTTATATTTTTTATCTCTAGCAACTACCTAGTGCAATGTTTAGCACTTTATAGGGGTCACCAAATAAGTAAGGGATGTATTCAATAAAATCTACCATGGTTATAGTGACATCTCTTAAGCACTCTTCTTGGTGGGAAAGCACCTCTTGGTGGGCATGCTTGTCCCCAACGCTTTCTTTTTTTTTTTTTTTTTTATTTTTCTTAACCATATTTGCTTATTTATTTATTTATATTTTATGGCTGTGTTGGGTCTTCGTTTCTGTGCGAGGGCTTTCTCCAGTTGCGACAAGCGGGGGCCACTCCTCATCGCGGTGCGCGGGCCTCTCAGTATCGTGGCCTCTCTTGTTGCGGAGCACAGGCTACAGACGCGCAGGCTCAGTAATTGTGGCTCATGGGCCCAGTTGCTCCGCAGCATGTGGGATCTTCCCAGACCAGGGCTCGAACCCGTGTCCCCCGCATTGGCAGGCAGACTCCCAACCACTGCGCCACCAGGGAAGCCCCCCAACGCTTTCTTAACTGGCCTACTCCTCACAGCCTAGACTCTTGGGCATACATGTGGAAGTAGGACAAATGGACATAGAGATGGCTTTCACTTCCTAAAAGGAAAGGCAATCTTTATTGATTATAATAAAGTCCAGACATTCCAAGGACATTTCAAATGGCGAAAGCAACTAGATTACAGTTCCTGACCCTGTATGAAATTCTTCCTTCCCCTTGTCTCCTTGCAGATGACTAACGCCATAATCATATTTGCCTCTAGGCTGGAAAGTTACACTACTTTGCATTTAACTGTCTACCCCAAGCTGCACAAATGTGTCTTTTCTTTATGTCGAGCAGCATAGATGGGAAAGACTGGACATTCATGCCTTTATTAAATGCTAAGGCATATCATAAGGGAAATAGAGAGAGTAACATCGACCTTGATTGGCTATAACTTTGTGTCATACAGGCCCCATTTCATCTCCTGGGGCCTTAGGTAGGCAGGCAGCCATGGAGTTCCTGCTTTTAAATTCACTGAGATTTACTCCTTCTGATCCATACCATACCCTATTCGGGACCAGAAGTGCAACATTTATCAAATACTATTTTGTCACAAGGTCTGTTTTCTCACAATTTCGGGGCCTAGTCTTTATCACATTGCCATCTGTGTGACTCTTCCACTTTTTTTTTTTTTTTAATATTGTATTTTTTTTTAAATTTGGATTCCATAGAATTTTCACGTCACAAGATATTCTTTTTTTTTTTTTAGTTAATTAATTTATTTATTTTTGGCTGTGTTGGGTCTTCGTTTCTATACGAGGGCTTTCTCTAGTTGTGGCAAGCGGGGGCCACTCTTCATCGCGGTGCGCGGGCCTCTCACTATCGCGGCCTCTCTTGTTGCGGAGCACAGGCTCCAGACACGCAGGCTCAGCAGTTGTGGCTCACGGGCCTAGTTGCTCCGCGGCATGTGTGATCTTCCCAGTCCAGGGCTCGAACCCGCGTCCCCTGCATCGGCAGGCAGATTCTCAACCACCGCGCCACCAGGGAAGCCCGACTCTTCCACTTTTAAGGGTGATTGTACCCACCTTGTCTTAGTCAGCTTGGGTTGCTATAACAAAATACCACAGGGAATTCCCTGGCGGTCCAGTGGTTAGTACTCTGCACTTCCACTTCAGGGAGCATGGGTTCAATCCCTGGTAGGGAAACTAAAATCCTGCAAGCTGCGCAGTGCGGCCTGTGTGTGTGTGTGTGTGTGTGTGTGTGTGTGTGTGTGTATCCCCCACAGACTGTGTGACTCAAACAAAAGAAATGTATTTGCTCACAGTTCTGGAGGCTGGAAGCCTGAAATCAGGTGCCAGCACGGGTGAGCTCCGGTGAGAGCTCTCTTCCTGGCTTGCAGATGGCTGCCTTCGTTACGCTTTATGCTCACAGGGCCTTTCTTCCATGGGTGCTCAGAGAGAGAGAGAGATTCCTCTTCTTCTAAGGGCATTAATCCCATCACGAGAGCCTCACTTTCATGGCCTAATCCAAAACCACTTACCTCCTAAAGGCCCCACTTCCAAATACCATCACGTTAGTGGTTAAAGCTTCAACATAGGAATTGTGGAGGAACATATTTAGTCTATACCACACCTGGTTAATCCAGGATAATCTCTCATAGCAAACTTAATTCCATCTGCATCTTTATTCCCCTTTGACATGCAACCTAACATTCACAGGTTTGGGGATTGGGATGTAAACATGTTTGGGGGACCGTTATTCTGTCTACCCCAACCGCTTTCTCAAAAATAGTAACTAGGAAGTAGCTGACAAGAGCTAGACAATGTTAGGGAGGTATGCCTCACCACTACTTCTGGTATTTACTTCCCAGAAAAAACTCACTCACTGTAATTACTGGCTTCTCTCTGCTCCAAAAAGATGGAGAGATTTATCTGATAGGTAATTTGGGAAGAATAAATTAGGCATGCTTGGCTCAGAGCCTGCCTTCTTTTTGGGGGTATGAGGTATTTATAGGGAGCACTCATTTCACTGCTCGTCCAGGGACTCTGCCCCTGCTGGGAGTAGGTGCTGGATGGAGGGTTGGGAGTAAGGCTTACCTGAGCCTGGCTTCCCTTCATGAAGGGTGAAGGAGAAACCTGCTAATTCTGCAGCTCAGTATCAGCAAGCCCATTTGCCTAATAGATCTAAAGCCAAACCCTCCAATTTGGCTTCTATCTGTAATAAAGGTGATATTTTGGCCCCATCTCCCAACTCTTTTTCTTGTTCCTTAAACTATTCAGAATCCAGGTGAGAAAGAGGAGTACCTTTACTGACAGTCTATCATAGACCTCAAGAAGAAGCACTTCATTCATATGATGCTATTTATTTCCCCAGGATGTCTCATTTCTGCCTAAGTGATTATTTTCTGAAAACAGAGCTTATTGTGGAAACACTATACTAGCACAATGATAAACAGTCCAGGTGTCATATTAATACTGCCTAAGTTCAAATGCTGTCTCCACCATTTAAATATTCTGTGATACTTACCAAGGTACTCAACCTCTTTGTGCCTCCATTTACACCTGTAAAACAGGAATACTAATGCCTAATACTTCTTAGAGTTGTGAGCAGTGACATAATAGAAGTAAAGCACATAAAACAGTGCCTCGCCCATTGTAAACATTCAATGCATTCTCTATATTATTATGTCATATACATATTTGTATCCCCTATTGTATTTAGTATAGGAATACTAAAACAATTTTTAATAAAACAAGGTTCTCTGAAGCTAGGATATGTCTTATCCAACTTTATATTCCTAGGAAAAGCACAGTGCCTGCCACAGAACAGAGCTTAATACATGAATATGTGAAATGAGAAATGAAATTGAAAACGAAGGTGAGAAAATTGGTCTAACACAAAACGCAATTTGTCTCCTAAACTTAACAGCTAATACTAGGGCTTAATTTTCACCTAGACAGAAAGTCAATAAAATATATGTTTTTTAAATTAATGGCAAATGCATTTTGTCCAGTTTTGCATTGGAAACTATAATCCAAGGATAATCCCAAAGCATTTTACTATTGCCTGGTGCAATCATGAGTCACTGCTACCCTCTAGTGGAAGACACAGTGTAGTGCACATAAAGGTCATCCTTATCAGCTAAGCAACTCATCTTCTGAAGAAATAAAACAATTTTTCTACTCAAATATTTTTCCAAATACTCGTATACATTTTTGAATGTTTCAAAATTTGTATTATTATCTCCAGTAACAAATTTATTTGTATTCATAATTTAGTCCCTTTGGGAAGTCAGTCATATTAAGTGCAACGTTTCACTTTTTAAAATTTTGCACCAATTGGTAATAAATTGCAAAATAAATAGACATGAGAAAATTGCAACAAAAAAGTCACAAGTGAAGAATGCCACTTAGAAATATAACAAGTCACTCAAGAGTACTTCCATTCTATTATTACTTAAATATTCATGACTGATCCCTCCATTTTCTAACCTCAGTTTTCAAACCAGGTCCAGATCACTGAAGTTCTGCAGAGGAGACACAAAGAGCCCTCAATTCAATCCCAATTTTTTTCTGAGCAACTAGAATGTGCAAAATTTGGGAAAGAGAAAAATTTGATGGAGTATACCGAAATGAAAATGATATAGTCTCTGCATGAAAAGAGAAAAGTACATGGACACATATACCACTAAAATGGAAAGAAAACTGTCAGAGTACTATTCTATTGGTGGTACAAAGCAAAGACATACAAGTAAGGTAAATGTTTGCCCTAGGAAATCTTCCTAAAGTAGGTAGTAAATTAACAGGCTCTTGAAGGATGGATAAATCTTCAACAAAAATAAACAAGGGAAAAGTTACCTCATATGAAAGAAAAAAGTGAACTAATAATGTTAGTGGAAAGATACAGACTGAATTTTGGAAAAGATGACTAGTCAAGTATCGCTGCAATGGCAGGTATATTCAGAAATGAAATCAGAAACAAGAGTTAGCTACAAATCATGGAAGCCGTGAATGCCCTCCAAGAAATTTGTACTTTTATTTATCTGCCAAGAACAGTTAATGAAAAGAGGTCACAATAAGACCCACGTTTTTAGAAAGAAACATTTTACAGCAATTCAGAAGATAAATTTAAAAAGAGAAAGCCTAACACTAAGGAGATCAGTTTAAAGGCCACTGCTATAGTCCAGGCAAAAGAATTTGAACTCCAGCTTGAATAATGGCAATAGAGATACTGACATAAGATGCTTCAGGAAAGGAGAGATCAAGATGGCAAGTACAAGGACATGGAGCTCACTTCCCCCAATGAACACATCAAAAATACATCTACATGTGGAACAATTCTCACTACAAACTAACTGGAAACTGTCAGAAGAACTCCTATACAACCAAGGCTGTAAGAAAGATACACATGTAATTGGGTCGGACAGGAATTAAAGCGATTGGGTCAGGACCTGTGCCCCTGGGAGGGGTCTCAGAGGAAAAGGGAGATTGGATGGGCAGACACTCGCCCCGGGGAGTGAGTGGGTCAAGCCACAGATTGGGCATCCCAAGCCAAGGGTCCTATGTGAAGGAGACAAGCCCCCTTGGCTGGCCAGAGAACCACTGGGACAGAGAGAAAGGCTGGAGGAGCCTAGACTCTATTTATGAGGAGTGTGCACGGGCTGGCTTGGTGAGAAAGGTCTAGCAGTTGATGGATTTCCCACTTCCGTCTCAAGCCCCAACCTGAGCCGAATGAATGCTCCTGCCCTGCTCACTTCACGTCACAGCGCAGCACTGGATCTGAGGTAATAAGGACCAGGGAGAAAACTCAACCTTGGGACTCAGAGGCAACTCAGTTCCGGGGCAGACCCTGGGTGAGGCAGCAATGGCCCTGTTGGCGCTTACTCAAGCAGTGCCCCAGAAGCAGCCCAGACTTCTGACAGCAGCTGCTCTGCCACAGCTCACCCCCTAATACATGCAAAGAAACCACACAGACCTCACTTCCTCTGTAGAGCAGTTCCATGACAGGTCAGGAATGGCAGAGGCTTCGGACAATGATCATCTGTGAGACACAAAGGGGTCTTGCCGCCCAGGCAGGGCAGAGAGAGACCTGCCCTGTGGCTGCTGAATTTCCTGCCCCAGCCCAAGCCCAGTGAACATTCCAGCCCTACGGCACTAGATCTGGGGCAGCCAGGACTCGGGAAGAGACTCCAAATAAGTGGTGTCTAAGTGGAACCACAGGCAGTGCCATGGACCCCTGTATGCCCACGAGCCCCATTTGCTTTAGCACTCCCCTCCCTCCTCTGGGGCAAAGGCCCCAGGGCAGGGAGAGGAAAAAATACACACTTAAAGGGAATAGAGCTAGCTCAAGCCTGACCCTCAGGGCTTCTGCTCCAGCAAATTGAGATCAGACCCTGTCCCTGACAGGGTGGTGACAGCCACTGTGAAGAGAGGAAGTCCCGCCTCACATCCAGTGCCAGTTCTAGCCTCTCCATCTCCAACCCCACTTCCTACCAAGGTGATAGCTGCCAGCACACACTGAGGAAAGACATGACTGATGTCCACATCAAATCCAGCCCTCCCACCGAAGGCACTGGGCACACAGTCTGTATAGGGCCACTCCCACACAAGAACACCTCTTTAAGACCACAATAGGTAACAGTTTCACCTAAATTCATAGAAGCAGAGAAAGTTAAGTAAAATGAAAAGGCAGAGGAACTACTCTCAATTAAAAGGGCAAAAGATAATCCCTGAAAAGACAGATAATGAAACAGAAATAAACAATTTGCCAGATAAAGAATTCAAAACATTGGTAATAAAAATGTTAACTGATATAGGGAAAAGAATTGATCTAAACACTGATCATTTGAACAAGGATCTAAAAAATATAAAAATGACCCAATCAAAAATAAATGATTCAACATCAGAAATTTTAAAAAACACACTAGTAAGAATGAATAGCAGACTAAATAATACAGAAGAATGCATAAGTGATCTGGAAGACAGAATAATGAAAATCACCCAAACAGAAGAGCAAAAAAGAAAAACTAATTAAGAAGAATGAAAGCAATTTAAAAGATCTCTAGGATAACATCAAGTGTTCCAACATTCACTTTATAGGGGTTCCAGAAAGAGAAAAGGGAATTGAAAATTTGAAGAAATTATGGCCAAAAGCATTCCAAACCTGAAGAAAGAAACAGATATCCAGATACAGGAAGCACAGAGGATCCCAAGACAGATGAACCCAAATAGACCCACATCAAGACATATAATTAAAATGGCAAAGTTAAAGAGAGAATTCTAAAGGCAGCAAGAGAAAAGCAAAACGTCATATACAAGGGAACGCCCATAAGGCTATCAGCTCATTTCTCTGCAGAAACTCTGCAGGCCAGAAGGGAGCAGTGTGATATATTCAAAGAGCTAAAAGGGGAAACCCTGCAACCTAGGATATTCTGTCCAGCAAGATTATCATTTAGAATTGAAGGAGAGAGAAAGAACTCAGGCAAGCAAAAACTAAGAGTTCATCAATATCAAACTGACTTTGAAAACTATAAGACATTGATGAAAGAACCTGAAGACAACAGAAATGAATGGAAAGATATACAATGCTCATGGATTGGAAAAATTAATATTGATAAAATGTCCATACTACCTAAAGTAATCTACAGATTAAGTGCAAACTCTATCAAAAACCAATGGCATTTTTCCACAGAACTGGAACAAATAATTCTAAAATTTGTATGGAAACACAAAGACCCCAAATTGCCAAAGCAATCTTAAGAAAGAAGAAAGTTGAAGGTATCATGCTTCCTGATTTCAAACTATACTACAAAGCTATAGGAATCAAAATTGTACAGTACTGGCACAAAAACAGACACATAGATCAATGGAACAAAAAGAGAGTCAAGAAATAAACCCACACTTATATGGGAAATTAATTTACAACAAAGGAGCCAAAAATAAACAGTGAGGAAAAGATAATCTCTTCAATAAATTTTGTTGGGAAAACTGTACATCCAAAAGAATGAAACTGGACCACTTTCTTACACTATATACAAAAATAAACTCAAAATGGATTAAAGACTTAAATGTAAGACCTGAAACCATAAAACTCCTAGAAGAAAACACTCAGTATGCTCTTTAACATCAGTCTTAGCAATACTGTTTTTGGACCTGTCTCTTCAGGCAAGGGAAACAAAGCAAAAATAAGCAAACTGGACTACATCAAACTAAAAAGCTTTTGCACAGTAAAGAAAACCATTAACAATTAACATATACACACTATTATATATAAAATAGATAACCAACAAGGATCTACTGTATAGCACAGGGAACTATACTCTATATTTTGTAATAAGCTATAAGGGAAAAGAATCTGAAAAAGAATATATATTTTTAAAATATATATATTATATATATAATATATATTATATATATTATATATTATGTATAATATATATGTATGAACCACTGAATCACTGAATTACTGCACTGTACACCTGAAACTAACACAACATTGTAAGTCAACTATACTTCAATTAAATAAATAAATATATATATATACATGGAGTGTGTGGGCCACAAAAAAAAAACCATCAACAAAACAAAAAACAACTTAATAAGAGAAGATATTTTCAAATGATATATCCAATAAGGAGTTAATAGCCAAAATATAAAAAGAACTCACACAACTCAACATCAAAAAACCAAACAGTCCAATTAAAAATTGGGCAGAGGACCTGAACAGGCATTTTTCTAGAGAAGACATACATATAGCTAGCAGACACATGAAAAGATACTCAGCATCACTAATTATCAGGGAAATGCAAATCAAAACCACACTGAGGTATCACCTCACACTTGTCAGAATGATTATTATCAAAAAGACAACAAAAAACAAGTGTTGGTTAGGATATGAAGAAAAGGGAACACTTGTACACTGTTAGTGGGAATGTAAATAGGTGTAGCCACTATGGAAAGCAGTATGGAGGTTCCTCAAAAAACTAAAAAATAGAACTACCATACAATCCAGCAATTCCACTTCTGGGTATTTATACAAAGAAAATGAAAATGCTAATTCAAAAAGACATATACACCCCAATGTTCATAGCAGTATTATTTACAATGGCCAAGATATGGAAGCAACCTAAATGTTCATTAATAAATGAATGGATAAAGAAGATATGGTACATACACAATGCAATATAACCATTAAAAAAAGGATGGAATCTTGCCATTTGTGACATGGATGGACATAGAAAGTATTACTCTAAGAAAAATATGTTAGAGGAAGACAAATACTGTATGATTTCACTTATATATGGGGTCTAAAAACCAAAGCAAAACAAACAGATTCATAGAGAACAAACTTGTGGTTGCCAGAGGGGTAGGGGGTGAGGGGTTTGGCAAAATAGGTGACAGAAATTGAGAGGTACAAACTTGCAATTATAAAATAAGTAAGTCACAGGGATATAATGTACAGCATATGGAATACAGTCAATAATATTGCAATATATTTGTATGGTGACAGGTAGTTATAGATTTATGGTGATCAATTTGTAATGTATAAAAATGTTGAATCACTATGTTGTAAACCTGCAACTTATATAATATTGTATGTCAACTGTACTACAGTAAAATAAAAAAGAACGATACAGGAAGAGAAGGGAGATCAAAAATATGTAAATTCATGCTCCAACTTATATAAATTTTTAACAAAAATCTAAGTCACATATTGCCTCTGTGCCTTAGGGTTTTCATTGGTAAAATAAAATGATGAGACCATGATAAATTTCTAAGGTCCATTTTAGATCTAAATTTTATGATTCTTCAGTCCAAAAATTAGTTAAGGGTATGTATTTGAATTAACATCTAGTTGGCACCTGAAGATCCAGGTAATGTAGAGTTTGTAAAAGATATAAAAATTGTTCACAAAGAGGTGAAAACTGAAGTGGTGGAAAGGTAGAAAGATGTGAAATAACAGAATTCTACAGATAAAGAATGAAGCCTGTGGACAGATCTTTAGGGAATCTGAGTATCTCATCTTGTGGAATGACACACCTATCCAGTTACCCAAGCAAGTAGAAACCTAGGTGCCATCTTTGACCCCTTCTTCCTCACTACCCATCATTCAAACTGATAATACCTCCAATCCATCTACTTCTCTCCATCCCCACTGCCATTTCGCTACCATCCTCTCTTACATACGTTACTTAAATACCCTCTTTTTAAGAAAAATAAGTTATTTTTTAAAGTAATGTTACAAAATTCAAAAATTTCCATAAGGTATACAGTAAACATTTCCCTCCCACCCCAGGCCCCCAGGGACATAATTCCCTTAATAAGAGGAAACCAAGCTAACCAAAGTTTTGTGTTCCTTTCAGAGATATTTTATACATATACAAGCATATATGTATATATGTTGGTTTTCTTTCCCAATTCTGTTCACTCTGTTCTGTATCTTGTCTTCCCCCTTAATAATACATCTTGGAGATCATCGCATGTAAGTATACATAGAGCTCATTCTTTACAATAGCTGTACTCTACAGATATACATTACATTTATACTATTCCCAATCGTTTGCTTTTTACAAATGATGTTGCAATGAATATCTCTTCACAAACTTTATTTTTCACATTCACAAGTATATCTGTGGGATAACTATAAACTTATATTAATCATCTATTTTATTGGACAGTATCTATTACTCCATAATATCAGCAACTATTAAATTTATATATTTCTATATCCTTTTCACTCTTCTCTTCACTCCAATAATGGCTCATTCCCATTATTCCGAATAAGGAAATGTTGGGGGGGTTTTCCCCTTAGGGTATAGTGTCTTTTCTAGAAGACTTTTCTCTGCCAATTTTGCCTGAAATATGTAGATGCAACATCCTTCTATATCTATTCATATTCTTATTTAACCACAGCTGCTCTCAGTAGCTTTTCCTCATATATTATGGTTCAGGGTTATAGATTTCATCTAATTTTTTTCAAAGATTGCATTTGCATTTCTGTCTTTTGTTCTTCTTACCTTGCATTGATTTCTGAGAGAAGAGTTTAGTGCCATCTTAACTTGGCCATTTAAAAAATAGAAGCCTCTGTAACAGAATTTTATTAGTCTCCCTACCTCCAATCTTATCCTTCAATCCATTTTTTTCAGTTGCAACAAGAATGACCTAAAATGCAAATCTGATCATGTCAGTACCCTGTAAGTAACCCTTTCACGACTCTGTACACTCTTGAGATAAAGGCCAAACATCTCTGTGATCTGGCCCCTGCCCACCTCTCCTGCCTCATCTATTTTTCTGCAACCCCCTCATACACAGTACTGGAGCCTAATGAATTTCTTTTTTCAAACTCTCTGTGATCTGTTCTGCTTCCAGGCATGCAATGTGCTCTTCTCTGTGCCTGCAATATTCTTCTCCTGACACCAACCACTCAGTTACTTCTTAACTCCTGATAACCCTTCAGCTCTCAGAATAATAATGAGTTACCATTTTTTTATTGTTTACTGAGGTACTGTGCTAAGTAATTTATATGTATTGACTCATTTATTTTCATAGGAAACCAATGAGATGACTACTATTATTATCCCCATTTCAAGTATGAAGAAACTGGAGGGGGTAAAGATTAAGAAATGCGTCCAAGGTGACAAGCTAGTAGATGTTGGAGCTGCAGCTAGACTGCAGCTCTGCAAAGGTCCTACGACAACAAACTGGCTAGACATTATGCCACTCTTACGTCACTGCTCCTCACCCCTCAGCTTTGGGTTAATTGCCTCACCTCCATGCACCAACAGCTGCTTGTACTTCTCCCTTCATAGCTCTTAGCACAGTATTACAATTTCTTGTTTTCCTACCAGAGATGCCTTCTAGAATATGAGATTCTTGAGGTTAAAAACTGTGTCTGTCTTGTTTCCTATTGTATCCACTTTCCCTGACACACAGCAAGTGCTCAATACATTTTTTTTTAAATGAAAAATTTTTCCCAGGATTGAAAAATGGGAGACTCTTTTTTAATATGTAGAAGAATGTGACAAGAGGTCAGAATCATAAAAAGCCCTTCCCTCAGCTAGGTCATCAGAGATAATAACTGCTAAGACTATTAAAACCTTATCAATGCCAAGTCACTCACCAGTACTAGAAAAGTAGTCCCACCAGAGCAAAAGTCCCACCAGGGACATGTCCTCTTCTTACCTGAGAGAGGTGAGGGAAAGGAGAAAGGAAGATTAGAATGAATAAATCTCATATCTTAAAATTTAAAAAGTAGTTACTTTTAGAAAGTCCTCTTTGGATATATGATTCCAGTACAAATATTATGATGGGACCCATTCTATTAGACCACTGAATCACACACAAACCTTTAAAAAAGAATGGATTACTTAAAGCTAACTCAATTTAGATTTGTATGGGATCATCTGTAGTTGTCCCAACATAAATCAGGGTAGTAGGATGGATGCTACTTCTCTGTCAAAGCTGCCACCATCCAGGAGCTCTGACCTTCCTCTGTCCTGTATCACTCCTTGTAGTAAGTCATCTACATGAATTTCAACAAGCTATCAGAACAGTAATACACTCATCCAATCTTCCTTAGTAAATTCTGGCTCCTCTGCATAATCAGAAAAGAGTTAAAGGTTACAAGCACTTTACAAGCAGATTAGGCAATCACAGGGACATTGAGTCTCTTCACTTGGAAGACAGCATTTACTGCTTTTCTTCAACAGGTCTAAATCTTTGTGATCTAGGATTAGATAGTGGTTTCTTAAATGTGACACCAAAAGCACAGGCTGCAAAAGAAAAAATACACTGGACTTCATTAAAATTTAAAACTTTTGTATTTCAAAGGATACCATCAAGAAAGTGAAAAGACAACACACAGCATGGGAGAAAATATTTGCAAGTCATATATTTTATAAGGGATTTATATCTAGAATATATAAAGAATTCTTATAGCTCAATAGTAAATGCAAGTAATTTTTAATTCTTTATTAAATTTAAAATGGGCAAAGTCTCTAAATAGACATTTCTCCAGAGAAGACATACAAATGGCCAATAAGCACATAAAAAGATGCTCAACATCATCAGCCATCAGGGAAATGCAAATCAAAACCACAAAGATATACCACTTCACAGCTATGAATATGGCTAAAATAATAAAGACATAATAACAAGAGCTGACAAGGATGTGGATAAATTGGAACCCACATACACTACTAGTAGGAATGTGCAGCCATTTTGGAAAACAGTCTGGTGGTTCCTCAAAATATTACAGAGAGGGTTATCATATGATCCAGCAATTCCACTCCTAGGTATATACCAAAGAGAAATTAAAATATATATCCACACAAAAACTTATACACAGATGTTCATAACAGCATTATTCATAATATCCAAAAAGTAGAAATAACTTAAATTCCATCAACTGACAAATGGATTAACAAAATGTGGTATATCCAAATAATGGAAATTATTTGGCACTAAAAAGAAAATGACGTATTGATATAGGCTACATTGTTGCTAAACCCTGAAAACATTATGCTAAGTGAAAGAATCCAGATATAGATCATATGATTGCACTCCTGTGAAATGTCCAGAACAGGCAAATCCATAGACCCAGAAAATAGATTAGTGGTTGCCTCGGGTTGGGATGAAGTGGGGGAGGAGCAGGACGAGGAATGGGGAATGACTGCTAATGTGTATGGAACTTCTTTTTAGAGAGTTAAAAATGTTCTAAAATTAGATTGTGGTGACAATTGCAAAACTCTGTGAATATATAAAAAACACTGAATTCCACACATTAAATGAGTGAATTTTATGGTATGTGAAATATATTTTAATAAAACTATTTTTAGAAATACATAATTATGTTAAAAACTCAGCCTCATGCTTAAAGAACAATAAATTCCCAGACACCAACCAAAAAGAACAAAACAAGCAAAAACAAGAGAAAACTGTCTTCCCTAGTCCAAACCACAGATTCTTAACTGGTCTTAGGGATAGGCAAGAATGACAGCTTGAACTAGGTTTAGAGTTGCTTTCACTTTAGTTTTCTCACAAAGTAATACATATATAGGGTAAAGAATATAAATGAGAAAGGATGCGAGAGGGTCGACATGGCTCCCTACTGACCCCTTTGTATGTCATGGATGCACACCCAAAATTTAGTGGTCTTGGCAGTCCACACAGAGTTAGATATTACAAGTCAGAGGAGCACAAAACTGTACACTGTTTATATTATTACAGCCTTAACACCCTGAAACAACTCACAATAGAATAAACAAAAGAGGTGTTTCTCTTAAAAGGCTGTTTAAAGAAATATTGAAAAAAAATATTAGAGTATAACTGAGTAACCAAGAAAGAAAGAGGACTCAGTATTGGAAATTAAAAAGGAAATATAAGTGTATATAGAGAAGATTGAAATAATATTGTAAGAAAATACTTTATGCTCAATAAATTTTAAATTTGAGAGGAAATGAAATATTTTTCTAGTAGAGTCGAATTATCAAAATTTTTTCAAGTAGAGGGAGAAAATCTAAGTAGACCAATAACCATAGAAAAAATGGGAAATTCTATAAAAGATGTCTACACACCACAACCATAACCCCTGCACCCTGCAAGGACCAGACCATGAGATTTTATAGGTGAGTTTTAACAAAGCTTAAAGAACAGATGGTTCATATAAAAACTATTACAATGTACAGAAAAAGACAGTAAGTTTCTTAAATTATTTTATAAAGCTAGCATAATCCTGACA
This sequence comes from Balaenoptera acutorostrata, assembly GCF_949987535.1. Classification (NCBI taxonomy): domain Eukaryota; kingdom Metazoa; phylum Chordata; class Mammalia; order Artiodactyla; family Balaenopteridae; genus Balaenoptera; species Balaenoptera acutorostrata. The sequence goes on along the minus strand of NC_080067.1, from coordinate 85,953,350 downwards.
CCAAAACTTAACAAATATAAAACAAGAAAAGGTAACAATAGACCAATCTTACTGATTAATAAAGTACAAACACCTTAAATAAAATATTAGCAACTTACTCCAGAAGTCCATTTTAAAGGAAAATATAGGATGACCAAGTAAGGTTTATTCCAGGAATGGATAACTGATTTAACATTTAAAAATCTCTTGATATAAACACATGAATAAATTAATGGAGAAAATCATATGATTATTTCAACAGATGCTACAAATTATTTGATAAAATTCAAAAGCCAATTAAAATCTCTTATAAAACAGAAATAGAAAGAAACATATATATATATATATATATATATATATATATATATATATATATGCTTATAAATATCAGAAACCAAAATTAAGCTTTGCATTTAATGGGACATTCTCATTATATTCAGGAATAAAATGAAGACATCTATAATCTTCATAATTATTAAACATTGTTTGGCAGTCTTATTCAATATTAGAAAAGAAACAAATGAGGTAAAAATATTATAAAGGAAGAGGAAAAGTTATCATTACCACTGTCTATTATGAAAAATCAAACTAATCTGAAAATCTGTTCAGTCTAATAAGAAAACAAAAAAGATGGCTGTATAAAAGAAACAGAAATTACCTTTCCTACATATTAGCCATTTAGAAAATATATTAGAAAAAAATCCAATTCACAGCAATAATAAAACTCATAAACTACATAAGAATAACTTTTTAAACAAATACACTCAACATATAAGAAAAATAAAATCCAAACATTACCAAAGGACATAAAAGATGACCTTAAGAAATTTACATTAAAACATATAAACACTATTATTTACTTGCTGAATGTTAGGCACTGACCTAAATTCTTTATCAATATTATGTCATTTACTCATCTCAACAACCCCAGTGAGTAGTTGTGTTTATCTTCATTTTACAAGTGAAGATGCTACAGATCACAGAGGACACACCACTTACCTAAGGACACGCAGTATTTAAATGGTGAAGACAACATTCAAATCCAGTTTTGTCTGGCTCAAGGCCTGAGCTCTTAGTCACTATGTAATACTAAAGAGATTGAAAATTAAAATGGATGAAGGAACAAATCAGGTAACTTAAATGATTAAGGGGCAGAAGAGAAAGTGTGGGGCAACTGAAGAATGTATGTCCTCCCTGAACTGGTAAACTACTACTCACCAGGCAATTGTTGATATGTGGAACTGTGAGCCCAGTATTGGCAGATTTTCCCATTCTTAAAAAGAAACTGGAGATCTGATGTGGATATACAATGTTCCATTTTCAAAACTTTAAGGGGGGAGGGGTGGGGAGTGATGAACATGGCAGAGTAGGTAGCTCTGGGGGCCTGTCCTTCCACTGAAACAATGAAAAAATAAGCAAAAACTGGCAGTCAGCTTTGTCAGGACGCTAGAAAGGTTTTCAGCAACCTAATGAATGCTGAGTCAAGAAAGAGGCACTTACAAAGAGTAGGAAAGTATTGCAGCATTTTTACTTGTCCTTGCTCCCAGCTTCTCAACTCAGCAACAGTTTTGAAGATAGCAGCCCATGTTCACAGTGTGGGACCATAGCCCCTAGTTCCAGAGGGAGCAGAACACACCTTGTTCTCAAAGAATTATGTTTGTCTTTTTTTTACCTGTCTGAGGGCTTTTACCTGAAGGACTGACACAAGATGCCTAATGGATAGAATATCAAGACAAAAGATCAGTATGAAAATATAGGACTTGAACAACACTATAAACCAACTAGACCTAACAGATATATAAAGAACATTCCGCCCAAAAGAGCAGATATGCATTCTTCTCATGGAACATTCTCCAAGATAGACCCTATGTTAGGCCACAGGTCTTAATAAATTTAAAAGATTGAAATCCCAAAAAGTATCTTCTTTGATACCCACCATGGAATGAAGCTAGATATCAGAAGGAAGACTGGAAAATTCACAAATATTTGGAAATTAAACCGCAGTTTTAAATAACCAATGGATGAAAAAAAGTGTTACAAGGGAAACGTATATCTTGAGATTATACCTTGAAATGGATGGAAATAAAAGCACAACATACCAAAACTTATGGGATACAGGGAACGCAAAGCTCCAGAGGACATTTATAGCTGTAAATGCCTACCTTAAAAAAGAAGATCTCAGTTGATAACCTAACGTTATACCGTAAAGAACTATAAGGAGAAGAGAAAACTAAACCCAAGCTAGAAGATGAAAAGATATTCTATTCTAAAGAATTGATCAGAGATAAATGAAATAGAGTATAGAAAAATAGAATCAACAAAACAAAAAGTTGGTTTGTTGGTTGGTTCCTTGAAAAGATCAACAAAATTGACAAAACTTCAGCTAGACTTACAAAAAATAGAGAAGTAGTAAATAACTTAAGTCATAAATGAAAGTGGGGACATTTCTACCAACTTTATGGAAATAAAAAGGATTGTAAGAGAATACTATGAACAACTGTGTAGCAAAAAAATTAGATAACCCAGATGAAATGAACAAATTCCTAGAAACACACATACTACCAAAACTAACTCAAAAAAAAAAAAAAAACATAGAAAATCTCTATTTTTTTATGTGACCTATAACACATAGACTGAGTCGACAAAAGTAAAAACAACAACAACAACAACTGAACAAACCCAGAAATAGATTACTTCACTGATGAATTCTACCAATCATTTACAGAAAAATTAACACCAATCCTTCTCACACTCTTCCAAAGAATAAGAGAAGGGAACACTTTCTAACTCAGTCTATACACCAGCATTACCCTGATATCAAAGCCAGACAAAGACAACACAAGAAAAAAAAAAAAAAAACAACTACAGACTAATATCTCTTATGAATATAGATGCAAAAATCCTCAAGAAAATATTAGTAACTAAATCCAGAAGCATATTAAACACATCACACTCTACACCCTACTATATACAAAATGGATAAACAGCAATGAACTATAGCATATGGAACTATATTCAATATCTTGTAATAACCTATAATGGAAAAGAATCTGAAAAAGAATAGATAGATATATGTATATGTATACCTGAACCACTTTGCTGTACACCTGAAACATTGTAAATCAACTATACTTCAATTAAAAAATAAAAAAAGCATCACAGTCCATGACCAAGTAGTATTTATCCCAGGATTGTTAGGGTGGTTCACCATATAAAAATTAATCAATGCCATGCACTACATTAATAGAATAAGAGAAAAAAACACATAATCATCTCAATTGCTGCATAAAAGGCAATATTAAAAATCCAACACCCTTTCTTGATAAAAACACTCAAAAACAAGGATAATCTGATAAAGGTCTTTGATGAAAACCCCATATCATACTCAGTAATGAAAGCCTTCCCCTTATGATCAGGAATAAGACAAGGATGTTCACTTTCACCACTTCTACTCACCATTGTCCTGGAAATTCTAATAAGAGTATTAGGCAAGAAAAATAAACTGCATTCAAATTGGAAAAAAAGAATAAAACCATCCCTATTCACAGATGACATGATCTTATACATAGAAAATCCTTTAAAACTCACAAAAAACTATTAGAAATAATAAGCAAATTCAGGAAAGTTGCAAGATACAAGATCAACCCACAAAAATTAGCTGTATTGCTATACACTACTAATGAACAACCCAAAAAATGAAATTAAGTAAACAATTTCATTTACAATATCATCCAAAAGAATAGCTAGGAATAAATTAAACCAAGCAGAGGGTGAAAGACTTGTACACTGAAAACTACAAAAGATTGCTGAAAGAAATTAAAGAAGACATAAATAAATGGACAAACATCTCATGCTGATGTATTAGAAGACTTAGTATTCTTAAAACGGCAATACTAACCCAAAGCAATCTACAAATTCAATGCATTCTCTATCAAAATTCCAATAAGCTCTTTGCAGAAAAGGAAAAGCCAATCTTAAAATTCATATACAACTTCAAGGGGCCCTAGCAATTCAAAACAATATTGAAAAAGAACAAAGTTGGATAACTCACACTTCCTGATTTCAGAATTTACTATAAAACAATAGGAATCAAAACAGTGTGTTACTGGCATAAAGACAGATAGATAGACTAATGGAATAGAATTGAGAATCTAGAAATAAGCCCTCACATCTATGACTGTAATGGACTAAATAATTATGTCCTCCTCAAATTCACATGTCAAGGCTCTAACCAATACACCCGAAGCCAACAGTAAGAGGCAAGATGTGGTGCAACTTGAATTCTTTTATATATAGCTGGTGAGAGTGCAAATTGGTACTACCATTTTGGACATCTATCTGGCAGTATTTACTAAAGCCAAACATGAGCCTATCCTATGATCCAGGAATCCCACACTGGTCTATCCCAAGAGAAATGAGCACTTAGGTCCACCAAAAGACATGTACAAGAAAGTTCTAAATAGTTCCAAGCTACAAACAGTCCAGTGTCAATCAACATCAGAGTTGATAGTTTGTGGTATAATCATACAATGGAATATACCAGAGCAATGAAAAATAACTATATACTGCTATGTGTAAGAATATGGTTTAATCTCAGACATAATGTAGACTAAAAGAGGCCAGAATAAGAATCATATTGTGTGATGTTCCAAAACCAGAAAAACTAAGCTACGGAAACAGAGATCAGGACAGTACTTAACTTTGGGAGGGGTAGTCACTGGGGAGGGACATGAGGGAACCTGCTGGAATGTTGGAAATATTCTATATTTTGATCTGGGCAATGTATACACAGATGTATATGTGTGTAAAAATTCATCAAGCTGCACACTTAACTTTGTGCACTTAACTCTATGTAAGAAAAAAAGAAATACACACATACTGAAAAGTACTAAAAGAAAATATGTGGGGAATATTTGTATAATCGTAAGTGATAACAAAGGTCTTCTTAAACATGACCCCAAAGAAAAAAACTACAAAGGGAAAAATAAACTTAACTTCATAAACCAAAAAATATAAAACTACATGGCAAACAAGCCAGAAAACTTTATTTGCAAAGTTTTATATAGTCTTCATATAGCAAAGAATTAAGTATTTTAATAGGTAAGAAGCTCTTACAAATCAATAAGGAAAAGACAAAGGCAAGACTAGGAAATTTACAAAAAAAGAAATCCAAAGTCATTAAACATATTTAAAAAAATACAAAGTAAAACAAAATACTACTTTTCACTTATCAGATAGGCAAAAATGAAAAATATATACAGAATTGGACTTGGTATAGGGAAATAGCATTCTCATATATTACTGGTAGAGCTAGAGATTGGCCCAGCTTTTCTGGAAGGCATTTTTAAATATAGTACTTTCAAAACACCAAAATGAGCACACTTCCTTAACCAAGCAATTCCACAACAGAAAATTTATCTTAAGGAAAAAATATGACAAACTTGTAAAATGTTTGTACAATGATGGTCAATGCAGCACTGTTAAAAGCAACGAACTAAATTCATATAATAAATTATATATATATTTTTAAAAATAGCTATTCTTTATGAAGCACATATGAGCTAATTATATTTGTTATCTCATTTAGTTTTCACAAGGATTCTGAGAACTATTATATTATTCCCATTTTCATCTGCAGATGAGAAAATTGAAGCTCAGAAAAATAATGAGATTTGCTCAAACTCAACAATCTAATAAGTGGCAGATACAGAATTAAAACAAATTGGTCTAACTCCAAAAGCCAATGCTCTTTAATTTAGATTACATTTCTTGACATGGAAGAACATTTAAACCATAGCATTAAATGAAAATGTAGTTTATAGAACAGTTACACGGTTTGATTCCATTTTGTAAAATACACACATACCGACAGATATTAGATGTATAGATTTGCATGGGAAACATTTTAGAGGGGTATACATGAAAATGTTAATAAAGGTTATCCCTGGGGTGTTTGGGGAATTTTTTTAAATTTATGCTTGTTTTTCTTACTTTTCTACAATAATTACATTTAATTTATAAATGGAAAAACAAATCTACAAAACCAATGCCCCTTTGAAGTTGCAAACCATAGACCATCACCTATTTTACTTCAAACGTAGCATCCATTTGCTTCACACATTTTTAGATAAATAAATAAGGCAAATCTTTAATTTATTTATATCCGACAAACTCGTCTTGAGCACCAAATATGTTCTAGGTACTGTTGGGTAAGTGATTTTATTTCACTGCATCTAAATTCTCCTGCTGCTCCTAAGTATGGCACCAAAGGTACGACTCTCCCTCTCACTCCTTAATTACTACTATTTGCATTTGGATTTGAAGTCTTATCTCTAATTATTGAATGCAATTAAACCCATAAGAAAAGAATATCTGGCATTACACTACCAATCCTTGGCCTGCCTCACCACCTCTGTACTACCCTGCTCCTGAGAGTAGAGGGCGTGCTGGCCTGAAGAGGATTCTTAAGGTTTATTTCAAATACGGAGGGGCAAATCTCAAAACATTGTACCCCACTGGCCACCACCATCAAGTGCAAATTCCCCACCTGTTATCTCTCCCCCACCTTCCTTACTCCTTTTCTTTCTGGAACTCTGGCTCCTAACCCTAACCCTTCTGCTATAAGACCATTGGATGGGGTGATTTTAGAACCCATTGTCACTGGATCTCCTCTCCTCTCTCCAGCCCTCCAACCATAGATGACTAATTCAGCAAGAAAACACTTGGAGCTTGAGTTTCCACAGTCAGGACAGCTCTTCCCAGAGAAGATGGAAAACAGCTGCTCACCTGTCCCGTGAGACAGAAGAAGATGCTCCTGCAGCAATGAACTGCCAAGGGGTGTGTCAGGGTGAGAGTGAGGAGGAGGGCAAAATTCTGCTCTCTGCACTCTTACTGTGAAGAAAGAAAGATAACGTTTGACTTTGGTAACGTGAGTGTGAGAAGGACTAAAGCCTTCCTGGTACCACTGAAAACAGTACGGGCAGTCTTTGTAAAGGCTGGCTTTTAAAAGTTTTTGTTTTGTTTTGTTTTTTTAATTAAAAGAAAAACCACAGAATGTGCCCACATCACCCCAATACTGATTAGAGTCTAAAGAAAAATAACATTTAGCAGGACCATTTACTAGCACATGCCCAGCAGTAATATCATACTCTGCGATACAAGTGTGGTTATACAAAAGTCAGTAGCCGATGAAACGTGGATTTGGTTGATGGCAACAGTAACCCCTGTTCAGGTCTGCCGCCCTCGTGTGGTTGGACGCGTGTTCATCGCTAACATTTTGTTGGTTCGAGTGATACCTGCTGGATCCTATTTCACACACACAGCTGTGGACCTCCGTAAGAAAACGGGGAGGGGACCGCTCTAAGGCACCGATTCACAGAGTCCTGAGGCCCGGTCACTGGGCGGTGGCGACGCCAGCCTGCGGGCATCACCACTTCTTGGGAGAGGGTGTCCGCCCCTGCACTCGCATCCACGCTGGGCGCCCGAAGGCATCCCCTCCCCAGGCAGCGGCGGGGCTCCCCCGCTCACCTCCCGGCATCCACCGGCGTCCGCCCGCGCGCCCGGAAGAGCTGGAGCTCGGAGGTCCAAACAAAGCCCGCGGGTATTGTTGTCTCGTGCGCTCCGACGGTCGCCTAGACTACCCGGCCCGGCCCCACCCACAGCGTCTGGCAATCTAGACCAGTCTGGTACCAGGCAGAAAATGGAAGAGCCTCCAGAAGGGGCTTCGGCGGAATCATGGGAAAACCAAAGTACAGCCAAGTCCCCAAATGACAGCCACACAGACAGCCAGGAAGACAACAGGCAGAACCAGGATGAAGTGGAAGCAGATGACCGGACTGATCACAGAGCAGCTGCCCAGGCTGCCCAGATAGTGTCCGGCCTGGCTGAACCCAACGTAGTTAATCAAGCTGACCACAAAGCATATGAATCCATGGGAGAAAGAACATCTGATCAGGCTGACCTCAGAGCACCCAACCGTGCTAATGTCGCCGATCGTAGAGCATCTGATCAGGTTAACCGAAGCATGTCAGAACAGATGGACAGCACGGCATCTAGCCAAGCTGGGGGTGTGGAGTCTGAACAGACTGACAGCCAGATGTCTGCTCTGCCTGAACAAGGTACTTCTGAACAGACTGAACGAAGGGCTTCTGAGCAGATTGACCACAGAATGTCCAGCCTGGCTGAGAGAAGAGCTTCTGAAGAGATTGGCCGTAAACCATCTGTCCCATCTTTACAGAGAGCCTCTGAGCAGAGTGATCACAGAATGTCCAGCCTGGCTGAGAGAAGAGCTTCTGAAGAGATTGACCGTAAACCATCTGTCCCATCTTTACAAAGAGCCTCTGAGCAGAGTGATCACAGAACGTCCAGCCTGGCTGAGAGAAGAGCTTCTGAAGAGATTGACCGTAAACCATCTGTCCCATCTTTACAAAGAGCCTCTGAGCAGAGTGATCACAGAACGTCCAGCCTGGCTGAGAGAAGAGCTTCTGAAGAGATTGACCGTGAACCATCTGTCCCATCTTTACAAAGAGCCTCTGAGCAGAGTGATCACAGAATGTCCAGCCCAGCTGACCAAAGAACTTCTCAACAGATTGAAAGTAGATATTCCGGCCTGGTTGAGCGAAAAACTTCTGAACAGATTGATCATAGATTGTCTGACCAAGTTGACCACAGAACATCTGTAAAGACGCACCGCAAAGTGTATGACCAAGCTACTAAACCAGCTGAACACCAGGCTGCTGACCCTGACAAGGCTGGCAGTGAATCTGACCAGGTTGATGACTTAGTGGAAGAAGAGGATGATTACACAGAAGACAACATGTTTGACTATGTAGAACGTAGCCGGTCTGATGATAGATTATTCGACCAGCTTGGCTACAGCAAGGAAGACAAAGAGGCTGACTTCAGAGTACAACCCTGCAAATTTGAGCCTGGCCAGACAGATGGCAGCATATCCAAGGCTTCCCTTGAAACTGAACCGGAAAGTGTAGCTGATCTGCAAGGCTTCATCCCATTTGATCACAGATCGACCAGTACTTTCCAAACAAAAGACCGAGCCTGCTCCCAAAGATTTCCCTCCATCTCATCCAAATTGGACTATATCATCAGTCAAGAAAAAACTCAACCCGTGAAAACCAAGCCTGTAGGTTAAAGGGGCATTTGATACCCCCCTGGGAGGTTGGAGGTTAAGCCAGGGGCCTGGCAGAATGCAGGAAGAGGGCACATGTTGTGGTATGTGTGACCCATAGGATTCAGGAAGGGCAGGAGAAGGGTGGGAAACAAAGAGATGGATTGCCTTCTCTGCTACACTAAGTAAGCCCATTCAGGAAGGATCAACGTACCAGGATTCAGGAGACCTGGGTTTCAAGTCCTGGTTCTGCTGCTAACACTGGGACACTAAGTCATTCCCCCTCTGGGCTTCTACCAAAGGAAAGGAATTTGGAGTCAGTTGGAAATCTCTGTGAAGGGAAAAGTATTTGAAGTAGATTGGAGATGTCTAAGGTACCTCCCAGGACTTAAGGTGCATTACATTGTCTGGAGAATCAGCCAGGTCTCTCATAATAATGTCTTTGCTCTTAATTCCTGGTGTTCAGATCCCATCAATACCAGATTCCACTGATAACAGCAACAATAGCAACAAAACTTCCTGGGGCTTTTCAATTCATTAAAGACTCTCTTGGGGGATATTTCCATTTTAGGTTGATATTTCAGAATACCAGGAAAGAAGGAGTTTTCAGGCATACAATCAACCTTCTAAGAAGCGGTTGCCTCCTATAGTATATGAAGATCCTTATCAAATTTCACTGCAATACATGGAGAAACACCACATTCTGCAAATATTCCAGGTAAACCTCTCAACCTCTTTTTTAATTGTGAGTTTTAAAGTAATTATAATGTAAACGACAAACTTTGACCTGGCTTATAAGAGGTACAAGAAAGGGCGTTTGCTATAAAAGGGATATAATCTTAATGAGGAGTCAGTAAGTGCATTAAGACGTATTAACCAAAAGTAGTAAATGATAAACACCAATTGAATAATTCTTACCATGATATGAAGCCCTTCAGAGGAATTAGAGATCTGATAGGTTGGTTGCTAGGGAAAAAATTTGGCCCAGGGTTAAAGTTTGAACCAGACTAGGAAGGAAGGACAAAATAATGGCAATTGAAAAGGAGAGAAAAAGACCTTCCAGGCAGGAGTATAATGCTTTCAAAAGATGACCAACCTGTGACCATCTAAGAAACCACATTCTTCAGGAGAAAAATGACATAGTTAAAAGTTGCTTCTAATTCTTGAAATTATAAATTTTATTGACCTCAGGATATGGGGCTGGAATGTTCTTTAAAGTATGACATTCCTTGGCTGATACAGAATTATAAAATATTATCACGTTTATAAAGTTTTTGCTGTTTTGTGGGTTGTTTTTGTTTCTGTTCTCCTGACATGTGTATTTTTATGTTAATATTATAATGCAGCAAGGTATATATACATATATAATGACATATATACATGAAGTAACTTTGTGGTTAGAAAGTTGTAAGTAAGAATGGCCCACCCCAAATGAAAGCATTTAAACTGGAAGAATTTAAGTTTAAAGAAGTAGGAAATAGAGGAAAGTGCACAAATTTTAAAATCTGTTAGCCCAGGGCTCCAAGCTAACTTTGTCCCTTCTCATCTTTGTGATTTGGAGGAAATTACGTAACTTCTGTGAATCTCAGTTTCCTCATAAAATAGAGATAAGTGATATTTGCTTTATTAACACTGCTGTATGCCTTTTCTTTCTTTAAAATGTCATTTTGTGGGAGAATGCTAATGGCTGGATTTTCTGGCTTTAACCAAAGAAATACTAATTATTAAACTCAAGGATGAAAGCTGTAGAAAGTAGAATTCTAATCATTCTGTAAGTAATTTTCTTTATCTGTCAAGAAAAAACAATGCTTATGCATTGAACATTGTTATCAGAAAAATTAGTTATAAATATGTGTTCAGTAGAAACATATATGAAATAATTAATTAGCATGGGTACATTAAACAGACCAGAATATTTTATACCAGAAATTTGCCCTATTGTTATTCCCTGCAAGTGAGAATTCTGCTTGCTTTATTATAATTTTTTGAGTTATTCAACAACAGCAAAACGTATGGAAGTGGGTCTCTGAAGTTCTTTATATTCTTTCTCATTTATTATTACAAATGCTGAACATCATTTTCACCTTTTAGAATCAAATGCCTTAGAAGGAAGTTTCTATGTAAAAATCATACAGTGTTTTAAAATTTTTATTCAAAACTTTTTCTTTGACTATTCTTCAAAGCAAATAATTTATTGATTTCTCAGTCTAGCAAAATCACAATTCTCAAAATCTTTCTCCAAAATTCTTTGATCTTAGAAACTAGAAAAATATACATTGCTATTTATTCCTAAATTTTTAATCCCTCCACATTTTACGTTAATTTGCCCAAACTTATCAGCAGTAAGAAAGTAATTTGTCACTATGTAGAGATATACGAATTTCTTTAAAATGCTATGGTACATGTTAGGTTAATGTAAAAGATTGCTTCAGGTATAACCTGACCATATAGCTTTAGCTCAGAAGCATAATGTGATGCCTTTCTCTCTCTCTTTCAGCATATCACTGAAAACCTAGTCTATGAAAAGCCAGAGGACCCCCTGAGTTTTATGCTGTGCCAGGTATGGAATAGGAAAAAAAGAACAAGCTTGTTATTCCGTTCATTATAAAATATAGCACACATACAAGTGTACAAAACATATACAACTCAGTGAATTATCATGAAGTGAGCACACCTGTAACTACCATTCAAGTTAAAAAAAAATTAAAACATTGCCAGCATCCGAGAAGCCCCCTTTCTTTTCTTCATGGTAATCACTCCCCACAAAGGGACTATTATTCTGAATTTTACAATAATGACATTCTGACTTTTCTTTATAATTCTACCATGAAACATGAATCATGAAACACTTTGGTTTAGACTTGTCAGCTTTTTTTTTAAATTTATTTTTAAATTTCTTTTTTTTTTTTTTTTTTGGTGGTTAAGAGCACGACTTCTAGAGCCAAAAGCTTTACTTTTGAGACTTTAAAAATGTTTTTTTAATTTTTAATGCAATTTTAAAAGGCTACTTTCCATCTACACTTATTACAAAATATTGGCTGTGCTCCCCATGTTGTACAATACATCCCTGAGCCTATCTTACACCCAGTAGTTTGCCCCCCACCACTGGTAACCACTAACTTGTTCTCTATATCTGTGTAGGCTTGTCAACCTTTTAAACTTTATATAAAGGGAACCATGTAGTAGGGACTCATTGGTTCATTCTTCTTCTCAAAACTATGTCTGTGAGATTAATCCGTGCTGTTGTGTGTGGCTGTAGTTCATTCGTTTTCATTGCTGTATAGTACTCATTGTAGGAAATGCCACAATTTATCCGTTCTGTGATAGATGTGGGCCTTCAGGTTATTTCCAGCTTGGAGCTATTAAAAAAATTTTTCCTAGGAACTTTCATGTGCGTGTCTCTTGGTGCACATATACACACATTTGTCTTGGGTACATACCCACAAGAGAGAATGCTGGATTGTCAGGTATGTGTTTGATCAGCTCTAGTAGAGTATTTCAAACAATTTTCCAAAGCAATTGTACCAATTTACACTCCCAATAGCAGTGTATTTTAGAGTTCCAGTTGGCTTACATCCTTTTTACTTACACCCAACACTTAGTATTATCAGTATTTTCAGCATTAGCCTTTTTAATGGATGAACAGTAATAAATCATTGCAGGTTCAACTTGTTTTTCCTGAGTACTGAAGCAGTTGCATACCTTTTCATTTGTTTATTGGCCATTTGGAAATACTTCTTTTCTATTGTATTGTTTGTCTTTTTCTAATCATTTGTAACAGTTTTCTATATATTCTGGTTATGAACTCTTTGTTGCAGGTATCTTCTCCCACTCTCTGCCTTCTATTTTATCTCTTAAAGGTATCTTTTGATGAACAGGAATTCTGAATTTTTACATAGTCAAATTTAGTAATCTTCTTATGACTTCTGGTGTACTATTTTAGAAGTCTCTCCTTAGCCCAAGCTCCTCATCAGTCCCTGTATTATCTTGTAGAAGTTTGTTTATGGGTTTTTTTTGGGGGGGGGCAGCATTTGGTTTTATTTTGTTTTTAAATTTTGCTTGTTTTTTGCCTTTTACATTTATATACAATCAATCTGGAATTGATTTTGTGTAGGATGTGAGGTGGGGTCAAGTTTTATTTTCTTCCAAGCAGACATCCCATTGACCAAGCACCTTATATGAAAAGACAGTACTTTCCTCACTGCTTTTTTTTTTTTTTTTTTTTTTTAAATTATTATTTATTTATTTATTTTTGGCTGTGTTGGGTCTTCGTTTCTGTGCGAGGGCTTCCTCTAGCTGCGGCAAGTGGGGGCCACTCTTCATCACGGTGCGCGGGCCTCTATCGTTGCCTTTCATTGCGGAGCACAGGCTCCAGACGCGCAGGCTCAGTAGCTGTGGCTCACGGGCCTAGTTGCTCCGCGGCATGTGGGATCTTCCCAGACCAGGGCTCGAACCCATGTCCCCTGCATTAGCAGGCAGATTCTCAACCACTGCGCCACCAGGGAAGCCCTCCTCACTGCTTTTTATTTGATTCCTATAGTATATTTGTTGATCCTTGCTCCACTACAAGAATCTCTTAATTAGAATGCCTCATGATAAGTCTTAGTATCTATCAGAGCAAGTCCTCACATCTTATTCTTTTTTTTTTTTTTTTTTTTTTAATTATTTATCCATTTATTTATTTTTGGCTGTGTTGGGTCTTCGTTTCTGTGCGAGGGCCTTCCCCAGCCGCGGCGAGCGGGGGCCACTCCTCATCGCGGTGCGCGGGCCTCTCACCATCGCGGCCTCTCCTGTTGCGGAGCACAGGCTCCAGACGCGCAGGCTCAGCAGTTGTGGCCCACGGGCCCAGTCGCTCCGCGGCACGTGGGATCCTCCCAGACCAGGGCCCGACCCCGTGTCCCCTGCATTGGCAGGCAGACTCTCAACCACTGCGCCACCAGGGAAGCCCTCTTATTCTTCTTTTAAAATATCTTAGATGTTTTTAGGTCTGTGAATTTCCATTTCAGCATTTAGAATTATTTGTCAGGTTACACACACACACACACACACACACACACACACACACACACACATACTAGCAAACGCTGATGGGATTTTGGGGGGATTGCATTGGCTCTGTTGATCAATTTGGGGAGAAGTACCAGCTTGAAACAAACTTTATCCTCTCCATCTATCTAGGTCTTTAATTTCTTCCAGTATAGTTATTATTTGCATAAAGGTTTTACATATCTTTCTTTTTTAATTTACTTATTTGATTTTTGTCTGTGTTGGGTTTCGTTGTTGCACGTGGGCTTTTTCTAGTTGTGGTGAGCGGGGGCTACTCTTTGTTGCGGCGCGCAGGCTTCTCAATGCGGTGGCTTCTCTTGTTGTGGAGCACGGGCTCTAGGCGCATGGGCTTCAGTAGTTGTGGCACGCAGGCTCAGTAGCTGTGGCACACAGGCTTAGTTGCTCCGCGGCATATGGGATCTTCCGGGACCAGGGCTCGAACCTGTGTGGCCTACATTGGCAGGCGGATTATTAACCACTGCGCCACCAGGGAAGTCCAAGGTTTTACATATCTTTTGATAGGCATATCCATAGGTATTTTATCATTTTGATGCTATTATAAGTAGAAACTTTTAAAATTTCAGGTTCTAATTTCTGACATATAGAAATATAGCTCATTTTTGTTGATCTCATATGCAGCAACCTTATTAAACTCAACTTATTATAATCATGCATTTGTAGATACTTTGAGTATTCCTACATATACAATCATATCATTTACAAATAGTGACAGTTTTATTTGACCTTTCCAATTCTTATCCTTTTCTTTCTTTTTGTCTTATTGCATGTATTATTTATCTTCTCTTTGCCCCTTCAGATCTACCTTCCTCTCTTCTTTACCCTGCAGAGAAGCTAATCTATATGGACTAGATCAATAGGCTCTTATTCCTTCTGACGTCCAGTTGGGTTAAGCCAGTAGGAAACCATGGAGAAAGTCTGGAAGGAGGAAAGAGGGTGAAGTTAGATTTATTCCCCTGTCCTTTTCCCCACAGTCTGTCTGTCCTGAGTTGTCTGGAAATCACTGCTTCTCTTAAGGTATCTTACTTTACATAACTCTTTGCTTCTGAATTATAGTAATGTTCCCTCCTCTTGACCTTCAGTCCTAAAGTTAGTTCAGTTTTTACTAGCTTTGGATTATTGCATTATCTCCTGTGACTACCTTATACCGAATTCTTTTTAAATAGTCCCTTTTTGAATAAACTGTCTTTGAATTTCTCTATTTTTAAAGTGCTGTTCCTGTTGGAACACTGATATAGAACAGTGGTTACGGCTCTCCAGTAGAACTAATGTTGAATAGAAATAGCTACAGTATCTGCCTGCTAATGCAGGGGACACCGGTTCGAGCCCTGGTCTGGGAAGATCCCACATGCCGCGGAGCAACTAGGCCCGTGAGCCACAACTACTGAGCCTGCGCGTCTGGAGCCTGTGCTCCGCAACAAGAGAGGC
The DNA here is from genome assembly GCF_949987535.1 of Balaenoptera acutorostrata. Lineage (NCBI taxonomy): Eukaryota > Metazoa > Chordata > Mammalia > Artiodactyla > Balaenopteridae > Balaenoptera > Balaenoptera acutorostrata. The sequence continues at coordinate 85,937,755 of NC_080067.1, read as the reverse complement.
CGTGATAGTGAGAGGCCCGCGCACCGCAGTGAAGAGTGGCCCCCGCTTGCCGCAACTAGAGAAAGCCCTCGCACAGAAACGAAGACCCAACACAGCCAAAAATAAATAAATAAAAATAAATTAAAAAAAAAAAAAGAAATAGCTACAGTGGTTCACATTGCTGGCTCTCAGTCTTAAAAAAAGAAAGAAAAAAGTTCCCTATTTAACCATTAACTATGGTGTTTATTGTGTTTTATAAATACTACTAATCATATTAGGGCAGTTCCCTTATAGTCTGTTTTCTGAGAGTTTTTATCATGAATTTTTAAATTTTATCAAATTATTTTTCTATATCTATTGAGGTGATTGTATGATTTTTCTCCCTTCTGCTGTTAATGTGGTGAAATATATTTATTTGCATTTTTAAAACTTTTCAAGCACACATACAGAAAATTACAGAGATCAAAACTGTACAACTTGACTATCACTAATTAAATAGAGCTATGAAACCACCAAAAGATTGAAAGTTACCAGCTCCTCAGAATACCACATGGTACCTGTTTCCAATCACTACCCTTTCTATTCCAGAAAATAACCACTATTCTGACTTTTAGTTTGACTTTTTTTAGATTTTGTATAAATGGAATCAGATCACTGTACTATTTGGGGGCTGGCTTATTTTGAGCAGCAGTATGTTTGTGAGATTCTTTCATCTTGTGCATATTATTCATTCCTTTTCATTTCTGTATTCTCTATTATGAGTTAGACATTTGGTTGTTTCCAGTTTTTTGGTTGTTATGAATAATGCTGCAGTGAACATTCACGTACTTGTCTCTTGGTGCACAAGTGCATGCATTTCTATTGGGTTCAGACCTAGAAATGTAATTGCTAAGTCACAGGTTATTGACATAAGTTCAGCTTTAAAAGATTGCTGCCCCAAAGTTTTCCAAAGTACGCAGACCAGTTTACACTCCTACTTAAAGTGGTATTGTTGTAGTTTTCTTCATGTTTCTTGTGTTGTGGTGCTTTGAACTTCTAAGAACTGTGGGCTTACAGTATTCAGCATATTTGGAAATTTGTTAGCCACTATTTCTTCAAACATTTTTTTATCCCAGCCCTCTCCTCTGAGAGCTCCAATTACACATATATTGGGGCAGCTGAAGTTGTCTCAACTCCCTGATGCTCTGTTAATGTTTTTTAATTCTTTTTTTCCCCTCTATATCATTTTGGATATTTTCTATTGCTATGTCTTCAAGTTTACTGATCTTTTCTTCTGCAGTGTCTACAGTACCATTAATAATAAAGTGCCAGTGTATTTTTCATTGCATACATTATAATTTTTGTAGTTTTCACCCCCAGTTTATTTGTGTCTTTTCTATAGTGTCAGTATCTTTACTTAACTTTTTTGAACTTAAGAGAATATAGTTATAATAACTTTTTGCTGCTTGTTTTTATGCCTGGTAATTTTTTAATTGTGATATAATTGACATATAACATTGTAATAGTTAGGTGTATGCCTGGTAATTTTTGTTTGGTGCAAGATATTATGAATTTTACCTTAGTAGGTGCTGGATTTTTTTGTATTCATGTATATTCTTGGGCTATATTTCAGGACCCAGCTAATTTACTTGGAAACAATCTGATCTTTTCCAATTTTGCTTTAAGATTTTTTTAGAGTGAAACAGAACAGTGTTCATCTAGGGCTAAGTATTCCCCACTACTGAGGCAAAATCCTTTTGAGTACTCTACCCAGTGCCCCATGAATCACAAGGTTTTCCAGTCTGACTGGTGATAATAGGCAGTATTCCTGGCTTGGTTCTTTCCATGGCCTCAGGTAGTTTCCTCACACACATGTACTGATCTATACACAGGGGATTACCTGAAGGGGACCTTCTGCAGATTTCCAGAGTTCTTTCTGTGCAGTTCTCTCCTCTCTGGCACTCTATCCTGTGAACTATAGCTGCCTTGCTTTCCCCAGGATCTCAGCTCCATCTCCTCAACTCAGAGGTCTGCAGGGTTCCTCTCAAGTTCACTTTCCCTACTCTGAGGCTAGGAAATTTTCTGAAGACAGTAGGGTAGAGCAATCATAAGGCTCACTTCATTTCTTTCCTGACTTTCACAGAGCACTGTCCTTTGTTGCCTGATATCTTGAAAACCATTGCTTCTTATATGTTGTCCATTTTTAGTTGTTTCAAACAAGAGGGAAATCTGGTTTTAGAGGAAATAGAAGTTCCCTACCCTTGTGTTTTAATGTTTTTCATCTGTTTTGAAATTTTTTCAGCTAGCATTTTTTCAAATATTGCTTCTATCCCTTTTTTCCCTCTCTCTTCTCCTTCAAGCGACAGAATATTTGCTGGAGGTTCCTTGTATGTTATTTATTTCTCAAAATTTTCTTCAACTATCAAACATTTCAAACATACACAAAAATAGAGAATAGTATATTACTCTCCATGTGCTCATTATTCCTATTTAATAACTATTACCACAAGCCTATCTTATTTGATATATACCTTACCCCCTTTCCTCCCCCCCAGATTATCTTGAAGTAAATCCTAGTCATAATATAATGTCATTTGTAAATATTTCAGTACATATCTATAAAATATAAGGACTTTAAAATCTAATCACGGGGCTTCCCTGGTGGTAAAATGGTTAAGAATCCACCTGCCAATGCAGGGGACACGGTTTCGAGCCCTGGTCCGGGAAGATCCCACATGCCGTGGAACAGCTAAGCCCATGCGCCACAACTGTTGAAGCCCGCACACCTAGACTCCATGCTCCACAGCAAGAGAGGCCACTGCAATGAGAAGTCCGCGCACCGCAGCGAGGAGTGGCCCCCACTCGCCACAACTAGAGGAAGCCTGCGCACAGCAACCAAGACTCAACACAGCCAAAAATAAATTAATTAATTTTTAAAAAGCTAATCACAATACTATTATCACCTAAAATATTTTCAGTGATCCCTTAATATCAAATAACAAGTCACTGTCTGTATTTCACCAATTGTCTACTTTTTGTTGTTCTAACTCCATCAGAACAAGGTCCATAAATTTTGACTGATTGATAAATGTCCTGAATCTAATATGTATATATATATTAGATCCAGGACATTATAAAGGTTATATAAAGATTCACCCTTCGGGGCTTCCCTGGTGGCGCAGTGGTTGAGAATCTGCCTGCCAATGCAGGGGACACGGGTTCGAGCCCTGGTCTGGGAAGATCCCACATGCCGCGGAGCAACTGGGCCCGTGAGCCACAACTACTGAGCCTGAGCGTCTGGAGCCTCTGCTCCGCAACAAGAGAGGCCGCGATAGTGACAGGCCCGCGCACCGCGATGAAGAGTGGCCCCCACTCGCCCCAACTGGAGAAAGCCCTCACACAGAAACGAAGACCCAACACAGCCAAAAATAAACATAATAAATAAATAATAAATAAAAATTCTTAAAAAAAAAAAAAAAGATTCACCCTTCATTTCTCTCTCTATATATATTTTTTACAGTATTTTTTATTGAAGTAACCAGATTATTTGTACTGAAGAGTTTCCTAGTCTGGATTTTGCTGATTATTTTCTAATGATGTCACTTATCATGTTCTTCGGAACCCTATATTTTCTGTAAATTGCTGATTATAGTTATATCTAATGTTTTCTTTAAATTCAGGTTCAATTTTTTTTGTCTTATAAAGACTACACGATAATGTTCTTGTTTATCTCCATAAGTCGGTGCATAATGATCCAGCCATTGATGATCTTTTTGCTGTAAGAAGTTATTGATGATCATTGCTTGACCCATTAATTCAATAGAGATTGAAAAATGGTGATGTTCTAATTTTATCATTCTTTTTTCATTTATTGGTCATAATACATCTCATCAACTATTTGGTTGCCCTAAGACACAGATTACATAGGAAAACAGAGAAAATACTTAACTATTTCTCTTTATTTACCAGTTTTCAGAATAAAAATCTTTCATAGAATTGTCTAAAGGTAACCCATGTTTTTAGTATTATTATCAACTCATAGATTTAAATGTGTTTTGTGTATTTCAATCCCTTGCAGTTATTATTCTTGATGATGCTCAAATGTTACTGTTTGAAGCCAATGGGAACTTTCTGAGGATGACTCCTAGCACTTTTAACACTCCTCGTAATCTTGGATCTCTTCATTGCTTTGTGCTATAACAAGATGTTCTAGAAAGAAACTGATACTTTTCCTGCCCCAAATCTGAAAGCAGCCATTTCTTCTCATCAAATCTTGATCTGTCAGCCTTTCTTATTTTAGCCATTGCACTAATATCTTATTGTGCCTTTCCCTAGCAGAAATATTGAACAGCTTTTCATGTACTTTTTGGCCATTTATATATCTCCTCTTGTGAACTGTACGTGCAAATCTTCAATCCATTTTTAAATTAGGTTGTTGTTTTCTTATTATTGAACTATAACAGTTTTTATATATTCTGGATATGCCAGTCTGTTATCAGATAAGTGTATGGCAAATATTTTCTCTCATTGTGTAGCTTTCCTTTGATTTTTCTTTACAATGTCTTTCAAAGAGCAAACATTTTTAGTTTTCATAAAATATGATTCATCAATCTTTCCTTTTAGAGTTTTTACTTTTTGAGTGCTATCTAAGAAATCTTTACCTAATCCAAATTTCAAAGATACTCTCCTATGTTTCCTTCTAGGAGATTTATCATCGTCACTTTAAAGCTTAGGTCTATGATCCATGTGTAGTTATTTTTTGTGTATGGTATTAGTTTTCTTTTGATGCTGTAACAAATTATTACAAACTTAGTGGCTTCAATCAACACAAATTTCTAATAGTTCTGTAGATCAGAGGTCTGATACAGGTCTACCTATAATAAAATCAAGGTGTTGGCAGGCCAGGCTGTGTTCCTTTCTGGAAGCTCTAAGAGGAGAATCCATTTCCTGCTCATTTGGGTTATTGGCAGAATTCACTTCCTGTGTTTGTAGGACCAAGATCCCATTACCTGTTGGCTATAAGCTGAGGACCTTTCCCAATTTCTAGTGGCCACCGCATTCTTTGACTTATGGTCCCCCTTCTGTATCTTCAAAGCCAAGGACAGTAGGTTGAATCCTTCTCATGTGATTTGTGTTCTCTTAATCAATCTAGCTAGGGATTAATCACTTTTGTTGATCTTTTCAAAGAACCAGCTTTTGGCTTTGTTGATTATTATCTTTTTATTTCCATTACTTTTTGTGCTTATCTTTATCATGTCCTTTCCTCTTAGTAATTCTGGTTTACTTTGCTCTTTTTTTCTAGCTTCTAAAGGTCAGACCTTAGATTGTTGATTTTACACCTTTCTTCTTTTCTCATGTAGACATTTAAAAATGTTTCCCTCTAGGCACTGCTTTAGTTGCATCTCACAAATTTTGATATGTCATGTTTTTATTATCATTCAATTCAAAATATTTTCTAATTTGTCTTGTGATTTCTTCTTTGACCAGTTATTTACTTAGAATTCTGTTGTTTAATTTCCAAATATTTGAGAGAGTTCTAGATATGTCATTGTTATTGATTTCCAGTTTAGTTTTATTGTGCTCTGTACAATTTCAATATTTTTCAATTTACTGAAACTTTTTTTATGGCCCAGTATATGGTCAGTCTTGGTTAATGTACCATATTCACTTGAAAAGAATATGTATTTTGTTGTTGTTGATGTAGTGTTCTATAAATATCAAGTAGATCAAGGAGATTGATAATGTTATTCAGATCTTCCATGTATTCCCTGACTGTTTTGTTTAGTTTGTTTTTTATTTATAAAATTATTGACTCTTCAGTCAAGCAAGATAAATAAGCTCTAGAGATCTACTGCACTCATCGTACTTATAGTCAACAATAATGTGTTGTACACTTAAAATTTTCTTAAGAGGATAAATCTCATGTTAAATGTTCTTAACAAAGTTAAATTGACTTTTTCCCTCAGCTCTTGAAAAATGTGGTTTCACTACTTTCTGGCCTTCATAATTTATGATGAGAAGTCCACAGTCATCCAAATTGTCATTCCCCTCTATGTAATATGTCATTTTCCTCTGGCTGCCTTCATGATCTTCTCTTTTTCTTTAGTTTCCAGAGGTTTTTATCATCATGCTGATTGGAACTTACTTATTTGGGCATTAGCTGAGCTTTTTGAATCTATAAGCTTATGTCTTTCACCAAATTTTGTAAGTCATCTGCCAGAATTTCTTCAGATATTTTTCCTGCCCCATTCTCTTTCCCTCCTTCTCTTTTTGAGACTCAAATTAACCTTATATTGGATTTTTAAATATTATTTCACAGACCCCTAAAGTTCTCTTCATTTTTTTCATGTTTTCTCTCCTTTCATCAAATAACTCCTTAACTCTGTTTTCAAGTTCACTTACTAGTTGCTCTGTCATATATATTCCTGCTACTATAGGCACATCCAGGGAATTTTTTATTTTTTAGTTCTAAAATTTCTATTTGGTTCTTTTCTATATTTTCTATTTATCTTCTGGGATTTCCTATGTTTCCTTTCATTTCCAGTGTATTTTCCTTTACTTCAATGAGCATAGTTAAAATAGCTGGTTTTAAATGCTTATCACATAATCTCAGCATTGAATAATCTCGGAGTTGACATCTGTTGATTGTCCTTTCCATGTATCATTAATATTTTTTTAACATCTTTATTGGAATATAATTGCTTTACAATGGTGTGTTAGTTTCTGCTTTATAACAAAGTGAATCAGCTATACATATACATATATCCCCATATCTCCTCCCTCTTGCGTCTCCCTCACTCCCTCCCTATCCCTCCCCTCTAGGTGGTCACAAAGCACCGAGCTGATCTCCCTGTGCTATGTGGCTGCTTCCCACTACCTATCTATTTTACATTTGGTAGTGTATATATATCCATGCCACTCTCTCACTTCATCCCAGCTTACCCTTCCCCCTCCCTGTGTCCTCAAGTCCATTCTCTACGTCTGCGTCTTTATTCCTGTCTTGCCCCTAGGTTCTTCAGAACCTTTTTCTTTTTTTTTTTACATTCCATATATATGTGTTAGCATACGGTATTAGTTTTTCTCTTTCTGACTTACTTCACTCTGTATGACAGTCTCTAGGTCCATCCACCTCACTACAAAAAACTCAATTTCATTTCTTTTTATGGCTGAGTAATATTCCATTGTATATATGTGCCACATCTTCTTTATACATTCACCTGTTGATGGACACTTAAGTTACTTCCATGTCCTGGCTGTTGTAAATAGAGCTGCAATGAATATCGTGCTACATGTATCTTTTTGAATTACGGTTTTTTCAGGGTATATGCCCAGTAGTGGGATTGCTGGGTCATATGGTAGTTCTATTTTTAGCTTTTTAAGGAACCTCCATACTGTTCTCCATAGTGGCTGTATCAATTCACATTCCCACCAACAGTGCAAGAGGGTTCCCTTTTCTCCACACCCTCTCCAGCATTTATTGTTTGTAGATTTTTTGATGATGGCCTTACTGACCGGTGTGAGGTGATACTTCATTGTAGTTTGATTTGCATTTCTCTAATGATTAGTGATGTCGAGCATCCTTTCATGTGTTTGTTGGCAATCTGTATATCTTCTTTGGAGAAATGTCTATTTAGGTCTTCTGCCCATTTTTGGAATGGGTTGTTTGTTTTTTTGATATTGGGCTCCATGAGCTGCTTGTATATTTTGGAGATTAATCCTTTGTCTATTGCCTCATTTGCAAATATTTTCTCCCATTCTGAAGGTTGTCTTCTCATCTTCTTCATGGTTTCCTTTGCTGTGCAAAAGCATTTAAATTTCATTAGGTCCCATTTGTTTATTTTTGTTCTTATTTCCATTTCTCAAGAGGTGGGTCAAAAAGGATCTTGCTGTGATTTATGTCATAGAGTGTTCTGCCTATGTTTTCCTCTAAGAGTTTTATAGTGTCTGGCCTTACATTTATGTCTTTAATCCATTTTGAGTTTATTTTTGTGTATGGTGTTAGGGAGTGTTCTAATTTCATTCTTTTACATGAAGCTGTCCAGTTTTCCCAGCACCACTTATTGAAGAGGCTGCCTTTTCTCCATTGTATATTCTTACCTCCTTCATCAAAGATAAGGTGACCATATGTGCATGGGTTTATCTCTGGGCCTTCTATCCTGTTCCATTGATCTATATTTCTGTTTCTGTGCCAGTACCATACTGTCTTGATTACTGTAGCTTTGTAGTATACTCTGAAGTCTGGGAGCCTGATTCCTCCAGTTCCATTTTTCTTTCTCAAGATTGCTTTGGCTATTCGGGGTCTTTTGTGTTTCCATACAAACTGTAAAATTTTTTGTTCTAGTTCTGTGAAAAATGCCATTGGTAGTTTTATAGGGATTGCATTGAATCTGTAGATTGCTTTGGGTAGTAGAGTCATTTTCACAATATTGATTCTTCCAATCCAAGAACATGGTATATCTCTCCATCTGTTTGTTTCATCTTTAATTTCTTTCATCAGTGTCTTATAGTTTTCTGCATACAGGTCCTTTTGTCTCCTTAGGTAGGTTTATTCCTAGGTATTTTATTCTTTTTGTTGCAATGGTAAATGGGAGTGTTTCCTTAATTTCTCTTTCAGATTTTTCATCATTAGTGTATAGGAATGCAAGAGATTTCTGTGCATTAATTCTGTATCCTGCTACTTTACCAAATTCATTGATTAGCTCTAGTAGTTTTCTGGTAGCTTCTATAGGATTCTCTACGTATAGTATCATGTCATCTGCAAACAGCGACAGCTTTACTTCTTCTTTTCCTATATGGATTCCTTTTATTTCTTTTTCTTCTCTGATTGCTGTGGCTAAAACTTCCAAAACTATGTAGAATAATAGTGGTAAGAGTGTACAACCTTGTCTTGTTCCTGATCTTAGAGGAAATGGTTTCAGTTTTTCACCATTGAGAATGATGTTTGCTGTGGGTTTGTCATATATGGCCTTTATTATGTTGAGGTAAGTTCCCTCTATGCCTACTCTCTGGAGGGTTTTTATCATATATCAGTGTTGAATTTTGTCAAAAGCTTTTTCTGCATCTATTGAGATGATCATATGGTTTTTCTCCTTCAACTTGTTAATATGGTTTATCACATTGATTGATTTGCATATATTGAAGAATCCTTGAATTCCTGGGATAAACCCCACTTGATCATGGTGTATGATCCTTTTAATGTGCTGTTGGATTCTGTTTGCTAGTGTTTTGTTGAGGATTTTTGCATCTATGTTCATCAGTGATATTGGCCTATAGTTTTCTTTCTTTGTGACATCTTTGTCTGGTTTTGGTATCAGGGTGATGGTGGCCTCGTAGAATGAGTTAGGGAGTGTTCCTCCCTCTGCTATATTTTGGAAGAGTTTGAGAAGGATAGGTGTTAGCTCTTCTCTAAATGTTTGATAGAATTGGCCATCGAAACCATCTGGTCCTGGGCTTTTATTTGTTGGAAGATTTTTAATCACAGTCTCAATTTCAGTGCTTGTGACTGGTCTGTTTATATTTTCTATTTCTCCCTGGTTCAGTCTGGGAAGGTTGTGCTTTTCTAAGAATTCATCCATTTCTTC